>NC_136069.1:70811902-71374362 GCF_964261635.1 Lissotriton helveticus
ATTCCCTGGACCCCTGCACCACAGGTCGAATGATTAAAGATATACAGCTGTTTCTTAGAATTTCCTTTAAAAAAAAGTCATGTCTGATTTTTATCTCAAATGTTTTGGGGAATTGGCAAATCAAAGGTACTTTATTCGGTTAAAATTATTAACCATAAAAGCATACAAAATACAAAATTCATTTACATTAGAATAACAATAAATTTAAAAGAAAAGTACATCAGTTTTCCTTACAATCAGACAATACAGAGTTGGTATGAGTGATATCCTTGTCCTATCAGAGTAACATATCTGAGGCAGGGGGTAGGATCTGGTAATTATGGGAGGCTATCTGCTGGTAACTAATTGATACAGGGCCCCTCCTGCCCCCCCGGTGGTATCCCTCTACACTCCACTTTGTGATTGGCGAATACGCAATTCTAGGGTAGAAATCGCACAATTCAAGTGTTGTTATAGGCCCGTCTCCTCTTTGTGGCTCCCAGCTTTGCAGATAAGGGACGACCAGGTTATCCCAGAAGTTTACAATGACCAGGTCTCCCGCTGTGTTCTTGGGACGGTATCCTATCCACCCCACCCTTCTCACATTTAGGATTGTCCCGTTAATGTTGGATGGAAGCGGTCTGTTCTTTGTCAACCAGAACTGGACTTTGTTTTTAAGGTCCTGATGACCTTCAATTTTTCCGGTAGTGAGCTAAGGCACTCCCGAGAGGACACACACGTAGGGTGCTGCCTCTGGTGGTAAGTTTATGCATTTATTACTCGCAGCTAGCCCCTCAGACCATTTGCCTACTTTCGACCACCCAGCTCTGGGAACAGAGCGAAGGGCCATTGTCGGTTCTTTGGCTACCTCCTTGTTTTTGAACACTGATAGTACAGGATCTGGTGGCTTATTCTGGGCAATTTTGCTGTGTACAGTGGTATCAGACGTTTTTGGGGCAACTATTCTCTGGAATTGGTTATTTGACTTGGTTGGCTTGGTATTTTCATCTATTGTTGAGAGCTTTTCCCCAATTCTCTCTATCCTTTCAATAAGCGGGGATAATAGGGTTTTTACCAATTCTTCAAAGTGGGCCAACAAAATAGATGGTAAAAGGGATATAGGGTTTTCCAGTATTTGACATGCTTTGGGTGTCTCAGGGGTGGTGGTGGCAGTAACCAATGGGGGCTTAAGATTATTTTTCGGTATTTCGCTGGTTTCCCCTTGTGTTTCATGCCTTTACGTTTTGTGCTCTGGGTAGGGACCTGAGGATGTGCTTTCCCTTGAGTGGTAAATTTATCTGTTATTACGACGGGAGTTTCCAGTGGACTTTTACTAAGTTGATACGAATTCCTGAGCTGGGGGCTTCCACTACCCGTAGGGTATGTTGGGGAGCCGGTTTGTTCGGTTCCCTGTTCTATGGGAATGTACCTGGTATTGCAAATAGCATTTAATTCCCTCTGTAGTAAAGAGTTCGGCGAGTCGGTTGAGATCGGAGGGGATCGTTCGCAACATATGGTGTCTTTAGAGAGGCTGTGTTCTATTGACTCAAAAGCCGATGTTACCCTAGTTATATATAGGTCCCGTGTCCCCTTGAGTGACCCTCCTTGAGAGGCGGATTGTTTGGCTGGCCCTTTAGAGGTCATGGTGGAACAAGGTTATGACCCAACTACACACACCTAGTAAGGGACCAATGGATATCTAGGTAGACAAAGAGGCTACTTGAGAAAAATAAACAAGGACATTCGTTGTTGGGCTCTAGATGGTTAGTCTCTAATTGGGCATACCTTAGTTTATGTCATTAGTACCGAGTGCCCAGCCAAGATGGGTGTCCCGACCCGACCTCCTCTGGCCTCTGAGGGCCACAGAGGGCCCGCCCTTTGCCCGGGCTTAGCCCGGCGTCCCGCTCGCTTCCCGCGAGGGAGGGCTGTCGATAGTTTTATGCGCCTCCTGGCGCTACGATGAGGTCACGTGGTTCCCTGGGCTGCTGGGGATTGCAGTCCCCTGACCTGCACTCCACGCGGCGGCCAGCGCTTCCCCAGATGGAAGTGGGAGCGGGCAGCGGGAGGCAGGTGGCAACCCCAGCAGGTCGGACGGCGAGAAAGGCAGCAGCCCTCCACCCGGGCTCCCAAGCGGCAATTTCAGTGGCAACAGGCAAGTCCCAAGGCGCTACCCCCGCTCGGCAGGGCTGTCGATAGTTTTATGCGCCTCCTGGCGCTACGATGAGGTCACGTGGCTCCCTGGGCTGTTGGGATTTGCAGTCCCCTGACCTGCACTCCACGTGGCGGCCAGCGCTTCCCCAGATGGAAGTGGGAGCAGGCAGCGGGAGGCAGGCGGCAACCCCAGCAGGTCGGACGGCGAGAAAGGCAGCAGCCGTCCACCCGGGCTCCCCAGCGGCAATTTCAGTGGCAACAGGCAACAGGCAAGTCCCAAGGCGCTTAAACCATATCATTAAAGTGGGTCAATGTTTTTTGCTGCTACATTAATTAAAAAGCCTATGGCATCAGAGACTTGTGAGACGTTTAACTCTGTCTCATAGTTGAAGTTCAGGGGTTTTCGGGTTATTTAGGACCTCAGAAATTATCCACAAATACAATGATAAATTTCACCCACTCAGTAAGTTACTGGCAGGGTAGAGGTGTAAGATAACCCTGAGGCTTTATAAACTCCAACCAGTCTTATCCAATACCCTCAATTCATCTGTCCACAGTTTGTGGTTGCTAAAGGTTCCTAGAAGCAGCCCTGGCTCTCAAGATAGGGAGTGCAGACCACACACAAGACATAACCCCACCGAGGTGGTGGAAGATGCCAAAATCAGCAAGTACAAACATTATACAGTTACGCAAAACTGAACCAATGATTCAGACAAAGACAGACATACAAATAGTAAGAATGTATAAACTGAATGCCTCTAAAAGATGTGATCATTAGCGCAAACTGGTTTGAAGTTAACTTTGTTGCAGCCAGCCTTAATAAATCTTTAACATTATCTCAGGGTAAGTAATAATGAACAAGAACCACTTGTGGTGTTTGTGGTTCGGCTTCCCAAAATCATGAGACAAAGGCACTGGCCCTCCCTTACTCATGGTGACATACAGGCCTGGAGTCTCCAGGGCCTTAGACCATGAGAACAGGTGTTGAAACAGCACTAGCTCAGGATTTCCACAGAGTTCTTAGGACTCTGACCCACAAGGTCCTTTTCCTGTCCCGTGTCTCTGCAGGTTTCCGATCACTTATATAGGACTAGCTTACCCATCGCGCGTTGCTGCGGTCTCAGAAGAAAGCAAATTTAAGGAAACTTGTTATGATAACATTCAATTTACATTGTGTCATTTTTATTGAAACGTATTCATTTTAATATGGAAAACATTTCAAAATGTTGTTTTAATTCTGTTTATTTATTCGAGTGCTTGTGGCAACATGCTATTTTTTGTTTTTCCGTCTGGTGCGTACACGAATAAATCAGAAGGTTTTCCTACGCGTGAGCGGGCCACATACAGTTGGCCATGTGAGAAGCACGGATTCTCCAAAATGGTGTAGTAATGCATCATGGATCAAACAGACAGACAGACATACATTCGTTTTGGGCCGATATTTAACAAAGTTTTTATGCCAGAAACCTTTCGCGGGAGTGTACTCAACAACTTCCCAAAGTTTCATGGCGATCGGATGAATGGTGTAGTAATGCTAAATCAGAATATTTTCCTACGTGTGAGCTGGCCACATACAGTTGTCCTTGTGAGAAGCACGGATTCTCCAAAATGGTGTAGTAATGCATCAAGGACAAACAGACACACAGACATACATTCGTTTTGGGCCGATATTTAACAAAGTTTTTATGCCAGAAACCTTTGTGGGAGTGTACTCAACAACTTCTCAAAGTTTCATGGCGATCGGATGAATGGTGTAGTAATGTATCAAGGACAAACAGACAGACAGACAGACATACATTCGTTTTTATATATATAGATTTGGCAGGGCGTACCATATTTAAGGACTAAGAGTTTTTTGGCTTCTGCTCCCGGCTTCATGACAGAAGTCACAGTGGCAACAAAAAGAAAGCGATGACGTGCTTATAAAGCAATATGTCAGACAAAGTGCCACTTTTTACATTTTTTGAAGATGGACCCCCGAAAGAGTGAGCTTTCAAATGTGGAAGTTAAAGGGCCAATGCCCTTGCTGTTGTGGAACTGTCTATGCACATGACAGTCCTGGACAGGAAAACATACTCTGGATGTGGTGTCAGATAGACAACCTTGCCAGCTGGTAAACTCATTAATTTGTTCCATTTAATGTCACTGAAAAACGCCCCCTTTAACCAGTGTAAAATGAAGCTGCTGGTTTGCAAATCCTGACTAGAAGCAGATAGAACATGTTCTGAGAGTTTAAATGGATGGAATTCTCTCACAATCCATCAGCCGGACTGCAGTGCATTCTGCGTTTTTACTCCTGTTCCATCATGTGATGAATCTTTTCAGGAAGTCTGAATTGATAGAGCATTGTAGCCAATCAGGATAGCTAAAACAGCCAACACCATTGACTGTGTCACTCCTTTTGTTTTTTGACATTGTGCTGTCATACCTAGTAGGGGAACATTGGTGGCCGCAAAATGTATCTCCATAGTGCCATTCCATAGTGACATTCCGTCAACTGGCATGACACCGGAATTCTACCCACACTTACTCCCGACCAGTATGCCCTCTTCCTTCTCTTGGACTCTCTCTACCAACATAGACATCACCGATCCTTTTATTCAAAACTCAACTCTCTTGTTCTCAATCTCCTGTTATAAGGTCAAGGCCGCCGCATGCCAGTGGTGTCCTTCGATACAAAGGATAGGCCTTGGAGCTACATGGTACAAAAGACAAACTGTAAAGAGGATTCTGAGCCTGTGCTAATTACTTGGTCCAGGTTACCCACGATAAAATAGGAAGTACAAAAGTACCAATAAAAACACTGAGGGCCATATCATCAAGAAAGGGCGATACATTATCGCCGCTTTTATCGACAGGAAACTGCCGCTAAAGTGGTGATAATGGGCTTGATAATATGCCCTTGTGATTTCCCATAGAAGCTCAGGTTAACCCCAGATCCTGGGCTTCTATGGGAATTCATAAGGGCATATTATCAAGCACATTATCGCCGCTTTAGCGGCAGTTTCCTGCAGATAAAAGCGGTAATAATGTATCGTCCTTTCTTGATAATATGGCCCTGAGTTCTAAAAAGTATGAAATTACCACTGCCTTGTATGCTCAACACCTCACCCCTCTAACACCTCAATGTATTTTCTCTCTGCCGCTCTCTTGTAGGATTGTGAAAATGTCCAGCCCTAACCTGAACGTGGTGACCCTGCTTGGAAGTGGCCTGACGTATGCCAGCGGCTACCTCTTCGGCATCCAAGAACACAACATGGCAGCCGGGGCATCCGTAGAGACTTTAGTTCAGGTGGGTGATCACCACAAGGGTAAATAGATATTGACTGTTGGGATGGGTGTGAGAATGACACCACTTACACATATAAAGAGGCTAAATGGAAAGACCAGGCAAATGCCACAAGACCTTCATCTTAAGCACCCATTAGTAGGGCTGATTGTTTCATGTTGTTCCATGTTGAGATGCTGGAAAATATATACAAAGCTCGTGACACAGTGAGATTGACACACGTTTCATAGCAATCGTTTCTCATCGCCATCTTGGCCAGACCCAGATTCCATTTTAGATCCTGTCTTGTACACACAGGGGTGCATGAGCTTGGTAAACCCACCCAGAGTGCAGAGACGATGGAACATGTCATACTTCTTCAACCTTCCCATACTTCTAACATTCACGGTTAGAATCAAAGGCAGATTTTGGGTCCCTGATATATTTACCAGCGGCTCCAGTTTTCAAGAAAGATCTAAATTGAAGATGTCCACAACCGAGAATCACAGCCTGGCTGTAGTTCACGCTATCACTGGAGGAATGTATTTATGACTATGGACCCCAGAATATCATGATAGAAGAAGAGTATCGAGGACAGAATATCAAGGGCGGAAATATTGGAAGGTAAATGTAAATAAGGAAGCATAGATTTCCTATTCCTAACTCCACTAATCTAGGTACCTTGAAGATTTATGTACCGCTTAGGTACCTATATTTTAAGTTGGGTATAGAAAATCTAGATTTACTTACAAATAGAAATTTGTTTTATATACTTTGTCCTCGATATTGTGTTCCATCGATATTCTGGGGGCGAAATATTCAGTGTGCATTCTTCAACTGCATACCACTTTCCCACCATAGGTGCTGACTCCTGGATACCCTCTCGGGTGATTAGTACGCTATACAAATCAACATATCAACTCTGTTACTGTTACTATTCATAGTTTTAAATCAATTTATGCATAAGTAAAACAGGTCAGATATTGACACAGTTCAGGCTCTTTTACAAACCAATTAAGAAGCATGCCCTGAAAAGAAACCCCAGATATCCCTACACCAAGTGACACCAAGAGTCTGTTAAGATGTTTTCTTCATTATCTACAAAAAAACAGAAAATCAGGAAAACTGTTTTTTTTTGTTTTCAGATGAGGATTGGGATGCTGTACCTCGGCGTCTCACTGGTTTTTGGGCCCATCCTCGGCAAGAGCTGGAGGTTATACAAAGTCTTCACACAGCGGGTTCCAGATAAACGTGTGGTGAGTATCAGACAAGTTGCCTTATGTCTGCACTGGCAATGGACTACTGACAGTAATGAAATCAATCTGAGCACAATAACCCAGGACTTTAAAAATATTCGAGGACAATCTGTATAAACAACACATATATCACACAGAAGAAAAATCAGCATTTCTGAAACCATTCTAATGAATCTTAAGAAAAAAAGAATAAATATAAAAGAGGAAAAGACAGGCTATCCACAGACAATTCTTTCCAAAATGTATTGTCAATTGCTTAAGATAGCATGGTACTCTGAATTTCAGGATTTATAAATCTGGATTTGAGTCATGAAGATCTCCTTAGTTTTACAGACACTTAATAGTTTTTTCCTACCATTTCATTACAATGGGGGAATTGGGTGTTAGTCAAAACGCTGCTATCGGTTTTCTCAAGATTCGAACGCTATTATCATAGGAAGATTTAATCTCTAGTACTTTCTAATTAACTTCTAACAAAGTTAACCAAACTCTTTTTTCACTTTTCATTTTAGTCTCTACAATTGTCCTACATTTCCTCTGCAGTTCACAAATATTAGTCAGATTTTCTTTATATGTTAAGAAATGCACTTGGAAGTGCCCTCACACTTAATTTCAGATACTCTGGGGGTTTAGTGTACTTTGCACAAGATATAGTTGAAAAAACAAAATGAGTTTCTACTAAATAAACCAGCGCTCTAAAATTTTCATGTTAAATTGATGTATTACAATTTGGACCCGAAAACACTTCGGACATATGTAAAGTACTTTTTTCAAGAGCAAAATGTTCTAAAAATATCTAACCAAATAATTTTATTATAATTACATTTCTATCATCTTATAAATGCAAAAAATATTCATATTAAAAGAAAAATACATTTGTAGTACAAATGTCCCTACAAAACACCAACAATTAATATTTCTTTGTTCAATACATTACGAGCTTAAATTGAAGAAAGCCGCTACATCTTATTTTCCACTAACCCGACATCTTGTGCCCCATTACCAGTATGAAAGAAGTACTAGGACAATTCAGTATGGTGGATAAGAATCTGGGTAGTAATACAAGAGAAATAACAAGATCCGTTATTGACTCATTCAAAAATGCCATATTTAAGTGGTAAATCAGATGGGCTTAGAATCAATTTGCAAAGTATATTATTGTTTATTAATCCCTCTGAGGCATTTGTATTGTTTAAGTCTTAACAATAGTTTATTTACTCTTCTGTCTCTATTTTAAATATTTTTAATCTAAGAGAGTAACTATAGGTTATGGCAGCTCTGCACTTCATTGACATGATGCTCCAACAGGAAGACATGGAGCATCCACGTGATACTGCTAGATTGCACATATAACTTTGTGAATCAGGAGAAGTTTGACAGCTGTGTGGAAATTGCTATTTTCTAGTCTCCATTTCCAAAACAAAGAAGCTACTATACAATTATCAAGCTGTTTTTTAAGTGCTTGACTATAAATACTTGGGATTTCTGTATACATTTGTGGTGCATGACAGAAGACATAGGATTGACCTTGGATACTGAACCCAAACAAATGTTGGCTATCTTCATGAATTGGAATACTGAAAAATGTGTTTTTTTGGATCTATCACTATAAACGATTTTGCATTGGCTGGGATAGAAGAAAACATTGCAGTAATATCTGGGACCACTGGATATTAAGGCTAGATTATTTTGTTAATGACCCGCAAATCAACTATCATACGATATTTAATTTGTCCTGTACCTCCATCTCTTTTGACCACTGGTAAAATAGGGCTGTTGCATACATATCCAGATACACCTCGTATTATTGTTTTATCTAATAAATCCAAAATAACCTATTTTAGTCCTGCATCACATTCCTTTGATATTTTGTATTGAGGTATGCGAGGCAACACAGCATTATTTTTTACTGGTATGTGTACTGGGTCTTTTTGCATATAACCAGTGTCACTTGGTTCTTGGGCCCATTATTGTGGATCTATGGACAACAATTCTTGGGGCAAACTAGTTTTTCCTGTCATCAAATTGTTCTTTGTTAGTGCATCTTTTTAGCATTTCTGTTATACGCCATCTGGTAAACAATATATAGTGAAAAGTAATTGGGGTGAGATGCACACCTCTTTACTCAAATTGTTGCTTGTATTCCTTGTCATGTACTCTCCAGTTTCAAACTAGTAGGCGTGCTCGCTTGCTCCGCGCTCCGTCCACTTGCGCTGCAACATAGTAGGAACACGAGGGCACCACTTTACGATCCCCATCAAGCTGCACAGCCAATCGTCAATGAATCCAATGAATTACATTCTTAATAAACTTTTTCCATTAACACCTTCCGTGCGGGGCTTTTTCCCCCCGCTGTGCTGAGGAGGCAGGGGCGCATACAGCGCCCCGGTGCTCATGACGAGGTCAGCTCATCATGAGCCACGGCGCTCCGGTGCTCATGGCGAGCTGAGCTCGTCATGGCCACACCCGTTCCCATGGAACGCTCAGCACAGCAGGGGAATCAGCCCAGCGTGCGAGCGTTCCACGGAACGGGCGCAGTCATGACGGAGCTCAGCTCGTCATGAGCACCGGAGCGCCGTGGCTCATGACGAGCTGACCTCGTCATGAGCACCCAAGGGGTTAATCCTCAATTTTATCCAGAATTATTCATCCTTTTTTCTCCCCTTTTTTTTCAATTCATTTTACTAATTTTCGTTTTTGTTCATTTGCTGTTCATATAGACACAGGAGAATGACTGTTTCCACATGCCACACTTTATTTAAAATCACCCAATGCATTTCGGGAAAAATCTCTTCTTCAGGGGTTTCGTGACATGTGCAGGTTAACCTCTAAATACGAAGCTTTTCTAAATAACCTCTCATTTTCAGCTGTATTCATTTCCATAACGCGGTGAATCCTGTGCACTGCTCCCACACGTCTAGTCACCAAAAACCCGAAATGCATTGGGTGATTTTAAAGAAAGCGTGGCATGTGGAAACAGTCATTCTCCTGTGTCTATATGAGCAGCAAATGAACAGAAACGAAAATGAGTAAAATGAATTGAAAAAAAAGGGGAGAAAAAAGGATGAATAATTCTGGATAAAATTGAGGATTAATAGAAAAAGTTTATTGTGAATTTAATTCATTGGATTCATTGGCGATTGGCCGTGCAGCTTGATGGGGATCGTAAAGTGGTGCTCTTGTGTTCCAAACAATATATAGTGGCATACATCATTCTTAATGCTTTCAGGACCAGCACATTTAGGGAGCATTTGTCAGTCAATACTAATGGCATTTGTCCTGTCAAAGGAAAGCATTATCATATCTCTCAAAATAATGAGTACTTGCACAGTGCCCTGCATGTTCTACCCTTGTCTGTCCTTGGCCTCTACCTCTGCCGTTGCCTCTCATTAATTCTGTTTGTAGCCCTTGTCCTCTTCCCTGAAGAGAAGGATATTCATTTTTCCAGTGCCCTTCTTGTAAACAGTATGCACAAGTATTATAGCCTATCCTAGTTCTCTGCGGTGCGGGGCAGATTGCACTCAGCCCCTCCCTCTACTACTTCCTCTTGCCCTCATATTACTTCCAAATGCCTGCAATGGATATGCCGGCTGCATCAATGCTTTCTTTGTTAACTCTTTCATTTCATTATCTGTTTTCTCTTTCTTAGCATTTCTTTTATTCGCGCAATAACAAGCCATTGTTAACAATTCTGCTTTGCTTTGCTTTGCTGTCATAAGTCTTTATGCTCTCTCCCAAATCAGACGAACTGAATGGCATATATGCTTTGCCCTGCCTCTGTGCCAAATCCTGCCCACTGTGAGCCTTGCACGGTTCTTCAAGTCTACTAAAGAAATCAGTTATTTCCTTGTCCTCCTTCTGTTTACATGCTGTTAATTTATCCCAATCAACCTTCTCCCTGGGCAGAATCAATTGCAATCTTCTAATGAATAGTTGAGGCAACCGTTAAATACTTTGCGGGGGTAAATCTCCTGCGTGTCTATTTCAATCATATCATCCCAAATTAGCCCAAACTAAGTTCACTTGGGCGTGGCCATTTAGCCTTACCTCATCCCATATTTCAAGTGGCACAACATAACCAAACAACATGTCAATATCTTTCAGAGTCATGGGGGTGTTATTAGTGGCTTGCTCTAAATTGTCATAGATTCCCTTGGGGTCTTTCCTAGGATTAGGGTGATCCTTTTTTATTGACATTAATTATGTCTTTGTCCATGCGGTATGAACAAACTGTGGGACAGGGTTTACTTCCCCAGCCAAAGGGGGCAAAGGGTGTATTTCTCTCATTGGCAATATGTTTGCTGTGTTAGCATTTCCCTCTTCACTGTTATAATCTAAATCTGGAATTTCCAAAAGTAGGCAGGAGGCACGTGCGTGCCATGCATAACACTGCTAAAACCAATCTTCCCATTCGCGCTCAGACACGCGGGAAACATCGCTATTCCTCCATAACTGTCTTAATTCTTGTGGGAGCATTTCACTACCCTCTGTTTTTCTTTCTATTTCTCTAAATAAATCAATTAGGCGATGTGCCATACATTGTAGGACATAATTTTTAGTCCTTGGGGACATGGGGTGAAACATATTAAATGCATTTTCTTTTGTTACTTCCCCTTTTTCCATCCATTCATAAGCCATTGCCCTAATTATTTTATTTTCATGTTTGTCTAATTGCGTACGTGTGCTCATTGGTGTGCCTTTATCCAAAGAGGAACGTCACATGGGCGTTTTATATTTATTTGATGACCACTTAAAACATGGTGACCATTCAATAAAATCATTAGACTGGGAGGGGACAGAACCTCCATCTACCTGCAGTCGGGCGGTATTAATAATATTGGACCCTATCTGTGGACTCACTGATGCTCCCGTATTGGGCGTGTTCTGGATGCTATTCGGAACTATTGGAAAGGGTAGACGACGTGCCAGAGGTGCGTTGGGAGCTATCTGCACCGGAGGCAGTATTTGTTGCAGGGCAATAGGGGTGTAGTTTGTTGGGCCATGTTATATGGGAGTGGTCTATCTAAAAGGTCTGTGAAGAAGGGATCGTCCTCATTTTGGCCCGTTTTCCCTATTTGCGCTACAAGGTATTTCTTTTTCTTCATTTTGAGTCCCCTATCTTTTTGTTCTAAGTTTTCCTGTATTATCCTAACGTCATATTCAGATGCTTTAGTTTGTTCTAACCTTTTCTGATGTTTCTCTCTAGCTAGTTTTTCCTTCTTTGCTAGCGTGCGCGCATAATTTTCTCATATTTTGAAAACTTCCAACATTGCAGGACATACTTTTCTTTGCATTACATATTCTTGTAAGTACTGCAATTTTGCAAGATCAAACGTTTCATTACAAGGAAATTGTAATTCCTCATTCTATTTAGTATACTTGGCCTATAACTTGTTGTACACATTCACAAACACTCCTTTATTTGCCATTAGAATCCAACCTGGGCTATCTTCAAATGGAGTGGGGACTTCATCTAACCTATTCCCTGAATTTATACATCAATTCGAAATGCATTTCTCCAATTCGGTACAATTAGTACCAATATTTGTCGACAATCTAACCCAATACCAATATGACCAGTTAATACCAATACCAAATATTTGCAAATACCAATACCAAAATGTTTCAATACCACTACCAAAGACTTCTAGAAATCAAAGAATTCCAATACCAATGAATTCCAAAACCAAAAGGAATTCCAATACCAACACAAAAGAATTCTAATACCACAAAGAATTCCAATACCAATACAACAGAACAATCTTTCCGATTGTTTTCATCTGTGGAGTAGTGTGGCTCACTGGTTAGAGGCGGCAGACCTGGGAGCAGAAGTTGGCCTGGAACCAGGGTTCAATTCCCGACGCAGCAGGGTCATGGACTTGGGTCAGCGGACTCGATAATTCTCGCTTCGGTGCTTACTCTAATCAGGGGTTCCACTCGGCAACTCTGGGCATTAGCTTGCCTAATCTCCACAAAGGCCCCATCAACTCTGGGGATGTCTGACTCCACCTTGGGGACTGCCAGCAGGGACCATCCCACAGGGAAAGCCAGGACGGGTTCCCCAGAGTTATACAGCACCAGTTGACCTACGGACGGGTAGCAGTGCGCTTTACAAGCTCAAATACATTTACATTTACATCTGTTTATGACGTACGGACATCAGCTGCTTAAGAAACGTGGTCTCTTTAAATTGCAGGGCGCCCCATGATCAGTCGGTCCCAGGTCGCACCTCCATGACCACGGTCTTTAAACCTGTTGGATGTCTCTCAGCAAGGTCCCTTCGTGGTAGCCAATTGTGGAAATCGCTATTTTCTAGTCCCCACTTCCAAAACAAAGAAGCCAGTAGTTGGAGGTCTTTCAAAGCAACTCGTATTTAATAGTAACACGGGGTGCGCATAATCACAGCGCTCAGGTGGCTATGACAAGAGTGGACAACTTACACAGTTCTGCTAGAATATTCATACAGTTGGCATCGGCTGGGGATGTGCAAAATATTTACAGAAGGAACAATCCCTAACGAGGTAACAATGTTAAGGTTTGGTGCAGATACTCAAATACTAACATACAATGAAACAAACCAGCACAAACATTATCGGTGGACATTTAACCCCTTCGACGCTCATGACGAGCTGAGCTCGTCATGAGTTACGCCTCTCGTACACTCATGACGAGCTCAGCTCGTCATGTAACGCGGGTTTTTAAAAACCGACGCGTACAGCGGGAAAACCGCTAGCGCGCATGCGGTTAAGACATTGGCAGACAGTCAAAAAAACAAGCACCAATATTACCCGTGCTCATTGCTTGCTCCTTAGGTCATTGGCAGACAATCGAACAAACGTGCATAAACGTTTTCAAGATGACATTGCTTTTTCCTTCTCCTACAACTGCAGACAATTGAACAATCAAGTATAAACATTGCTAGATCAGCCTCAGACGGTGAAAGGGCAGGTATGTCAACACCAGGTGTGTAAAGACACAAGCAAAACAAGTCTGTTTGTGTTAACTTTAAAAGAAGTCAGCAAGGCACCAAAGTTTGTGATCAGAAACTATTCAGGGAATTACAAATGGAAGAACTGATGTTCAAAATCATCAATAAGATACGTTTGTCACAGCTCGATTCACGTATTATCTAACTGAGCGAATGAGTGAAAATTCTGTATTCCCCTCTCCATTGGCAGAGGGCCTCTGAGCCCTCTGAGAGGACCTGTCTATGAGACTACCATAAAGCAGCCAGGTCCCACTAAAGAGGAAACCCCCCCAATGGTTGATGCTGAGCCTTCACATTGCTGAATGTTGGGGTCTCCCTCAGCCCTGACGGGGTCCCCCTCAACTCTGATGGACTTCTGCACTTATAGATGCTCCCGCTTTTCATTGAAAAAAAAAAATTCCACAAGGGGGGGGGGGGGGGGGGGGGGGGGGGTGTGTGTGTGTGTGTGTGTGTGTGTGTGTGTGTGTGTGTGTGTGTGTGTGTGTGTGTGTGTGTGTGTGTGTGTGTGTGTGTGTGTGTGTGTGTGTGTGTGTGTGTGTGTGTGTGTGTGTGTGTGTGTGTGTGTGTGTGTGTGTGTGTGTGTGTGTGTGTGTGTGTGTGTGTGTGTGTGTGTGTGTGTGTGTGTGTGTGTGTGTGTGTGTGTGTGTGTGTGTGTGTGTGTGTGTGTGTGTGTGTGTGTGTGTGTGTGTGTGTGTGTGTGTGTGTGTGTGTGTGTGTGTGTGTGTGTGTGTGTGTGTGTGTGTGTGTGTGTGTGTGTGTGTGTGTGTGTGTGTGTGTGTGTGTGTGTGTGTGTGTGTGTGTGTGTGTGTGTGTGTGTGTGTGTGTGTGTGTGTGTGTGTGTGTGTGTGTGTGTGTGTGTGTGTGTGTGTGTGTGTGTGTGTGTGTGAGAGAGAGAGAGAGAGAGAGAGAGAGAGAGAGAGAGAGAGAGAGAGAGAGAGAGAGAGAGAGAGAGAGAGAGAGAGACACCTAGGCTGTGGGGAGCAGGCCAGTCCTTATAATGTTAGTAAACCCTGATAAAGTCAGACACTGTCTCTGTGATGTCCAGAGCATTATTAGGACCAGTCCTCATAATGTGTTTCACTAGCAAGTGTCTCAAAAAGTTATGTTGATGTTAGTTTTCTACGTTCAATGGCCAGTCCTTGTACATATAAGGTAAGTGGTGGGCATAAATGAGATTAGTCTTTGCTGAATATTTATGATGTGTGTTAATATTTACAAGTTGTACTGAATGTTAATGAGGAGTGGGTGCTGAATGTAAATGAGGCCAGTCTGTGCTGAATATTTATGATATGCGCGTGCTGATGATGAACGATGAGCAGTGTGCACTGAATACTCATGATCAGTGTACAAGCAGAAAACTGAGACCTGTCCATACAAAATATTAATAATGAGCATCGGTATTGATGAGGAGCAGTGTACTGAGCAATGATGAGTGTGTACGCTGAATACTAATGAGAGCAATGCTACTGAATATTAATGAGGAGTGTGTGCTGAATACTAATGAGCAAGGCCAGTGCGGAACTTTAACGAAAGGTGTGTGAGGAACACAAATGAGAACTCTCTACTATATCAATAAGGTGCCGTGCATTGCCCAATGACAGTGAGGAGTGAGTACACAGAATAATAATCAATCATATCATTTGTAAAGCGCACTACTCACCCGTGAGAGTCTCAAGACGCTGGGGTGGGGAATGCTGCGACGGCTCGAAAATCCAGGACTTGAGGAGTTTTCTGAAGGTCAGCAGGTCTTGGGTCTACCGTAGGTGGATGGGGAGGGTGTTCCAGGTCTTGGCGGCGAGGTGGGAGAACGATCTGCCCCCTGAGGTCGCTCTTCGTAAGCGGGGGACTGTAGCGAGGGCAAGGTCGGCGGAGCAGAGCTGGCGGGTGGGGGTGTAGAAGCTGAGTCGTCTGTTGAGGTACGTTGGTCCGGTGTTGTGGAGTGCCTTGTGTGCATGGGTGAGAAGCTTGAAGGTTATCCTCTTGTTGACCGGGAGCCAGTGCAGGTCTCTCAGGTGGGGTGTGATGTGGCTGCGGTGAGGGATGTCGAGGATCAGGCGTGCAGAGGCGTTCTGGATGCGTTGGAGCCGTCTCAGGAGTTTGGCAGAGGCTCCTGCGTAGAGGGCGTTTCCATAGTACCACCTGCTGCTGACAAGGGCCTGGGTGACTGTTCTTCTCGTTTCAGTGGGGATCCACTTGTAGATCCTACGGAGCATATGGAGGGTGTTGAAGCAGGAGGAGGAGACGGCATTGACCTGTTTAGTCATGGAGAGGGTGGAGTCGAGGATGACCCCTAGGTTGCGTGCGTGGACGGTGGGTGTTGGAGCGGTTCCCAGTGCGGTCGGCCACCAGTAGTCGTCCCAGGCCAAAGGGTTGGATCCGAGGATGAGGACCTCCGTCTTGTCCGAGTTCAGCTTCAGTCGGCTGTTCCTCATCCATTCAGCAACGGTCTTCATTCCTTCGTGAAGGTTGGTTTTGGCAGTGTGGGGGTCCTTGGTAAGGGAGAGTATCAGCTGGGTGTCATCGGCGTAGGAGAGGATGTTGAGGTCGTGCCGATGGGCGACGTGGGCGAGCGGTGCCATTTAGATGTTAAACAGAGTTGGGCTGAGGGATGAGCCCTGGGGTACGCCGCAGATGATCTCGGTGGCTTCGGAGCAGAAGGGGAGAAGGCGGACGCTCTGTGTTCTGCCGGAGAGGAAAGAGGTGGTCCAGTCCAGGGCCTTCTCTTGGATCCCAGAGTTGTGGAGGCGTGTTCGTAGTGTGTGGTGACACCGTGTTGAAGGCGGCTGACAGGTCCAGGAGGATGAGGGCCGCCGTTTCTCCGTTGTCCAGCAGGGTCTTGATGTCATCGGTGGCGGCGATGAGGGCAGTCTCGGTGCTGTGGTTGCTGCGGAACCCGGACTGGGAAGGGTCCAGGATGTTGTTCTCCTTGAGGTAGCAGGTCAGTTGTTCGTTGACGGTCTTCTCGATGACCTTAGCCGGGAATGGGAGCAGGGAAATGGGCCGGAAGTTCTTGAGGTCCTTGGGGTCCGCCTTGGGTTTCTTGAGTAAGACGTTGATCTCGGCGTGCTTCCAGCTCTCCGGGAAGGTTGCTGTCTCGAAGGAGGTGTTGATGACTTTCCGGAGATAGGGTGCGATGGATGTGCTGGCTTTGTTGAAGATGTGGTGTGGGCATGGATCTGACGGAGATCCGGAGTGGATGGTGTTCATGATCTTGATGGTGTCATCGTCGCTGATGTTGGTCCAGTAGAGCAGCCAGTTGGTGCGGATTGTGGTCATGGGGGTGGAGGTCTCAATGGTTGTCGGGGCGGTTGTGGCGTTGAAACTGTCGTGGATGTCTGTGATCTTGTGGTGGAAGAAGGTGGACAGCGAGTCGCACAGGTCTTGCGAGCGTGGGACGTCGTTGGTGTTGGAGCTGGGGTTGGAGAGTTCCTTCATGATGTTGAAGAGCTCTTTGCTGTTGTGCGTGTTGTTGTCTAGGCGGTCTTTGAAGGAGGCCCTTTTGGCAGATCTGATGAGGTGATGGTGTCTGCGGGTGGCATTCTTGTGGGCGGCGAGTCTGTCCGAAGTTTGTTCATGGAGCCAGATCATCTCCAGCTTTCGGCAGGTTTGCTTGGAGGCCCGGAGGTCTTCAGTGAACCAGCTGGCTTTCTTGTTGGTATGATTGTTGGAGGGTTTCTTGATCGGGGCGAGGGTGTTGGCGCAGTCGTTGATCCACTGTCCGAGGTTGCGGGCGGCGGTGTTGGGGTCGGTATGGTCGGCGGGAGGGCTCTAGGCAAGGGTGGTGGTTAGCTGGTCTTCGGTGACTTTGCTCCAGCAGCGGTGAGGCATCTGTTGGGTGCGGTGGTGCATGGTGGGTTTCTTGAAGGTGAAGTGGATGCAGCGGTGGTCGGTCCAGTCTAGTTCGGTGATATGGTTGAAGGAGACTTGGGGACTTGCGGAGAAGATGGGGTCAAGCGTGTGACCGGCGGAGTGGGTGGGTGTTGTGACGAGTTGTCTGAGTCAGAGGTTGGCTAGGTTGTCGATCAGGGTGGTGGAGTTGGTGTTGTCATTGATCTCGAGGTGGAAGTTCAGGTCCCCGAGGAGGATGTATTCCGTGGAGGCGAGGGCATGTGTGCTGACGAAGTCGCGATGGATTTGCTGAATAATGAGAGCAATTGTACTTAATATTAATGAGGAGTGTGTGCTGATTACTAATGAGCAAGGCCAGTGCAGAACTTTAATGAATGGTGTGTGAGGAACACGAATGAGAACGCTCCACTGTATCAATGAGGTGCCGTGGGCTACTCAATGACAGTGAGGAGTGCGTAAGCAGAATAACAATGCGAGCAATTGTACTAAATATTAAAGAGGAGTGTGTGCTGAATATGAATGAGAACATTTCTACTGAATGTGAATGAGGAGCGGTACACTGCCCAATGGTGGTGATGAGTTTCTATGATGAATATGAATGAGAGAAGCCAGTCCTGAATATTAATGAGGCGCATTCACTGAATATACATGTCATCGATCTGCAGTGTTAAACAAGAGAAGTGAGCTGCAAATGGTGGGTTTGTATGCTGAATATTAATTAGACCAGCATGCCTGGAATATTAATGAGGTGAGCTCACTGAATATGCATGAGATCAGTCTATACTGACTATTAATGAGGTGCAGTGTACTGAACAACGAGGATGATACGTGTCCATGAAGAAGGTGTGGAGAACCTGAAGGATGCGGTCTCTGTTGAGCAAAGCGGTGAGTGCCATCCATGGCTCTTCTCAATGACCTCTGCTCTTCCTGCAGATTATTAAAGACCTCCAGCTGCTGGGGATGGTGGCGGCGCTGCTCTTTGTCGACATACTCCTGCTTCTCACTTGGATGCTGTCGGATCCCGTTCATTGTGTGCAGTCGCTCAATGCTGCCATCAAGGTAAAGCGCAATCGAATGTTGAATGGCCCATTATGCGAAGCGCAAATATGATGAGCACCCGAGAACTAATGCCTAAACTGTACATCAAAGCTTTCAATCAAGCAATCAATTCTCTGATTTATAAAGCATGGCAACTCACCCGATAGGGTATCCAGGCGCTTGCAGGTCCCAGAGGCTTATGTGAACAGCCAGGTCATGAGGGCCATTTAGAATTCCGGAAGTGAGGTAATGGTTTGGAGGAAGCTGTTCTGGGACTTTGCTATGATGTGGGAGAAGTAGCGTCCTCCACTTCTGCTACGGTCGATGCAGGGAGTATGGGCAAATGATAGAGAGGCAGAGCGTACACTTCTCGATGGTTGGTGGAAGTTCAGGTGGTGGTTAATGTAGGCGGGACCTTGGTTGTGCAGAGCCTTCTGTGCGTGAGTCAGCAGCTGGAATTGGCATCTCTTCTGTACGGGGAGCCAGTGGAGCTGCCTGAGGTGGGGAGTGATGTGGGTTTGTCGAAGGCCGAAGATACGTCTTTGAACCCCTCTAGGGTCGATTCTGCCACTCCTTCCAATGTCAGTAAAATGAGCCCCATTGCATTGGGTAATAATAACACCTCCATTTCCATTAATGGTGTGTGTAACATAAATCATGAATATGTACAGAGTGATGTACCCACAACTCTCTAGTATAAGAACATTAATAGGGTGCAATGCTGGAGGATGAGAACTTTGTACAGGCACAAAACTTGAAGGTGATTTCTATGATTCTTATAATGTAACCGATGGGGTGCATTATTCTGCGACCCCTGGCACCGTCTTTGCTACTCCCAGCCTCAGAGGAAGCAAATTCATTTTCAAAAAGACTGAGACAGCTTGTCCTATTGGACTTTGTTGCTCCACCCATGTTTTCTGCCCATGTTTTATTATACTAATAGTAATTAAGAGTTTATTATTCACTAGTTTAATAAAAAAACAGAGCACCAGGAGCTGGAGCGAGTTCCACTGTTGCAGATGATGTAAGTAAAAGAAATGTTGCTACATTTAAGCTGTGTGCATGCTGGTGGATAAGAGTGTGGTTGTGTGCAAGGGAGTGTGTGTTTGTGGCCATGTGTCTGTATGAGTAAACATTTGTGAGTGACAGTGAGTGAGAATCAGTGACAGATAGTGAGTGAGAATGATTGTCAATAAGTGTGTCAGTGAGTGAGTAAGAGAATGCAAGAAAGTGAATTCATTGCAAGCAAGTGAGAATTAGGGAGTGTAAGTGACTAAAAGTAAGTGAGCGTGGGTAAGAATGTACCGGAGAGAGGTACCGAGGGCAGACTGAGGAATAAGCGCAGTACAGGAGAGAGGTATGGATGACAGGCTGAGGTATAAACACAGTACCTAAGGTATCAATGGCAGGCTGATGTAAAAGCAAAGAACCGGAGAAAGGTATCAATTGAAGGCTGAGGTATAAACACAGTACCTAATAGAGGTATCAATGGCAGGCTGAGGTATAAACACAGTACCCAAGAGATGTATCAATGGCAGGCTGAGGTATAAACACAGTACCTAAGAGAGGTATCAATTGCAGCCTGAGGTATAAACACAGTACCTAAGAGAGGTATCAATGGCAGGCTGATGTAAAAGCACAGAACCGGAGAAAGGTATCAATCGCAGGCTGAGGTATAAACACAGTACCTAATAGAGGTATCAATGGCAGGCTGAGGTATAAACACAGTACCCAAGAGAGGTATCAAGGGCAGGCTGAGATATAAGCACAGTGCCCAAGTGAGGTATCAATTGCAGGCTGAGGTATAAACACAGTACCTAAGAGAGGTATCAATTGCAGCCTGGGGTATAAACACAGTACCCAAGAGAGGTATCAATGGCAGGCTGAGATATAAGCACAGTACCCAAGGGAGGTATCAATTGCAGTACCAGAGAGAGGTATCGATAGCAGGCTGAGGTATAAACACAGTACCTAAGAGAGGTATCAATGGCAGGTTGATGTAAAAGCACAGAACCGGACAAAGGTATCAATTGCAGGCTGAGGTATAAACACAGTACCTAATAGAGGTATCAATGGCAGGCTGAGGTAAAAGCACAGTACCCGAGAGAGGTATCAATTGCAGGCTGAGGTATAAACACAGTACCTAAGAGAGGTATCAATTGCAGCCTGAGGTATAAACACAGTACCTAAGAGAGGTATCAATGGCAGGCTGATGTAAAAGCACAGAACCGGAGAAAGGTATCAATCGCAGGCTGAGGTATAAACACAGTACCTAATAGAGGTATCAATGGCAGGCTGAGGTATAAACACAGTACCCAAGAGAGGTATCAAGGGCAGGCTGAGATATAAGCACAGTGCCCAAGGGAGGTATCAATTGCAGGCTGAGGTATAAACACAGTACCTAAGAGAGGTATCAATTGCAGCCTGGGGTATAAACACAGTACCCAAGAGAGGTATCAATGGCAGGCTGAGATATAAGCACAGTACCCAAGGGAGGTATCAATTGCAGTACCGGAGAGAGGTATCGATAGCAGGCTGAGGTATAAACACAGTACCTAAGAGAGGTATCAATGGCAGGCTGATGTAAAAGCACAGAACCGGAGAAAGGTATCAATTGCAGGCTGAGGTATAAACACAGTACCTAATAGAGGTATCAATGGCAGGCTGAGGTAAAAGCACAGTACCCAAGAGAGGTATCAATTGCAGGCTGAGGTATAAACACAGTACCTAAGAGAGGTATGAATTGCAGCCTGAGGTATAAACACAGTACCAAAGAGAGGTATCAATGGCAGGCTGAGATATAAGCATAGTACCCAAGGGAGGTATCAATTGCAGTACCGGAGAGAGGTATCGATAGCAGGCTGAGGTATAAACAGAGTACCGGAGAGAGGTATCAATGGCAGGCTGAGGTATAACCACAGTACAGGAGAGAGGTTCCGATGGCAGACTGAGGAATAAGCACAGTACAGGAAAGAGGTATGGATGACAGGCTGAGGTAGAAACACAATACCGGAGAGAGGTATCAATGGCAGGCTGAGGTATAAACACAGTACCGGAGAGAGGTACCGATGGCAGACTGAGGTTTAAGCATAGTACTGAAGAGAGGTATTGATGACAGGCTGTGGTATAGGCACAGTATCGGAGAGAGGTATTGATTGCAGGCTGAGGTATAAACACAGAACTAGAGAGAGGTATCGATAGCAGGCTGAGGTATAAGCACAATACCAGAGAGAGGTATTGATGGCAGGCATGAGGTATAAGCACAGTACTAGAGAGAGATATAGATGGCAGTCTGAGGTAAAAGCCCAATACCCGAGCGAGGTATCGATGGCAGACTGAGGCATAAACACAGTACCGGAGAGAGGTATTGATTACAGTCTGAGGTATACACACAGGGCTGGAGAGAAGTATCAATGGCAGGCTGAGGAATGACCACAGTACCGGAGAGAGGCATCGATAGCAGGCTGAGGTATAAGCACAATACCAGAGAGAGCTATTGATGGCAGGCATGAGGTATAAGCACGGTACTAGAGAGAGATATGGATGGCAGGCAGAGGTAAAAGCACAATACCCAAGAGAGGTATCGATGGCTGGCTGAGACATAAACACAGTGCCGGAGAGAGGTATTGATGGCAGGCTGAGGTATAAGCACTATACCAGAGAGAGGTATTGATGGCAGGCTGAGGTATAAGCACAGTGCTGGACAGAGGGATCGATAGCAGGCTGAGGTATAACCACAGTACCTAAGAGAGTTATCAATTGCAGCCTGAGGTATAAACACAGTACCTAAGAGAGTTATCAATTGCAGCCTGAGGTATAAACACAGTACCCAAGAGAGGTATCAATGGCAGGCTGAGATATAAGCACAGTACCCAAGGGAGGTATCAATTGCAGTACCGGAGAGAGGTATTGATAGCAGGCTGAGGTATAAACACAGTACCTAAGAGAGGTATCAATGGCAGGTTAATGTAAAAGCACAGAACCGGACAAAGGTATCAATTGCAGGCTGAGGTATAAACACAGTACCTAATAGAGGTATCAATGGCAGGCTGAGGTAAAAGCACAGTACCCGAGAGAGGTATCAATTGCAGGCTGAGGTATAAACACAGTACCTAAGAGAGGTATCAATTGCAGCCTGAGGTATAAACACAGTACCTAAGAGAGGTATCAATGGCAGGCTGATGTAAAAGCACAGAACCGGAGAAAGGTATCAATTGCAGGCTGAGGTATAAACACAGTACCTAATAGAGGTATCAATGGCAGGCTGAGGTATAAACACAGTACCCAAGAGAGGTATCAATGGCAGGCTGAGATATAAGCACAGTACCCAAGGGAGGTACCAATTGCAGGCTGAGGTATAAACACAGTACCTAAGAGAGGTATCAATTGCAGCCTGAGGTATAAACACAGTTCCCAAGAGAGGTATCAATGGCAGGCTGAGATATAAGCACAGTACCCAAGGGAGGTATCAATTGCAGTACCGGAGAGAGGTATCGATAGCAGGCTGAGGTATAAACACAGTACCTAAGAGAGGTATCAATGGCAGGCTGATGTAAAAGCACAGAACCGGAGAAAGGTATCAATTGCAGGCTGAGGTATAAACACAGTACCTAATAGAGGTATCAATGGCAGGCTGAGGTAAAAGCACAGTACCCGAGAGAGGTATCAATTGCAGGCTGAGGTATAAACACAGTACCTAAGAGAGGTATCAATTGCAGCCTGAGGTATAAACACAGTACCAAAGAGAGGTATCAATGGCAGGCTGAGATATAAGCACACTACCCAAGGGAGGTATCAATTGCAGTACCGGAGAGAGGTATCAATAGCAGGCTGAGGTATAAACACAGTACCGGAGAGAGGTATCAATGGCAGGCTGAGGTATAACCACAGTACCGGAGAGAGGTTCCGATGGCAGACTGAGGAATAAGCACAGTACAGGAGAGAGGTATGGATGACAGGCTGAGGTAGAAACACAATACCGGAGAGAGGTATCAATGGCAGGCTGAGGTATAAACACAGTACCGGAGAGAGGTACCGATGGCAGACTGAGGTTTAAGCATAGTACTGAAGAGAGGTATTGATGACAGGCTGTGGTATAGGCACAGTATCGGAGAGAGGTATTGATTGCAGGCTGAGGTATAAACACAGAACTGGAGAGAGGTATCGATAGCAGGCTGAGGTATAAGCACAATACCAGAGAGAGGTATTGATGGCAGGCATGAGGTATAAGCACAGTACTAGGGAGAGATATAGATGGCAGTCTGAGGTAAAAGCACAATACCCAAGAGAGGTATCGATGGCAGACTGAGGCATAAACACAGTACCGCAGAGAGGTATTGATTGCAGTCTGAGGTATACACACGGGGCTGGAGAGAAGTATCAATGGCAGGCTGAGGAATTACCACAGTACCGGAGAGAGGCATCGATAGCAGGCTGAGGTATAAGCACAATACCAGAGAGAGCTATTGATGGCAGGCATGAGGTATAAGCACGGTACTAGAGAGAGATATGGATGGCAGGCAGAGGTAAAAGCACAATACCCAAGAGAGGTATCGATGGCAGGCTGAGACATAAACACAGTGCCGGAGAGAGGTATCGATGGCAGGCTGAGGTATAAGCACTATACCAGAGAGAGGTATTGATGGCAGGCTGAGGTATAAGCACAGTGCTGGACAGAGGGATCGATAGCAGGCTGAGGTATAACCACAGTATCGGAGAGAGGTATTGATGGCAGGCGGAGTCATAAACACAGTACCAGAGAGAGGTATCGATGGCAGGCTGAGGTATAAGTACAGTACCAGAGAGAGGTATCGATGGTAGGAGGAGGCATAAACACAGTACCGGAGAGAGGTATTGATGGCAGGCTGAGGTGTAAGCATAGTACCAGAGAGAGATATTGATGGCAGGCTGAGGTATAAGCACAGTACCGGAGAGAGATATTGATGGCAGGCTGAGATGTAAGCATAGTACTGGAGAGAGGTATTGATGGCAGGCTGCGGTATAAGCACAGTACCGGAGAGAGGTATTAATGGCGGGCTGAGGTATGAGCACGGTGCCGGAGAGAGGTACTGATGGTAGGCTGAGGTGTAAGCATAATACTGGAGAGAGGTATCGATGGCAGGCTGCGGTATAAGCACAGTACCAGAGAGAGGTATTGATGGCAGGCTGAGGTGTAAGCATAATACTGGAGAGAGGTATCGATGGCAGGCTGAGGTATAAGTACAGAACCAGAGAGAGGTATTGATGGCAGGATGAGGGGTAAGCATAGTACTGGAGAGAGGTATTGATGGCAGGCTGAGGTATAAGCACAGTGCTGAAGCGAGGTATCGATGGCAGGCTGAGGTATAAACACAGTACCAGACAGAGGTATCGATGGCAGGCTGAGGTATAAACACAGTACCAGACAGAGGTATTGATGGCAGGCTGAGGGATAAGCACAGTACCAGAGAGAGGTATCGATGGCAGACTGAGGTATAAGCACAGTACTCGAGAGAGGTATCGATGGTAGGCTGAGGTGTATGCACAGTACCGGAGAGAGGTACCCATGACAGACTGAGGTACACCGAGAGAGAGGTATCGAGGACAGGCTGAGGTATAAGCACGGTGCTGGAAAGGGCAACATATTACCTTTTTAGGTATAAGCATGGGTGGCATGCGGACGTAGTTCTCTGGTATTACCACCAGTAGTGAAACAGAGAAAGATGTCAACATTTGTAAGCAATATTTTCATCGCATCAGGGGCAACACTGGACATGATATTTCTTCCAGACCACCGTGTATTAAAAGTGACCCAGAGGAAGAGGAGAGTCCATCCAGTGAGAGGGCGGTTTCATTTGTTAGCGTTGCACATCACTTTGTAGTTAGGTGGCCACTGTTTCCAGTCCTAGACTTTTGTGTGATAGCCTAATGCATTCTGGGTTTTGTAGTCTTGTTTTGTTTCCATTGACCTAATTATACCAACACACTGGAAATCAATGGTTAGTAGGTTAAACTTTCAGCACTAGAGATAGTGGAGACCGTTAACAGAAGGCCTCTCCACTCGTGACAGAGGTCTCTCAGTCGTGGCAGCGGACCCGCACTTGGGGTGGGATCTCCACACTGATGGAGGGATCTCTACAGTCATAGTGAGGCCCTCCCCACTTGTGGTGGGACCTCTGCACTGGTGGTGAGACCTCCGTACTCATGGTGGGACCTCTGCACTCGTGGCGGGATCTCTGCACTCGTGGTGGGACCTCTGCACTCGTGACGGGACCACCGCACTCGTGGTGCGATCTCCGCACTCGTGGTGTGATCGCCGCAATCGTGGCAGGATCTCTGCACTCGTGGTGGGACCTCCGCACTCGTGGTGGGACCTCCGCACTAGTGGTGGGATCTCCACACTTGTGGTGTGATCTTCACACTTGTGGCAGGATCTCTGCACTCATGGCAGGATCTCTGCACTCATGGTAGGACCTCCACACTCCTAATGGGATCTCCGTAGTCATGGCGGGACCTCCACACTTGTGGCGGGATCTCTGCATTCGTGGTGGGATCTCCGCACTCATGGTGGAATTCCTGCACTCGTGGTGGGATCTCCGCACTTGTGGTGGGACCTCCATACTACGGAGGTCCCGCCATGGGTGCAGAGCCCCTGCCATGACTGCAGGCCCCTTTGCAATGACTGCGGGACCTACGCCACGAGTGCGAAGGCCCTTTGAGAATGAGCCCCAGTATCTGTAGTGACCTTGAGTGAGGTGACCACCCTAATATAGTTATTATAACAGATGCCATTTGCTTTCCTTTTTAAGATCTCTGGAAAATCGTCTACCATGAAGTAAGGGAGGAATGACATCTTCAATGGAAGAATTCCTCTTTAGGCCCTGATTACAAGTTCAGCGCTAAATTAGGAGAGCTGGAAGTTTGAACAATGACCAGAATTATGTGCAGTAATTCCTGCACCCCTACAATCTTCCCCTGGCAAATTTTGGCAGCTCGAACCTGCTGAAATTCACAGGGGGATAAATGCATGGAGAATTCAAATAAATGGAGAATTCATTGCCCAGAGCTCCAATTCTACTTGCAATTCCTCATTTTGATGGGGTATAAGTAACTCACAATAAGAGGAATTTATCTCACCCAGTAAATTGGTATTTATTGGGCGTGGTAGATACCTCTCCCAATTCCAGACCACTTGTCATCTGGTCTATGGAGTATGAAGCTTGGGCTGAAAAATGATGGTTCTGTTTTTTGTTTCCCAACTAGGTGGCTGAGAAAGACGTGTCCTGCTCCGTCACCAGGATTCAATTCTGCGCCTCTGCGTACTCGGAGCTGTGGATTCTCCTTCTGTTTGGTTTTAAGGTAGGGGGGTGCACATTTTGTAGTGCAGTAGCAGGTGGCAAGTCAGTGGGCTCAATGCTTGGAAGATGCTGGTGGAGATGGGTCAAGCTGCTCGGCCACAAGTCACGACACGGTAACAATGTAGATGCAAAAATTTATGGAGACTCCATTTTCACTCTGTTGGGAATTCATATTTTTGTAATTGTATGTGACTTTAATCCCTTCTCCTTGAATTCATGAATGTGGATTTTAAAAACTGTCTGCACCTCTTCAAGGTCTCCATGTTTCCCTGAAGTATAGAAAGAAAGAGTTGGGTGGACTAGATAGGTTGTCATAATTATAGTACTTGTATATGGTTGTTGAATGAGACACACATGCATGTTACCACCACGCATACGCTATACTGTGAAGATGTACTAAAAAGAAGTTCCAGACATAGGGCTAGATGTAGGTAATCTCATTTTACCGATTCCTAAATACCGAATTTTACCGATTCGGTATTTAGGAATCGTTAAATATGATGTAGGTAATTAATCGGTAAAATATACCGATTCAGTAATATTTCTTATTACCGATTCGGTAATACCAATTCGGTAATAAGAAATATCTTCCTATTTATTCCTATGGGCCTGAAGCCATTCACTATTACCGATTCGTTATTTACCGAATCGGTAATAGCGGGAGAATATTCAAAGGTGGCAGGGTGTCACTTTGACAGCCTGTTGCACCCCTGAATCGTGCATGTGTGCACATGTGGTGCACATACATGCCCTAAGGGCATGTATGTCTGCCACATGGCACCTTGAAAAAAGCAAATTATTGCTTTTTTAAAGGTATTCGGTATTTACCACCAACTTGCAGTTAGTGGTAAATAACGAATCCTTAAAGCAAATATGCACTCACTTGAGTGCTACCTACATAGATTTTAAGGATTCGTAATTTACTGATTCCTTAACATAAGGAATTGGTATTTTACCGAATCCTTAAAATAATCAGAAAGGGCTAAATACTGGTCGGTAACGGGAAAATCACCGATTTTCCACCGTTACCGACCGGTATTTAGCTACCTACATCTGGCCCGTAGAGAGCTCACTTCATATTTGATAACCTACTTGACTATTTTGCTGCCTCCTTGCTACTTTGTACAATATGCACCAACCTGTGTTGACTATTTTCGTTACACGGCGACAAGGGTGCCAGATGACCTATGGTCACAGTGATGCCCGTAGCTAACACTACTCTCAGCTAGTCCAATTGGGGGGCAATGAGTTGCACAGATTTCTGTCACAAGGTCATTTTTACACCATCTTCTTCCAGCTAAATGACTCAGTTGTTCACTATATACAGACTATCCAGAATGCTTTGCTTCAACTGCTAACTTGGGGCCAGATGTAGGTAGGCTTTTACCGGTCGATAACGGCCGAAATCGGCCGTTATCGACCGGTGAAAGCCTTTTCCTATGTAGGAGGCTATTTTACCGATTCGGTATTTATCGAATCATCATTTACCAATTCGGTATTTACAAAAACGGTAAATGAGATGTAGGAAGCACTGTAAACGGTGCTTCTGGGCTTTAAGAATTTGTTATTTACCACCAACTATTAGTTGGTGGTAAATAAGGAATTCCTATGTAAATGCATAAATGTGCATTTACACCTGTGCCATGTGACAGACATACATGCCCTTAGGGCATGTATGTATGCCGCATGTGCACACCAGCACTAATCAGGGGTGCAACAGGGTGTCAAAGTGACACCCTGCCACCCTTGAATTTTTCCCAATTTTACCGAATCGGTAATTACCAATTCGGTAATTGACATTCATTCCTATGGGCCTCCAGGCCCATAGGAATGAATGGCAAATACCGAATCAGTAATTACTGATTCGGTAAATACCGAATCTTAACGATTCGGTATTTTTTACCGATTAATTACCTACATAGGATTTACCGATTCTAAAATACCGAATCTGTAAAATTCGGTATTTTAGAATCGGTAAAACCTATTTACCTACATCTAGCCCTTGGTTTTTGCACCCAGGTTTCGGAGGACTATCCTTCTCTGTGCTGACTGCTCTTGCTGGAACCACATGCCCTCTGCCATTCGTACTGGGCCTTATCTATTTTTTTATTTAATTAACTTTTAAAAACACACCTCTTCCAACAATAGCTTTATGCTCACTAATTTCTTCACTTCTCTTCCTTTGGTGTAATTTGATATCTTTCAATCTTTAGTTTAGTACCAGGCCACCCTTCAGTATCATCGCACTCTATGAATCCAAAAATGAATCAATCAATAGATGAACACACTTCTCTTGTTTGCCTCTGATGTGGTGGAAAGTTTAAAGCTCTTGAGGTCCAGGCTGTTCAGGTGCTTTGGGGCAGCCAAGGGTAAGGGTGCAGCCAAATGTTGTTAGGTCTTCTCCATTGTGCCGGTGGCAAGATGCGCAAGCTGTTTCGGAACTCCAGTGACCCTCACGTCTAGCCTCCTGCTGTTGTGTAGGACCTGCTGGTGGAGCTACAGCCATTTAATTCTCTTACCTGTCATTTGTTTTGGCCCACCATGCAATATCGAATGTATGACGTTACAACGCATACATTTACAACGCAGGCACTTACAAAGCAGTTTTTACATCGCAACATCCACTACAATGCATTCCATTACATCGCATGACACTACATAGCATATTAAAAAACTACCTTTACAATGCATTCCATTACATCGCATACCATTACATTGCATTTAAGGTAAGTGTTGGATAGTGTAGGGGTTAAAATTACTATGCTAACTCCAGGGGGTGCAACAGTAGGGTAAGTGTTGGATAGTGTAGGGGTAAAAATTACTATTCTTACTCCAGGGGGTGCAACAGTAGGGAAAGTGTTGGATAGTGTAGGGGTAAAAATTACTATTCTAACTCCAGGGGGTGCAACAGTAGGTTAAGTGTAGGGGTTAAAATTACTATTCTAACTCCAGGGGGTGCAACAGTATGGTAAGTGTTGGACAGCCGCGGGCCGTGGAGGGAGTTACGGTGGGGCAGGGAGGCGGGGAGGGGGAGGGCAGGGTGGAGGGTGCTAAAAACAGGCATATGGATCATTGCAGGTAAGTACACAATTTAATTAATAAAACGAAATTCGTAGCGCGCACTGCATGGCAAAAAGCAATGCTGTGCGCGCTACGACTTTCGTTTTATTAATTAAATTGTGTACTTACCTGCAATGATCCATATGCCTGTTTTTAGCACCCTCCACCCTGCCCCTCCCCCTCCCCGCCTCCCTGCCCCACCGTAACTCCCTCCACGGCCCGCGGCTGGTTTTGGATAGTGTAGTGGTACTATGCATTGTAATGGTATGCGTTGTAATGGTATGTGTTGTAATACATGCGCTGTAGTGACATGCAACGTAATGTCATGCGTTGTAATTGTATGCGTTGTAATGCCTGCGTTGTAGTGACATGCTTTGTAAGAGATGTTGCGATGTAATGACTGCATTGTAAGTGTAGTGCGATGTAATGACTGCGTTGTAAAGGTTGTTTCCCTGCAATATCTAATGTAGGGACACAGTAAAAAAAAAAAAAAACAGTAGCATGAAATACTCGAGGCGAATGAGTCCAGTCCAAAGGCAGGGGGTACACATTTCATCAAGATCACGCCACCAGCTGCTTCCTCACTGAGAAGCCACTCACTGCTGATCTGTTGGAGGAGAGGAGCTACCATTAATAGACTAGGGGTCAAATGAGGTCCTTATCCCTTAGAGCATGTTTTTAGCAAGTCTACTTATGAGTAAGTATCAAGGAACCCCTGAGGAACTAAATGCTATAAGTCCTAGGTCAGGGATTAAACAGCAATTGAAACAAAACAACCTAGGTACTTAAACGTAACACTTGTCAAAACCTAATATTGCACAGAAAGAGAGGTTACAAAAAGTATATACTCAATATTTATTGAATTCTTCATGAAAAAACAAATATCACATATTATCAGTCACAAGTTAAAATTTATCACAATTCATATTAAAAACATAAAAAGCAAATGACACAACAATAAAAAGTGGCAAAAGGAATAAATCTCAAGCAAGTCTACTGACATGCGCCCAGCAGCCAATCATAAGCCTCTACAGAGCCTGCCAGACATCCCCAGCCTGGAATGTCCAATGCTCTGTATACACCACAGTCATTACTCTGTCCACGCATTGCAGTCATGAGTGTCCAGCCATCTCACTTAGGGGTTCTCCCCTAAGTCTGAAAGTCTGATCTTGGAAAGGGCAACCAATAGATCTTTCTGGAGCAATGAAGGTGTTTCAGACAATTTAAGTAAAGACAAAGAAAGATTATATTTTACTATTGTGGTACTTAATGCCTGCTGGTGCAGGGAAACCTATGGATTGCCTGTGACAAGCTACTGATTTAAGGATTGATACTACTCTATGCATTGAAGGAGATTAAATAAATCCTCCACCTGAACCTGTGGATATCTTCGTTACCGATAGCTTCTACTGGATCCAGCAGGCGACATATGGGCTTGGGGCATCTGTTCAGCTGCTATGATGAAAGTTCTGGTCGCATCTTAGAACTCATCAGTTGCATTTAATGTTGTCAGCTTGTGTTCTAATTTAACCAGGGGAATTTTCATTGACCAAAACCCATGTGCCGCAACTGGATCCGGTCAAAATCACTTCTAAATGGTCCAGTGGGAGAAGCTTGTCTTTTCCCCTATTGTCCTCAGTTTGCGGTAATTTGCCTAACTTTATGAAGTACACATATTTATAAGCAAAGACTTTCTACTAGAAACCTTGGATATAGTAACATCGCATTACACTGCATCATAGGCGGTGGAAAGGTTTCATCCATCTTTAGAGGAGGTCATTGGTAATGAATGGAGCAAGACAATGACAGCTCATTACGTAGAATTTCCATTTCTAGGGACATCATAGAATTGTGATCATACTCAATTTCTTGAAATTTATTTTACCACCATAGACAACAAGGGTCCTGGAATCCTGCAAAATGTCTAGGCATTCAGTTTGACAGATTACAAGTAGTTTCTCTTGGAACCAGCAGCTTATGCATAGATTTTTAGACATATAATACATTTTTATGGGGAACATTTGTGTGGATTTAAGGTTGTCATCTTCAGTGGTGTTTGTGCTTATAAGATTTGGGTAGTAATTACATATAATTAGACAAACAATTGTTTTTTTAGCTTGTTATGTTATGCACATCTGTAGAACGCGCTATCACCCAGGAAGGTATCCTGGCGCTGAGCAAATGTGAGTCTAGGTAAACTCAAGGCCTGGTGGGACTACTCAAAAACCCAGGTAGAGCCATTGAGGAGAAGGCTCGACTGCCCGATCTGGCTCTCCGTATGTGTTCAAGTAGGAGTCGGGACGAGCTGAGGTGTCCGGAAGGTTTGTGAAAGAAGATGCGAGGAGTGCTGGGCCAATGTTATGTAGTGCCTTGAAAGTGTGGGCGAGGAGTTTGAATTGTGTTCATTTGTGTATGGGGAGCCAGTGGAGCTCCTTGAGGTGCGGTGTGATGTGAGCCCAGCATAGGAGGTCGAGAATGATTCTGGCCGCCGAGTTCTGAATGTTCTGCAGCCTTCAGGTGAGTTTTTGTTGACCCTGACATACAGAGTGTTCCTGTAGTCCAGCTTGCTTGTGGCTGGGGCGTACGTGATGGTCTTCTGGGGGCTGATTGGTATATGTAGGGGCACCTGAAACCAGCAGAAACCATTTACCAACTGATTGACTGAATATTCCAGCTCTAAGGTTACCAGGTGAGTTCATGCCACTGAGAACACAGCATCAACCCTTGCCTTTCATTGAGCAATCCGTTGCGTTCTGGGAGTTGTAGTTGTGATTCACTTCAAATCAACCAATTGCTACAAAGCTACAGTTCGGTATTCTGTTTGACCCCTTCCATGCTGATGACGGCCCCCAGCCGACATGCATCACGGTGGGCGTGTGCTGATGACGGCTGGGGGCCGTCATGAACTCGCCCACTCATTAAAACGGCCGCACAGGTGCATAATCGCGGCCGCGCCCAAGGGGTTAAGGTAGTAGTGACCATTCATATTGCATCCTTTATGAAATGTGACCTTAGTAGCCTTACACAGCTCTTTGTTTTGTGGCATTTCACCTTTCTGTAGAGAGTCCAAGAAAGAAACTTGTGGTTTCTTTTCAGAAACTCCACTCAAGAAGTGTCCAACTCATCAGATTCGCTGTGATGCCAATGAAAAATGACAACACCAATCACTGCCATGGCAAATGCATTGCATTTTTATTTTAGCCAGGTGTTGTCTAATGTTTGTGATTGTCCCTACTGTGGAGTCCCTCATGGGGACTTAAGGGCCCGATGTAGGTAAATGGCATTTACCGATTCGTAAATACCGAATTTTACCGATTCGGTATTTACAAATCGGTAAATGCCATGTAGGTATATTTACCGAATATTTTACCGAATCTGTAACATTCGGTAATTACCGAATCAGTATTTACTGATTCAGTAATTGCCATTGATTCCTATGGGCCATGAGGCCCATAGGAACCAATGTCAATTACCGAATCGGTAAATACAGATTCGGTAAAATTACCGATTTTACAAGGGGGACAGGGTGTCACTTTGACACCCTGTTGCACCACTGATTCAGGCTTGTGTGCCATGTGACACACACACATGCCCTCAGGGCATGCATGTGTGCCACATGGCACAGGTGTACATGCACAGATGTGCATGTACACAGAAATTCGTTATTTACCATGCAATAGTATTACATGGTAAATAACGAATTCTTAGGGGCCTGTGGCACTGTTTCCAGTGCCACCTACATATAGATTGGCCCATTCGGTAAATTTACTGATTCTGTAAAATACATGCCCCCTACATCTCACTCACCAAATACCGGTCGGTAACGGCCGAAATCGGCCGTTACCGACCGGTATTTGGTGACCTACATCTTGGTGTTGCTGCAACCCCTAACACCTGTGTCAGTATAGTGAGTGGGATGCATGTTCAGAAGTTGTGGATCTAAGTGCACTCTGCTTTGTCTGTGTCCCTTAGAGTTTTGTCCAAGTGACATCCGCTGAATGTTGGCTTTCCCCGGGGTGAGCCCTCTGGCATGGTTGGGTCAGGTGCACCTACAACACTCTTGTCATGTGAAGTTGTGAATTGTGTGCTCTGAGGTTCTGGGTTTCCATACAGAGGAGACCAGTGTCTGATTGTGTATCTTTTACTGACTTTGAATGTATTAGTCAGTAGAATAATATCTGATGTCAGAGTCTTATCTTATGAGGGCAGTTCTGCCCCAACAGCTACCTAACTGCAGTGTGTGAAAATTGTGATCCAGTGTTACAGTCTGAGGTGCTGTGGACTGTAGTATGTGTGTGTGTGTCTCATGATTCATCTGGTGGGCTCTTAGTTAGAGTATTTTCTACTGTTTGCGAGCTGTCTTACTAGAAGCTGCCCCTTACAACATCTTGAAAACTCATGTGTGTGGGTGGCCAATAGGATCCATGTGGAGAGTGTGTGTGTTGTCTCAGGCAGTGGTTCTTAATATTTTGGCTTCTTTGGACCCCCAAGAAGTCATTACTGGAATCAGAGGACCCCCACCGAGTCAAAATTGGAAGCCAAGGACCCCCAGCCTAAGTCAGTCCTATGATTTGGACCTCAAAACAATACACAAAAGTACAAAAACAATTATATACCAGATATCAAATATTGTAAACCTTTGTATAAAATTCACAATCTAATATATAAAAAGTTTTCAAGTTTATTAACTTTAATTGATTCATTTTAATATTATTTTTGTGAAAGAGTCGAGGGCCCCCTAATGTTGGCCACGTGGACCCCCAAGGGTCCTCAGACAGCAGGGTAAGAACCATTGGACTAAGTCAGTTGCAGGGTCTCTTGACCTAACTGTTGTCTCACTTTGCAGACAAACAACTACTGGTTGAGGATTTCCCCTTGGAGCCCCATGTGGTGTAGGGGGTGTGGGATGCGGAGTTTATTTCTTGAGTCCATCCTGAAGGGCATGAAAAGCTCCTCACTCAATGAACACATTTGTGTAGGAGTGCCTGAGTTTAACTGGCTTTAAACTGATGCTTGGGCCTCTCTCCCCAATACATCTTACATCCTTTCTAGTGGCCTGAAAAGCCTTTCGTTTATGTTGTCCTTGTGATCTCAAGCCAGGGAAGAGCAACATTATTTAATTAAAATGAATTCCAAATGTTTTGAGTGCAGCACATATCAGGCCCACCTTGTCTCCACCCAACTTCAGTATCACCGCCACTGTTCCATGTCGATGGGTGGCTGGATGGATGGATGGATGCAACTCCCTAACACATAAGATGAATGTCATGGGCCTTTTTCTGATGATGAGTTCATCTGCCGATTTGACGACTCTCCCACCTGAGAGAACAAATCAGGCCACCCATTTAACAAACTCTATGACTGCAAAAAAAGCATTGCTCCATGGTGGGTTTGTGAAGATTATTTAAAGAAAGACTTGTGGTAGCTCAGAGTGAGATTACGTCAGCGAAGTTTTCTCTAGCTCACAGAGGTTTTGTTGAGAACATAGTCCATAAAGCCCTACTCTACTGCTCTACTCAATGTACTAATGGTGAGTTCATCACCCAGATAGGCACAATATCTTCAGTAATATTTATTTTTAATGCCAGGATAGTCTAGCTTACAGAGAAAGCTCAAAAGCATCAGGATTGGGGGCTTGCTTAAATAATGACACTATAGAATCCACTGTTATGTTGTTGTTGTTATTGACTTGTGCTTCATCTTTCTGTACAGGGCACTGTTCTAATATACGGCACTTACCTGGCTGGCCTGACTGAGAACGTCAGCTCCCCACCAGTGAACCAATCCTTGACAATTATGGTTGGTGTAAACCTAGTGATCCTTATCGCCGGGGTGGTCCTTCTGGTGACACGTTTCTTCTACGCCTGGTCCAACCTGGTGTTCGGGCTGACTTCGGGTGGGATCTTCCTCTGCACGACCACCGTCAATTGCTTCATTTTTGTTCCGCAGGTAATCGACGAATCAATGAATTGAACCAGATTTAGCTATACCACAGCAAAATAAGAGATCTAAATTTACCCATGGGCCTCAGAAATTAGGAAACAAAGCTGGACTTAGCCATGGCCCTTAAAAATAGGAACAGCGACAAGGAGTAAGGCATGTTGATCCAGACTTAGTCGTACTCCGGAGAAATAAAGAAACAGATCGGATTATGCCATTGTCCTAAGAAATAATGAAACAGTGACAGACTTAGACACAGACCAGCAAATAAGGGAACACAGACAACTTTCGCTTTGCCCCTGACAAATTATGTAATCGCTCCAGATTTAGACAGAGCATAGCTTAGAGGATACAAACAGGTCCATGGCTGGCACGCTCCCTTGACAAAAGTGTGACAATACGGTTCGCACATCACTAAGCTTCTATGGAGCCACTAAATGATGCCCAATAAATTCACTGAGGAGGTATCTCAGGATGATTTGTAATGTATGGCATGCAAAGACAAAAATTGTGTGCATGAGTTTGAGTCACAAAATTGTCTCATTTCACAAATAGTGCTTACCTAAAATTTCATATGGCTGGAACATGTAGACCTATTGATGTGGGCGTCCATTACCACTCCTTTGACATCACATCTTTTGATAAAGGATCCATAACTAAATACAATAAGGTACAGGAAACCTGCAGGAAATTTTAGATAGAGACCCCTCCCCAAGAAAATCAAGAGCGCCGCTGATCTTCAGCGTAGAGCCCGCCCAGATAGACAAGATGTTGTGGGCCAGGACCTAAGGATGAGGCATGCGACTAGTGGTTCTAGTGGGCAAGTGGCTTTTAAAGCAAATAGGGATGCCCCCCACTCTGAATTTTAGAGAGGCGTAAACAGTATTGTTTTCTCTCTCCTTTTGTTATAGTCATTAGTGAAAAATCAAACTCTATATAAAAACAAATTGATGCACCGTATACAAATCCCTGTACCCGGTGTGACTGCAGAACCTCCCACGAATGACTCGTCATGTTGCACCAGTCATTAGCTAAGCCACTTATAACCCCCTCTCCCTATACTGCTGTGGAGGCAATAGTGATTGAGTCAGGGACCACCTGCAGAATCACATCAAACAACAGTGTCCATTGGTTTATCTAGATTCCATGTGTTACATAACCTGATGAAGGCCATGTCAACTGAAGCCGGTGAACCAATCACATGCAGCCCTCAAAGAAACATCTTTTATGTGTATTATGAGTAAGAGATGCTACTAGAAAATACTCTTATATTTTCCACATTGAAATGAGGTTTGAATATATCAATTTGCTTTAGGTAATGCAACATAATTATAACTTGTTTTACTAAACCAAACTCCTGCCAGTTCTCAGCCCAGTAAATAACAAATGTTACTATTACCCAATTTATAGCATTCAATTTACCCACCTCGAAAGGGTGGAAGGTTGAGATTTTCTTGCTGGTACTTGAACTTGTGACACCCAGAACACTACTGTGCAGATTTATTAAATTATGGTGCAGCGAAGCGCAGCAGCTGCAAATGCTGGCTGCGTGAGAAGGAGAGAGCAGGAGAGTGCCATATTTACAGAACTATGGGCCCGATGTAGGTAAATTAGATTTACAGATTCATAAATACCGAATTTTACCGATTCGGTATTCATGAATCGGTAAATCTAATGTAGGTAATTATTCTGTAACAAATACCGAATCGGTAGGATTCAGTATTTACCGATTCTGTAATTACCGAATCAATATTTGTCATTGATTCCTATGGGCCTTGAAGCCCATAGGAATCAATGGCAAATACCGATTCGGTAATTACCGAATCGGTAAAATTACTGATTTGACAAGGGGGACAGGGTGTCACTTTGACACCCTGTTGCACCCCTGTTTCTGGCTTGTGTGCCATGTGGCACACATACATGCCTAAGGGCATGTATGTGTGCCACATGGCACAGGTGTACATGCACAGATGTGCATGTACACTAGAATTCGTTACTTACCATGCAATAGTATTACATGGTAAATAACGAATCGGTAATGGCCTGTGGCACTGTTTTCAGTGCCACCTACATCTGTATTTACCGATTCGGTAAATTTTCCGATTCGGTATTTTACAGAATCGGTAAATTTACTGAATCGGTAAATATACCGATTCTGTATATTTTAAGGCCCCTACATCTCCATTAGCAAATACCGGTGGGTAACGGCCGAAATCGGCCGTTACCGACCGGTATTTGCCAACCTACATCTGGCCCTTGGCCACCTTCCTCCCCTCTTTCTAGCACTGGTTCAGAAATGTGCTGCCACACGACATGCACACACCTTTGCACCATAGTGCAAGGGTGTCTGCATGAGTCTAGCATAGGTTTTGCACTGGAAGGATACCCTTCCAGTAAAAAATACTATGTTTAAACTAACCTTAAAACTTTTACCACCTTTTATGTGTGCTGTACAGTGCAACACAAATGCAAAGTCGGAAAAGTGCCCGGTTGAAATGGGCGCTTTTGTATGACGCAAAACCCTGTCTACTTTTTTCCGTAAATAGGGTTTTGTGTCAGAAACCTTTGGTCGTTGCATATGGACACCCATGCACCACCCATGGAACGCCCCCGTGGCAATAAGTAATGAAAAACCTGCTACTTTCAAGTGATTTTCCAGCGCTAAACAAGTTTTGCACTGGAAAGTAAATTAGTAAATAAAGATTTTGCATTGATCTGCGTCACTTTTGTGATGCAAACACAGTGCTAAATTTTAGTAAATATACCCCACCATTTGTTTCTGTCAAAAGTTTCGCACAGTGAGCCTTCCTCTCAATTTGTGTGCTTTCACTACACACAGCGTAAGCTGTCTTTCACAGCCACCGTTGCTTACTGCAAAACCAACAGTTGATGGACAGAATGCAGAACAATGTCCTACATTCACCCCAGTACAGAGATCTGGGCCTAAATCCATCGGTTTTTTTGCACTCCACACCACCCCAGTTCAGACATGGCCATATGCAAATCAGCCTTGACCCTGTGCCTCATGGCAACAGTCCAGCCCGAATTGCCAAGCCATGTCTTTCCTGGACCGGAATCAAGCATCCTAGGACCGGTTTCTGGCTATCAGCCGTCTTCAGCCAGGATAGCTTGACTCCAGGGGTGTGGAGAGCATGGGACTCACGTTTGAGCATACCCTTCCCACTCGGGGTGACAAATGCAAAACCAACAGTTGATGGACAGAATGCAGAACAATGTCATACATTCACCCCAGTACAGAGATCTGGGCCTAAATCCATCGTTTTTTTGCACTCCACACCACCCCAGTTCAGACATGGCCATATGCAAATCAGCCTTGACCCTGTGCCTCATGGCAACAGTCCAGCCCGAACTGCCAAGCCATGTCTTTCCTGGACCAAAATCAAGCATCCTAGGACCGGTTTCTGGCTATCAGCCGTCTTCAGCCAGGATAGCTTGACTCCAGGGGTGTGGAGAGCATGGGACTCACGTCTGAGCATACCCATCCCAATCAGGGTGACAAATGCTAAATTTTAGTAAATATACCCCACCATTTGTTTCTGTCAAACTTTCCGCACAGTGAGCCATCCTCTCAATTTGTGTGCTCTCACTACACACAGCGTAAGCTGTCTGTCACAGCCACCGTTGCTTACAACACTACTCATAGTGGGCTTTAGGTCATTTCTTCTTTACCTTGCTTTTGATTGGCTGAGTTGTATCCACCCAATGCTATTGTCATGGAACTATTTTTTCTTTTCTATTTTTGCTATCACTTCCTATTTAGCACGTCATGTGAGAGTATATTCTGCTTTTTTCTCACTAGTTCGCTTTTCCATGCTCCCCTCTTCCTCAACTTCTCTGTTTTCCCACCTGAGGCTCATTGTCAGGCTCTCTGTCCCCTCAACTGCTTCTCTACCCTATCCCGCTTCTATCCCTTCCTTATTCGTCTCTCGCCTCCATGGCCTTTTTCTCCCTTTCCCCACCCCTGTCCCGGGATAGCCCCCTCCCACTGTTCACTCTTATTGGCTCTGCCAGTGCTGGATGCTTTTAAAAGTGCTCCAATAGTGGCCCCTGTCCATCTTCACGAGGAAAGAAAGTGTACTTTCTATACATTGAAGATGGCGGCCACGTCACTTTCACACCTGAAGGCCACCTATGCATAGCAAATCACATACTTCCAAGATGGCCACCATGTTGTGTTACAAACATTGCCATCATGTCACACTATGTGGCAGCCATCTTAAAAACATGGAAATATATTTTTTATACTTTTAAGGTCACGCCTGCATTGCATTAAGCAACGTTGTGTCATGCAACGGGGTGGCTGTCTTGAAAGTATAGCAAACAGACGTTCAAGAAGGGCTTGTCTCAATTATTGGCTTTGCCAGTGCTTGCCCATTTTAAAAGCAAACAGCATAGGAAAATCCAATATGGCGACCATAATGCATTGCCTAAGCAGGACCAATTTGCCAATGCTTGTTTGCTTGGCATAGGGCTAAACTTACATCTTTGACTGCCTTTTGCAGCATTGTGTTGCTTGTTTCAAACAAATGATATGGTGTGATATCTTTAAAAAAAAACGAGCATCTCTCCAACAGTGGACAAGAAGGGAAGGAACAATGTCAGGTTTTCAGGGTATATACATGAAATACATTTGCATACAATGAATCTAAATGAGATTAATTTACATATTAAGTGTATAGCCTAGCTTTGACCCCTGGCAACCAAGGGTGAACACCCTAACACAAACATCTTCAAACTTTTTAATGACACACCGCCAAAACCCCCATATAAAATAATTTCATCAGTCCCATGCTCCCTAAAATTACAAATCCATTTTCTCACACTTATTCTACTAAATGTCATATACTTGCAAGCAAGATAAAGGATTGTTATGGGCCTTGAAAGATGGCACTCTAGTAAATATAAACAAATCTGATTTACAGTAATGCATTTGCAGTTAATCCTACTTGATAGAAAGCAGGCAAACATTTCAAATGATATCACAGGATTGAGGGATACATTAAAAGATTTGTCCAAAGCAATGTTCTTTCGTACTTATTTTACAATAAATCCCATATGTGAAATTGAAAAAATAACATAAACCAATGAGTCATAAATGTGTAAGGAATTTTAGAGTTTGTCAAACAAGTTTTTCATCCTTGCCTTTTATTTTCTCATATTTCCATCCAGCTGGTAACTGGCCCTTTGTCAAGCCTGTCACCGCCCGCCATTCCTGTTTTTTTGGACAAATGCACTTTGCATTCTGGAATTTTTGAGCCATCTTTACAATACTAAATATAAAACTGCTAGTCACAAAATACAACGTGCTGCTACTAAAAATAAAATGGGACTAGCAGCTCAAGACATATTCAACAATGTGAACGTTGCAGTAATGTTCAATTATCCATTTTAAAAGTACAGCTAAATACATGATTATCAACATACTATTGGCAGACCTGTCACCCTATAAGTATCCACAGTGTGACAATCAGAAACGAGAAGGTGCTACGTTGGCCATTATTCCCCCCTGTGCAACCTACTCCCTGCCTGACAAAAGACTTGCTGATGGCCCTCTACAAGTAGCTCTTTCCTTTCACTAAATCACAGTGCTGCTTTTCATCTGTTTTTGTCTGTGCTCCATAAGGCATACTAAATCCTCATCTTGGCCATTTAGTATACCTCCAGGCATTAATTCACAACAGTTTCAAGACCTTTGCCCTAAATCAATGTTGCCCAAATTCTTTTATTTTTTAATATATTCACCAAGCTTATCTTCATTATCTGAAATTTCTGAATGTAAGGTAATAGCCTTGTCCATTTTAAAGCTTTTAAAGTAAATAAAACACAGTTTTATACTCTTTATGATGAGTGTAGTCTGGGTTATGACATGTGTGCTTGTTATTTGCAGCTCATGCAGTGGAGGCAGTTTGAGGAGGAACACAACCACAGCATTGGGCAAATGGCCAAGTTCTTCAACAGCCCCAGCAAGAGCTTCCGCTCCATGTACAGCGAAGAGCAGATTTACCAACTTCTGGGAGAGAATAACTCAATGAAACGACTGCTGACTGAGGTACGTGGGTCGCCGGGTGTAGGGTGTCGGGACCAGTGCTCAATGAAATGACTACTGACCGAGGTACGTGGGTCGCCGGGTGTAGGGTGTCGGAACCGGTGCTCTATGCGGACTTACTCAAGGAAACATTTATAGTTATGGCGTACAGAGACTGCAAGGCACATTTGCTGTTCCCATCTACTGAGAGGGACTGACGGCCTATCAAGAAAGATCAAGGTTTACCCCGGCATGATGACAGCCAATATATGCACTGGCTTGTCAGAAAATCTCTACCAGGCCACCTCTGCTTGGATAACAATGCCTTCTGTTCACTGGCTTTTTTCTACAAATACTACATTTCTAGTAGCTTCTTCTACACTGATGTGCATTATCGGCACCTTGCATTCTCTCAAACATCACCTTTATTTCTTTTAAGTTTGAAGAAACCTGGATCTTTGATTGTTCCCTCCGTAAAACGTGTGGTTCATGTGCCTCACCAAGTTAGTAGAATTTGCCTATTCTTTATTTATCTTGAGACATAGCCTCCACTATTGGGCATCATACCCTAGATGAACGGCCATCTTTGTTTTGAGAAGCAGCAATAGTACCATAATCAAATTTGTGATGGCGTTAAAGTCAAGTAAAAGTGTTGCTTAAGGGGGGAAGGTGTTTATTGCTTTGGTATCTCTTGGCCCGATTCACAGAACTAACTTAAGACAAAATCCTAAACTTACTACCATTTTCGTATTCACAGAAGACACTTACTCATTTCGGTATTCACAGAAGTTAGGAGTCCTAACTTTAGGACTCCTAAATGCCTTCTGTGAATACCGAAAGTCTTAAAGTTAGGATTTTTCAAAGTTTAGTAGTAGTTAAGTTAGGACTCCTAACTTTAGGTCTCCTAAATGCCTTCTGTGAATACCGAAAGTCTTAAAATTAGGATTTATGTCAATTTAATAGTCGTAAAGTTAGGACTCCTAACTTTAGGACTCCTAAATGCCTTCTGTGAATACCGAAGGTCATAAAATTGTGATTTTTCTCAGTTTAGAAGTAGTATAGTTGAGAAAAATCCTAATTTTAAGACTTTCGGTATTCACAGAAGGCATTTAGGAGTCCAAAAGTTAGGAGTCCTATCTTTACTACTACTAAACTGAGAAAAATTCTTATTTTAAGACTTTCGGTATTCACAGAAGGCATTTAGGAGTCCAAAAGTTAGGAGTCCTATCTTTACTACTACTAAACTGAGAAAAATTCTTATTTTAAGACTTTCGGTATTCACAGAAGGCATTTAGGAGTCCTAAAGTTAGGAGTCCTAACTTTACTACTACTAAATTGAGAAAAATCCTAATTTTAAGACTTTCGGTATTCACAGAAGGCATTTAGGAGTCCTAAGGTTAGGAGTCCTATCTTTACTATTACTAAACTGAGAAAAATCCTTATTTTAAGACTTTCGGTATTCACAGAAGGCATTTATGAGTCCTAAAGTTAGGAGTCCTAACTTTACTACTACTAAATCGAGAAAAATCCTAATTTTAAGACTTTCGGCATTCACAGACGGCATTTAGGAGTCCTAAAGTTAGGAGTCCTAACTTTACTACTACTAAATCGAGAAAAATCCTAATTTTAAGACTTTTGGTATTCACAGAAGGCATTTAGGAATCCTAAAGTTAGGACTCCTAACTTCTGTGAATACCGAAATGAGTAAGTGCCTTCTGTGAATACCAAAATGAGTAAGTGTCTTCTGTGATTACCAAAATGATAGTAAGTCTAGGATTTTGTCTTAAGTTAGTTCTGTGAATCGGGCCCCATGTGTCTACAATTAGTCACCTACAGGTCATGTGGTGAAGGAGTTCTTTGAACCCATGGATGGAAGAGAATAACATTTCCAAACTTCAGAACTCAGCTCAGGAAAACCAGGTTTAATTCTGGGATTTTACAACATTGAAGGATGCTCAAACGTTGGTGTGTATCCATGACGCAAACATTGTACTGTGGCCAACAAATTAGTTAAACTCACTAGTCACATTAAGAGTATTTGAGAGATTGTCTTTCAGCAATTTTCTCATTAACTTTGAAAAAGGTCTGCATAAGGAGACTCTAAAGATATATAAAGAACACTTTCAAACCAAAATTAGGCATGAGTGGAATGTAATTCTTCAGAAGAATCTACAAGATTGCAAAATAGTCTATAAGATTGCAAAATAGTGAATACTTTATTCCATTATGCGTCAGCAAAAACATATTTTTGCAGAAATTCTGTTTCACAAATAAAAATGTGTAGGGATTGTATTGTATTTATATAGTGCTTACTATCCCCGACAAGGCATTGCAGTATTTCACTAATTTTACTAAACATAAAGGGCGCGAAATGTTAGTTTTGTGTAAATCTTCTAGTACAATACATGAGGAAACTGTAACGGTTTCACTTACTATGCTAGGAAAATAATCTACGTAGCTGCATTTTGCTTTCATAATAATTGAAATAAACCCCAAGAAGGTTTCACCTTTTTTTACGGCTGACACGAAAACTAGTATGATTTTATGCTTAGTGCTTAATGTTATGCTTAATTTAATCACTGTATTTTACAAAGTTTCTTTCTAGTTTTACCTCCACCCATAGTTAAAAAAAATGATTTGCAAATTGCATGGAATAAAATGTTTACAAAATTTCATGAAGTCGGCAAAAGTAATTCCCTAAATCATTCCTTAACCAAATTATCCAGATCGAAACTATTATTTCAGTTTAAATTTCAGTTTTAAAGAAGCCGTATCAAAAAATCAATGATGAAAGTGTGTCAACAAATTACAATCATGAATGAATTTACAGATAATAATTTATGTTTAAATTTCGTATATTTCCTTCTAATTTCAGTTCCTCAAATTATTTCTGAATAGAACACGTACTGATTATGCTTTAGGTGCACCATATAAAACAAACCTTGACAATCTGCAATGTTTTCGAAATATGGAATTGTAAATAGCTGACCTCTTTGCTGTGGTTGTTCACAGCTACCAGCCTTCCGTTCCCTCCCCCAATATCAACAGCTTTTTATCAGACTTTATAAGGTGTTTTATACTAAGAGCTGTGTGTCACAAATAAGACACATTGAAATTAATGTATATAGATGCATTTAACTATTGGAGAAATGCAGTCCAACCTGTAGGGTGCAATAATGAATTTTGAAAGCTCAGCAGGGCTAACGTCTGGTACAAAGACGTTAGGAGACTTCTCGGTGGAATATTTTTGTTGTGCTCTAAGGTAGGGTCACATGCTTTCAAAATTCCTTGGGGGTGTACTCCCACTCTGCACCCCCACTGCCAGGCACCTGCAGGGGGACAGACTACCCTGCTATGCCAGTTTGGTACAGCCTGGAGCAGGTACTTTATTTTTTCAGGGGTGCTTTTGATTCTGAGTATGATGGTTTTAAAAATTTTAACCGAATAAAGCAAATTTCGAATTTGAAATTTGATTCTGAGTATGGCCCTGAAGAGCATCAACTGAAAAATCCAATGTATGTTTGTGAAGTCTTTATATCACACAACTCTATAACTCAAACAAACTTGTAAGAGGAATAAAAAACTGTGGATACTACAGGCATCATGAAGCAAACATCTGCTCAAGTAGCAGTGTCAGAAAAAGAGGCATATGAGGAGTGAGGAACAAGATATATGTGGAAGAAGAGGGTCTAAGGGAAGGAACAGCTTATCAGTAATGGAGATGAGATGGGGTGAATGAAGGGAGTGCAGGACCAAGAAACTAAGTGAAAAGATGCTAAAGAAGCTAGTGGGCAAATTAAGAAAACAAGTGCGTTAAGCAAGCAAATTACAATATTTAAATTCAACGCTTTGTGGCTTTCTGAGCAGCTAATTGATGACCATGAAAACTTAAAAGCTAGCCGATCATAGAACATTGCCAGGTCATGAAGCTTTTATGAAAGTTGCAAAGATTCTTTGTCAATCTGAGGCTCAGAGGAAGAAAGTTCAAGAGAGGAGAAACATAGGCAAATTCCAAATTCCTCTCCAGATGTGGGACACAAAAGCAGCAGTAGTGGTGAAGTAGATACCATAGAGAGATTTAAGACAGGAATTTGAGTGTGAAAGGGGCAATAAACCAGGCAGAGGTATTACCTGATGGTGAAGGGGCAGGAATTGATATCTAGCAATAACAAAATGGAAATTACAAAGAAAGTGCCTAAGAAGCTCAAGGGTGGTGAAGGTCACTGTCAACAGTCATAGAAATTCAGATCCAGCCTAATGAATCGCGCCTTTCACAAATGGACTAGAAGGAGGGTGAGGCCACCCATGCCCAGGGACTGGAGTCTTTCTTGCAGTAACTCTTGCAGGAGATTCTCAATAAGAAATACAGCAAATCATTGGCACAAATTCTCTTTCTAAGGGATAGTGGCAGAAGAATTCAATCTGCCTCTTTGTAGTGAGATATTTCTCAAAAACTGTGCAGAATTTCATCACCTTGGGTAGGAGTGTATAATAAGTGATTCATCAATGTGTGCACTGAACAAAACCTATTATAGTGCACACACGTACATCCTTCTAACCATGCTCTCGGCATAGTTAGGAATATGAAGGCAAGACTAATATTTACAAAGTCATTGATGGCGTATGAGACAAGGGCCAGAACCAGTGGCGGCTTGCAGAGGTAACGCTGTGGGGCAGTGAGGCGGGGCAGGGGCGGGGCTGGGAGGGGGGTAGTGGAGTTCGTCATACGACAGCAAAGGTGAACGTAATTAAATAAATATCTGCCGTCGTATCCCGGACTCCACTACGCCCCACCCAGCCCCACCCCTTCCTCACCGCCCCCACAGCGTTACCTCTGTGAGCCGCCACTGGCCAGAACGCATACAGTGAATTAGAGGAGCAGGCCATTTTAATATGATTTACGTGTAGATTGCTGAATATATTTATGAAATGATTTATATTTGGGGGATGGTGGTAAATCTGTTGGTTTGGTGGAGTTATTTACTCCTGCCATACCGACAGTCTACCACGGTCTGGGGGCCATTTTGCAGGTTGGCATTAAAGGGCAATGAAAACTGTCTTTCGTTAGCCCCATTTAAATTGGGTGGCCAGTTGAATCACCAAACCTCCAATAGCCATTATCCCGTTGGGCCGTCAGAGGAGTATGTCAGCGAAGGAGATTGAGTAGTCTCCGTTGCTGGAATATTTGAGATCTATCAGGTGAGTGAACAGTAAGTTTTGTGTAGTGAGTCCTCCATCTACCCAGGGCCAGCCTTAGGCATGTGCAAGCTGTGCACCTGCACAGGGCCGCCAAACCCCAGGGGCCGCCACGCCAATATATATCCTTAATATAATAATCCTCTGAGGATGGATACATATTTGCGTGGCGGCCCCAGTGGCAGGGATTTGGCGGTCTCCGGCTCTCTTCCACTTCCAAACACCCTGACCCCCTTCCTGAGCTCCAGGGGACTCCGCCTTGCCTGGACCCCCTCTTCCGGGCCCCCTATCTACGATCCCTGCCCAGGGCCGCCATGAGCCTAGAGCCGCCCCTGATCTACCCCAAACTCTAAATCAGCCCCTTCATGTATATGTCTCTGATAAGCCAAGTTCTGTAACCGAGGGTACTGGAATTGGACTGTTGTTCACAGAGTGATCCCAGCAGTGCAACAGTGGAGCAAAACTAGAGTTCTTTGCCAATGGGATTTAAAGATGACAAAAGAGACCAATTCTGGAATTCTACATTTGTGCCTCTGGTGTATGCGAAGTTCTAAAACTTCTATACTAACAATGCAGTTCCCCTCCATATGCCAGAGTCAGAAAAGTAAGACAGAGACCTCCAAGGAGAGAGAGTCCAGAACTGGCCCAGAAGCTATGTGAAATAATGCCTAGAAAAGGCCATGGCACCCCTCTTACAGCACTATACCTTAGTATCAGGCTTTTCCACAGTTTCCGTGCTACCACCCACAAAGAGTCTGAGCGTGCTAAGCTAGAAAGAAGGTGAGCTATGTATCTCTTCCTAGTTTTGGTAGCACTGACAACATGTGCCCACCTTCAATAACCCACCTCCACCTGTATTAATTGCATGATGCTTGTTTCTTCCACTTTTCTGCAAAACTAGCCATACACAATAGAATGTTGAGCAACCATACATTGTTAATTTGTAGTGTCTGATTCGCTATGGTCCTGGTTAAGAATTATGCAATAGGATAGTCAATTATTTTACCAAACAGCATGAGTCTTCAAGGTGCTGTGTCTTGTGAACAAATTACAATGATAAGATGTAAGAGAAAAATAAGATAAGAAGTCATGTCAGATATGTGAACAACTTTACTGTGGCAACTCAATGTGATCTGGATTGGTTGGAAGGTCTCGCTGTCAAGGGCTTACACTCCTCATGCTTTTCTTTAATATTTATATTTTCACAGAAAGATGCAGTGATAGAAAGTCTACAAGAGCAGGTGAACAATGCCAAAGAAAAGCTCTACAGGCTGATGTCTACGGATTGTGATGACCAGCACCTTGGCACAAACCCTTCGTCTACTGCAATCCCAGCTTTTGCTCACAGCCCAGAGGGGGAAGCGGACAATGTTGGCCACAGCATGACCACTGCAGATTCATGGCCAGAGCTGGCAATACGTGTGGACCAAAGACAAGAGGTGCTTAGTGTTGATGTCCTGATACAGAACCAGGTGTCCACATCTGGTCATCAGAAGAACAGCAACAATAAGGATCCTTTGGAAAAGCTGAATCTTGACAGTGCGTCATCAGGAAATAAAGACACCGAGGCTGTGCTTGGTGGATCTGTAACCGCGCCTGCATGCACCACTAAAAAGGATGGTAAAGAGAGGTGGACTAATTCAAGTGAAGGCAGCTCTGGGTTTGAAGATCAGCAATCAAGCGTTGACCATTCAACAACTCCTGAGAATAATGTTTCACTGAAGCCAAGTCTGCCCTTGACGTTAGGAGGAACCACAGAGCAATCGTCACCCAGGGTGAACTACGTGAGCAGCGAGAAGCTGCAGGAAATTCTGAAAGAGCTAAGCATAGACACGGTGGGGATCCGAAACCTGAAGTTGCCCGACAGGCCACGGCGTGCTAGCCAAGGCATGCAGCACGAGGTCAACGTGAGGTCACCGGAGCCCTTCAGGAATGTCAGTCTCAGCCTTTCTCCCTACATGATGAGAAGGAGGAGGGGCCAAACCTACTCTTCCAAAATCCTTCCATCATCATCATACCACCTGGGGCCACTGCCCTCACATGTCCTGTGCATGATGAGCAAGAGGGCCGGTGTGGCATGCAATGGGCTCAGGCCTCACACTGAAGAGGAGCTACCTCCCATCAACGAAGGCCATGAGCGCGAGGTGCATCCTCGCAGCAAGTCGATGCGGCCTGCCTTCAAGCGAGACCTCAGTCTGCAGGCTGAGGACCATCAGACTTCACCTGAAAATCCAGGAGATGTAAAACAATTTGGAGTAAATAATAATCATCACTTTCTTAAGAGAAGGAGGAGCCGTCCAACAGAACAGTTTGCCCTGAGCCCGCTGAACAGACCTAGGCGCGAAGCAGCAAACAACGAGACTGTGGATGAACCCAGGAAACGTTACACCCAGGAGTCCTTAGATTCAGATTCCAGCAGCTCAGAGGAATATTTCTGCTGCTGCCACAGGCCATTTTGTGAGATCTGCTTTGAGAATCCCTATGACTCTAGTGACAGTGGCACATCTGGAACAGATGGTGAGACTTTTGGCAACGCAGAGCATTGGGTGAAAATGCGTGCTGGTGCCCAGGCAGTGGTTAACTTCAAGGAGGACCTCCAGCCCACGTTTGTGTGAGCAGAACTGCCCTGTTGTGAAAACACGAACACTTGACAAGGCACGAGGCACTTTCAAGTACGAATCGGGAGGACATTCAGACTCTTCGCTCTGTGCCACCATGAAGACAGCGGAGGACAAAGCTCTGGTCTATAGAGAATGTATGACGTTACAAGGCATATATTTAAAACGCATCCCTATACAACACAGTTTTTACATCACAACATCTTTTACAACGCACTCCATTACATCGTATTGTTTTAAATTACATTTACAACGCATTCCATTACTTTGCATTATACCTTTACAATAGATACCATTACAACGCAAACCACTACATTGCAATTAAGGTAAGTGTTGGATAGTGTAGGGGCAAAAATTACTATTCTAACTATAGGGGGTGCAACAGTAGGGAAAGTGTTGGATAGTGTATGGGTACTATGTGTTGTAATGGTATGCGTTGTAGTGACATGCGATGTAGTGTCAGGCGATGTAGTGTCATGTAATGTAGTGTCATGCGTTGTAATGCACGCATTGCAGTGACATGCATTTTAAAGGATGTTGCGATGTAATGACTGCATTGTAAGTGTAGCGCGATGTAATGGTTGCGTTGTAAAGGATGTTTCCCGTCTTTAGAGGACCACACTTCCTGAGGTCTTGTAACTAGGCCTGGAATCTCAAAACAAATGTTATTGGATTTATCCTAATGTGTGAATTCCCTGAAATGGTATGATTCAAGAACAACAAACCCCATCTCACACTTGTATGTAAGTTTTATTCTAACAGGTGGGTGGATTTCTGCTTTCCACTCAGGCATTTCAGAAAGTCACTCTTCAGCAGAAGAGTGAATTTAATGCAGGTGATCTTAGATGTTTATTGAGTTTAACTAAGGTCCTATTTCCTCACACAGGTCATGTTTCTTTAATGTTTAAATGTTAACTTTTTTAGAAGGACTTAAGGCTAATTTCTCACAGTGTATCCCACCCCATTGTCTACATCTCAGCAGTGTCGCCACTACAGTGCCCGTTTCCTACACCTCAAGTCCCTCCCTCATATCCTTCTCCTAGCGAAATAATGATATGTTATTACACAGCACTTATTCTAGTGCGCAGAAGCAATATAACATGAAGGGGTCATATATGGACCCAAGAACAACCAAAGGTATAGATGGCAATTACTGAAATAACAATACATGAGTACACTGTTGGAACAGACAGCATGGCAAAAGGCAGGGATAGTGAGCAGGAAATGACTTGAGTATCAATATTTATTAATAATAGTGACCTTGGTAGCCTTGTTACTTATTGAGGATGGGGGTACAGCTTTCATATCTATATGGGCTATGAATCAAGTCTGTGTTATAGACCAAGAGAGAACAGTTTCTTCAAGTTCTTAGTTTCCTATGATGGACAGAAGGTAGAATTCAATACCGTCCACATGGTTTATTGAATTTAGTGATCTGAATGTATTTCTCAAGCTGTGTACGATCATGAGAAATCACATTTTAAATCTAATACCAGCTCCGAAGCTATCCTACTGGTCTCTTATAAGAGGTCTGTAAATCTAACAATTGAGGCTATACACCACAGCTCCTCTGTAAGATGTCTTTAAACTTAGGAACAATTCAGTCCCTTCCCTTCTAAGAGTCTGCTTCTAAGAGATGTGTAAATCTACCACCTGAAAATATATCCCACAACTCCCTTGTAAGGGTTTTCTAAACAACAACTGAGAAGTTATCCCAAAACCCTCTTTAAGAAGTCTTGAAATATAACAACAACTCAGAAATTATCACATAACTCTCTTCCAAGAGGTCTATTATCTTAACCACAACTGAGAGTCTATCTTACAAATCCCTTGTAGGAGATTGATAAACCTAAGAACAACTAAAAAGTCATCCCATAATTCCCTTTAAAGAGGTCTGTAAACTTACCAACAACTGGGAAGCTGCCCCAAAACTCTATTGTAAGAGATTTATAAATCTATGAACAACTCAGAAACTATCCACAACTCCCAAGTGTCTACTTCTAAGAGGTTTGTCAATCTAACAACATAGGTCTATAAACAGCAACTGGGAAGCTATCCAGAACTCCTTTGTAAGAAGTCTAAAAATCTAGAAACAACTCAGAAATTATCCCTCCTTTTGAAGAGGTTTATAACTTAACAATTCAAAAGCTATCTTACAACTCCCTTGCTCCCTTGTAAGAGGTCTATAAACTTAACAACAACAAACAAGCCATCCTAAAACTCCCTTTTAAGAGGTCTATAAGCCTAAGATCAACTCAGAATCTACCCCACATGTCCCTTCTGAGAGGTCGATAAATCTAAAAAACTCAGAAGCTATCTCACAACTCCCTTTAAGAGTGTGATAAACCTACAACTGAGAGGCAATCCCAAAACGTCCTTAAAAAAGGTCTATAAACCTAAGAAAAAATCAGACACTATTCCATTACTTCCTTCTATGAGGTTTATAAAAATAACAACAACTGTATTTATGTATGAATGTAGTATTCCTATAGAGCAAACCTATCCAAAAGGCAGCAGAGGACTGAACAGGGTCAAGGGGAAACATAAGGTCAATGTGTGATAGGAGAGTTATCTGTGTAGTTGGCAGTTAATGCTATGTATGTTTGTGGCTTTGTATAGAGTGTGCCTAGCCAAAAGGCAGTGGACCTAGCTGATATCACCACCCAGTGCCATGCAGAAGCTATTGCAAGACTTTGTGGAACTAGTTTGGTGTCTTGGGGATTTACAAGGTGAGGAACCTGCTATTAGAAGAGTCCATCAAAAATAAGCATTCTCCAGGGAAATAGACCATGTGAGAACAAATCCAACATTGATGATATTTAGCCCTATTAGAATGGTGAAAACAGGAAATGACATGTTAAATACAACCCACAACTGATAAACTATTCCCCAGCTCCCTTCTAAGAGGTTTATCTTGAGCCATAAAGTATACAGTCATTTGGATGTATAACCTTCTCTGTCTCTCCAATCTATTGGAAGTCAGAATATCCTCAGCAGCACTTTTCTGACAGAAATATCATGCTCCAGTTGTTGTTTACAAACATATTAAACCATTGGGTGTAGATATTCTATTGCTAACTCCAATGGGGAAATATTTTTGTAAACAATATTCAGGAATCAATATTTCGGTCAGAGGATAGTTTGATTATCTTATTCTTGTACTATATACTCCATTCCGTCGTTTACCTTAATCATGACTCTATTCCATTCTCACAGATGAGTCATTTCCCAGATTATATACATTTTCATCTGACAAAGCCTTCCCTATGACATATCATCCTTTATCTGCATACGCGGGTACAAGAGGAATATGCATCCTACTCCCAGCAGCCCATAGTAATAGTGCAAGTTAGTGACCTGATTACTTACCAGTAATCTTCATTCTCCCGACTTCTGACCATCCACATCACAGCCCTTAATGTTTGAGCATCCCACTCCCCAAGACAGTCTCTCACCACAGAGTTGTATTGCCTTTTAGCTCGGTTCGCCCTATACAAATACTGTATACATCCATGCATACTGTAGCGCCTTCCCCAGCCCTGATGAATTAGGCCACATGGAAGCAGCGGTCAAACCTTACTTTATTCTTCAACATACACTCACACTCTGCGCATTACATCATACTTCCCATTAACCACACCCTAGCGCCTCCCCACATATTACGTACTTCCTGTATAGAGTCCGCCAGTGAACCACGAGGGTCCTGGTGCGTATAACATCAACATGCTACACATACAAACTCTTCTTCAAAGTTTGTTCCTCATCTGCAGCGATATGATGGCGCTTTTTGTGCATTGATACTGCTTTAGTCTCAGTATGACAACATACATGCATACTGCGAGGAGGACGCGGACGTACATTTCTCAGAAGGTTCTTCCTTGCATCCTCATTGCCTGGTTACTTTCTCTTTGTGTGTGTTTGTGCAGAATGGAGCCATCTCAGGGTCAGGCACTGCCTGTGTTTTATGTCGTACTCGTGTTATCAAAGGGAAATAAGACAAGTAAACCCTTAAGCGCAATAAGGCGCAGATGTTCTGAACTGTTTCGTAAAATGCTCCAAACCCAGTAAGTTGCAGTATGGGGTTTATCCAGTAGTGGCTGCTACCGGACGGGGGTGGTGGGGAGGAATGCAATAAAAAAAGGACTTACCTTTAACAGTTGGCCGCTGCCTCTCCTCCGTCCTCCATACTCGTCTTCTTAATCTTCCTGTCCCAGCCGGCTGCAGCAGGAAGCACCCAGGCAGACAGGCTCCCCTGAGCCAATCACAACCTGCTATGCATGCTATGCTATGCTATGTATTGCGACTTATATAGCGCACGTATCACCCGAAGGCATCAAGGCGCTTGCTTAGGGAACCCGTCCTGGTATTCCCCTGTGAGATACCCCGGCAGGGTATCCACAAGGTGAAAGCCAGGCATCCCGCCACGAGGGGCCGTAGTGGAGATTAAGCAAGCTATTGCCCAGAGTCGCAGAGTGTGACCCCGTGAGTCGAGTAGGCACCGGAGCGAGAATTGTCGAGTCCGTGGAATTTTTGAGCCCGAGTCCCGCCGAGGCGGGGAATCGAACCCTGGTCCACGGCCGATCTCAGCTTCCGGGTCTGCCGCCTCTAACCACTGAGCCACGCTTCTCCACGCTATGCAGCGTTGTGATTGGTAGAGCACCGTGGATCGGCGCTCAGACTGGAACAGGGAGCCTGTGCAATGGTCCTCACCAGGCTGTGTAATGCAACCTGGTTGGAACATGCAAAGTGCGCATGAACTGTTTGGTGGCCCAAGAGGGTCGGCCAAACAGTTCATGCGCACTTAGGGAGCACACACCACTCCTCTCCTGCTCTGGCCAGCTCCGCCCACCTCGCCACTGACCGCAAAAGGGAAAATAAAATGATAATAACAATTACTGGGTTTATCACCTCCGTACTCCAGAGTTACAATACAAGTAAAACTTATCGGACGATCTTTAATTTAGCTGTGGTGATTTTGCGACAGGAAAAACACATGCCGCGAGACCGGGGCCTAGGAAGGAATTTAATAGTGATATAACAGGAAGAGGAGGGAAAATAGGAAAATAGAAAAAAGGCGGCAGTGGCAATGGCCTGTCGAGGATAGAGGGACACTCAAACTGTAAGTTCTGGGATGTGGACGGCAGATACGGATGTGGTGAGCAGCTGGTGGGAGTGTGGGTTGGTCTAGCACCAGTTTTGTGCTTCTTTCTACAGTAGTTGTGGAACCCAGGATGACAGCTGTAAAGCATGTTTCTGCACAGAGGCCTTCCAGCACCAGTTATAAACTGTGAGTGTTCCTGATGGCATTGTAATACGAAGGTTCATTAAGTGAAGTCACCGCTTATTTGCTTATGGCATTAGAGAACATTAACTATGCATGCATTGGAAATCAAGCATTTAAAATTCATTAGTACCTCCCTGATACTGCTGAGTCAGCAGACGCGCCTAAAACATCCAGGGCTATGAATAGCTAAGTAATCTGTTATGCATTCATAATCTATTGGCAATCCACTGAGCAAATACCGCAGACATTCAGGCTCTATAAGAGGACATTTCTTATCGCTGATCATAAACCAATTGTAAATAACAAGAATCAGGGCCAATGCTATCACAAAGGCATCAGCAAATAGCCTCATGTCATAAACATCTCTGTGTTACCTTCTGTCAACCAATGTGGAGAGAAGTTAAGCACTTTAGTTGCTGCTTCTGGCTTCCTGGGGCTTGGGGAGGTTAGCTCATGACCTTGAAAGCTAGGTTAGAACAGGGCTACGGAGAGCCAGGTCTTGAGGCGTTGGCGACAATGAGATGGTCCTCGCTTTATCTGAGGCTCAGACGAATAATGTTCTAGAGAAGGGGGAAGGAGGACAGAGGAGGTTGAGGCTCCCCACACCACACCCTGGAACCAGGAGACAGGAAAGAGCTGGTGTGGAAGCAAATCAAGAACCTTCACAGTCAGGAATAGAGGGCGGTGACAGCGTCAACATGGATGGATCTCAGAGCAACTTCCATTGAATTGTTACCCAGATTAAGGATGAATGCATTGCACAAGGAGGTGAGATGTAGTCACTTCTTAGCACTCCAAAGACAAGGCATGCAGCAGAGTTCAGAATCACATAATAATCAAATAGGCAAAAGTACTGTTTATCATGATCAAGTCTTAAGAAGATAGAAGTGATGTCTACAATAGCCTGACGAAAAGAAGAAAAAATAGGTATATATTTTAGTAGAATCCACACCGCATGAGCAAAGTGATCAAATAGGACTCTGCTTCGGTGCCCATGTTATTGAATGTCATTCTAGGGAAAGGGTAGTCTCTTATAGGCAGGGTCAGAACTAGAACGTCGGCTGGTCTGGTGAACCACAGTCAGTCCTGATCTCAGTTTTATCTAGCCTCGACGTCCTCGGGTTGGACAGCATCTGACCGTTGATGGTGGATCTACCAACGAGTTGGAAGTAGTGTCACGCAGATCGAATCTGAGCAGGAGCCAAGTGTCCTCTAAAGATGCCTGATTCATACCCGTCTAAGTACCAGCAAGAGACATATTTAGTCAGCACCTAGAATTATTAACAAAATAACAACAATCAGATCTTCTACCACTTCAGTTGAGCACCAGCATCTACAGGTCATAACTCTGGGCCCTGATTTTCCCATCCCTGTGTTTTTGAACCACACCTGTATAATATATGAGGTTTCATATTTTCGGTGTTTATCCTCTGTGATTTGCAGTGGGTATATTCCAGTGCCTTCGCAAATTCAGAAAATCAATGTTCACCAGTGTTTACAAATTTAGGCTTCACAAAAATTTGCAGGAGACTATATTTTTCGATTATCTACAAAAAACATCCATATATAACATTTTATTGCCACAGGACAATCTCTAATATTAGGGGATGTTCATAGGAGCTGTCAATCTTTGAGGCTTTGGTATGAGAAATTTGGTGTCTCACATCCCAGCAGTGGGAGCAGGTTGGATGAAGGTCAGAAGAGATCTCCTCAGCTCTACTGCTCCCCAATGTACATGGCCATCACTTGCAGGGGTGGTGGAGATGGGGGTCAGAAGAGAACACCCCACATTGCAGATTCCAACGCTTCCGCGCCTCCCCGCGCATGCCCCTCACCGACAGTGGAAGCAGGGTGGGAATGGGGATCAGAAGAGATCACACAAGCCCTCCTGCTGCTCTTGGTGCCTCTACACCATCTGCAGCCGGAGCGGCTAAAGCCTCTGCAGTATCCTCTTCCTACCACTTCCCCCCATGATCTTAGAGTGTTTGTGAAAAGTTTCCCTTTGTGTCCGTAAACGTTAGTCCGTATAGAAAAGCAATCCCAACACTTGGCACGTCTCACAAAACATTCGGTGTGACATGAAGTGTGGTGCCCAGCTGGGGGAGGGGCTCTTATGGATTAAATATTCAGGGCCTTATTTATGAGGCCGTGCGTCACTTTTACACTGCTGGTGCGTCACAAAATGTGCCTTGTTGCACCATATTTACAAAGTGACGCATCTAGGTAGATGCGTCACTTTGTAAACCCCTGTGCCACATTATACCTGTGCCAGGTATAATGTATGCAGGGTGGGGCGTTCTGACGCAGGAAAGGGTCATAAAAGTGACGCAGTGAAATCTATAAGATGCCCCACTTCTAGGATGCAAATGCGTCAATATCTTACGCCTGCCTTACAGCAGACGTAAGACTGACGGAGGCACATTCACATGGGGCTTGCCCCATGTGAAAGGACACATTGCTGGAGTTGCGTCACTTTTGTGACACACTCCAGCAATGCGTCACTTTTGCGTCATACAGATATGTCAGAAATACTGACGTATCTGTAACTCCTTGCGACATGATGCGTCATACAGTAAATATGCCGCATCCGTCATGTCGCAAGGAGGGCGCACTGAGAAGTGATGCATCGCTGCTTTCACGCAGCCATGCGTCACTTCTCATAAATGAGGCCCTTAGACATTACTAAAGTTTGCTAACCACGGGGGTCCAGGTATCTGATAAGAATGGGATGGCACAGCCACTCTCAGCCTCCTTCTCATCTCTCCCAAGTACTACAATTCTCCTGGTTTGAAGAATAACTTTATGTCTATTTGTAAAGCACATGTTCACCCCTAGGGACATCTTGGTGGTGTGCCACAGATATTTATTGTTACTCAACTCAATGATTCTGATTTGATCATCTTGGGAAGGATGTTCCACCAAGAATAATCCCTGACCCTTTCAGCAAGATGAACCAAGAGGTCAAAGACTTCTCTAGCTTGTAGAGTTTAAATAGCACAACTAGCTCTAGGACCTCAGAACTACCCGACAGGTCTTACTCCTTGACGTGCTTGCAGAGCTTGTGCCGCCACTTCCTGAGCCCAGACTAGGAATTTTTAACATTACTTGTATTTTTCTCTATTTGTTGTCTCTGTTATATTGCTCACACAACCTGACTGGCTCTGCACTTCTCTGTCAGACAGACCAGCACATACACACTTTTGGGAATGTTTAAATGGTTTAACACCTTCCATGCTCATGACGAGCTCAGCTCGTCATGAGCCGTGGAACGCTCACACGCGAGGATAATTCCCCTGCTGTGCTGAGCGCTCCACGGGAACGGGTGCAGCTGTGACGAGCTCAGCTCGTCATGAGCACCAGAGCGCCGTGCCTCATGACGAGCTGAGCTCGTCATGAGCATGGGGGCGCTGTGCACGCCCCCCGCCCTTCAGCACAGCGGGGAATTACTCCCCGCAGCGGAGGGGATAAATGAAGATTTACCAAAGTTTACAATAGGTCGCAACAGGGTAGTTTATAGCCGCAGTTTATAATTGTGTCTGTCTGCTCCTTAGAGTAGGGCACAGAAGAAAAGTATGGCAACAGTGGTTCTTGCAACTGTTCTGTAAAATACTAATTTTTATTAAAGACACAGAGTCCAATTTTATACACTCCCTATTCTTTATGACCATTCAACACACCTAATTCTAATACATTTATGTAATAAAAACATTTTAACAACACAGAAACTTCAATTCCTATGAGAATTTGGGAAGACATGCCCAATATTAGAACATTGGAATGTTGGGAGCTCCATTAAAAACAATGGGGTGCTCCGGGCTTATAATGGCTGGTATAAGCCCGGAGCTCCAACATTCCAATGTTTCTTTGTTCACAGCTCTGGCTGTGAACAAAGGCTTCAGGGAGCCTGAGGGGATTCCAATCCCCTCGCGCTCCCATAGGGCTTTGTTCTTTTTGTTAGAACATTCTGCCCTCTAGTGGCAGAATGTTCTAATAGCCTTATAGCCCTTCGTAGCTGGGCTATGCCGGCTATTAAAGTCCCTCTCCCGTGTTAAACACTGGTCAGGGCCTCTAATAGCCAGTATAGTCCTCTAATGCGGGCTATAAGGCTATAGTATTACCACTGTAGCCCCAATAAGGAGACAAAGACAAACTTTGCTGCAGCGGCTGTCTCCTTGATCCACTTTTCTTGTTGCTCACTCTCAAGTGTTTCTTCTCCCAGTTCCTTTGTATATCCTATCACGAAAATTGTAAATGTGGTATTTGTTTTATATATTTCTGTGACAGATTTTCCTGGTCAATAAATATATTGTATGTTCAAATTATTTATATTAAAATATTGTTTACACAAAATGGTTTTGATTATGAGTCATTATATGTTCGCCGTTTGTGGTTTTCCAAAGGGATAGTTCTTGCTTTCTGCTGGTCTTAGTTTTAATTTGTTGCTTTATTTTCAAATACAACAATGCAACTCTTATATTGAAACTTATACCTATGATTTGCCTGGATTGCCACTTGTTTGGAGATTCACAATTATCCCCAGGAGTACAATGTAATATCCGTGTAAATTGTAGCTGCTCATGGGCATTGCTGCTTCCCCATTTTACTCCTGCGATTTGTCACCTTGCAAACATGTCTGTCAATCAATCAATCAGTAGATTGGTATAGCGCTACTTGTCATCCATAAGGGTTTCCAGGCATTCACCAGACGCTTGAGAATATTTCCAGTAGGATAAAGTTTGTGGATGTTATGGGCCAGATGTACGACGGTTTTTAGGGTGCACGAACCGGTTTTAGACCCGTTTGCCCACGCTAAAAACCTTGGGCCCATGTACGAAAGCTATTTTGCGACTCGCTAATCAATTAGCGACTCGCAAAATAGGTTTTGCGACTCGCTATTACAAAGGGGCATTCCCTTCCTAATAGCGACTCATGAGCCATGTATGAATGTTTTGCAACCACAATTGCGGTTGCAAAACACTCGCAAATTACCACCTACTTCAAGTAGGTGGTAATGCAATCGCAAATGGGAAGAGGTCCCCAGGGGACCACTTCCTCTTTGCAAATGCATGCGAAAATATTTTTTGAGGGCAGGCAGTGGGCCCAGAGATCACTGCATGCCCTTTAGAAATGAAACAAAAACGTTTAATTTTTATTTTTTTAAATGCATCCCGTTTTCTTTAAGGAAAATGGGCTTCATTAAAAAAAAAACAGCTTTATTTAAAAGCAGTCCCAGACATGGTGGTCTGCTGAGCCCAGCAGACCACCATCCCTGGGAGGGCCAGCCATTCCCAAGGGGGTCTCAAAATGCGAGTGCCTCATTAATATTAATGAGACTCACATTTTGCGACCCCATTGGGAATCGCAAACAGTGTCTCTGACACTGATGCACATAGTAAATTGCGACTCGCCATTTGCAATTCGCAATCGAGCGCAAATTACGAGTCGCAATTTACTATGGTCGTACATCTGGCCCTAAATACTTTTGTGAGGGTCCTACTACTTTATTGAGGTTTGAAAATCATCTTGTCAAAATGTCAACTCCAGCTTATCATTCCTTGAAGTGTACCTATAGATAAGTATAAATTTACTATTCTTAACTCCCTATCTACATAGCATGAAAATATATATTTCCAAGTTTGTAAATATGGAGTAAAGAACAGTAACTCCACACATATCTATAAATTCTTACCTTCATGATAAAGTGGTAGTCAGTATTCCGCATACTATATTTTTGCAGGATTATATTACTTACCTTGATTCTGTATTATACAACCCAGCTACTGGGAACGCCTATATTTATAGCTCTAAGCCTACGTTTCCCACTGCAGAAATTCCTACCAATTTTTAAATTTTCCAAAGACGTAAGTGAAAACTACAAATCCTGATATTGATAATCAGGAGTTTAGGTTTTGAAAAGCAGCTTCAACAATCTGCATAGAGTTGTAACACTTACATTCACAAAATGTCCTGAGAACCAGAACCCAAATGAACCTGTGCATTTGAAATAAAATTCCCATTAGCAAAATCTCATGATTACCCATATAACCTGAACGTATTACTCTACGAGTTAGACAATAATTTCTGGAGGGGTTCAGGGGATTATAAATGATCCTGATATTTGCGGACTAAAAGCCGATCATTGGGCTCTTGATTTACTATGATTTGCTCATCAATTTTACAAGGGTGTGCTAATGATTGCCACTATGGTTTGCCCCAACAACACTCTGAAATTGGCACTTGAATTGTCTTTGGGGTAGCTTACAAATTACCTCAGTTTCTCTTCTTTCATTTATGCAGAGACTCTGCTCATGAGGTTTTCTGAGGATGTATTCATTAATTTTTCCAAGGGAGTAACCTTTTCCTGAATAGCTTTAAGGACATCTAAAGACTTGGCATACATTTTTACAAGGATCTGCCCCCATGCGTTTTTAGGTCTCTTATCATAGGTTTTTATTCAAGAATCACCTCATAGGTTTTTCCAAGGACCTGATCATAGCTTTTGCTAAAATGTGCACGTTATTTTCTTCAAATATTTGTCCCTAGGTTTTCTAAGGATGTTCTCAATGGATTTTCCTAAGGGCCTTCCTGTATATTTTTCGAAAGATCTGATCATAACATGTTGCATTATTTTGTTTCAAATATGTCCCCTAGGTTTTTCCAAGGATCCTCTAAAATGTTTTTTTTCCAAGGATGTTGGCAAAGGTTTTTTTAGGCTTTTGCTTTGCTCCTATTTGAAACCAGCTACGGATGCATTTTCCATTTTCTACTCTTTCATTTTTCCAGGTTCTGCTCATGCCTTGCTTCAGAGAGTGGAGATGAAGTACTCTTTGAGAATTGTTTTAAATTATTGAAGTATCTGCCTGTACTGTATCAAAAAGACCTGATGATAAATTATCCCATGATCTGATTTGCCATTATTTTGGTACCTGCTAATGAACCTGTATAATCATTGCCTGTGGTCTTGTATCTAGTTTCACATTCTCCAGAGGTCGGAAACTCATGACCCCTGCACAGGACTCCGTAGTGCAACCACAGACTACCAAAGACAGCAGAAACAATTTGCTTTTGGAAACTCCATTTGCAGGTTTTACATCAAAGCAAGGATTTTATTTCTGAGAATATTTAGTGTTATAAATATATTTTGAAACCACAATTCTTTGATTTCACACATTTATGTATTAACATGTGCTTACAGAACAATTCATTTGTCTTGTTGTCTCTATGTTGTGCCCTTCTCATTGTTTAGTTTTGCTTAAAGCAAAGCAGCATTGATATTTAAATATATTATGTTGTTGCTGTGAACTATGAGACAAAATAATTCAATTCAATTTAATTCATTGTTCTGTTTCTGTTTGCTCGCTACTGCCAATTTTCTTAAACCTTTAACCCACTTGCTTTTAAACTTGCCCGCCTATTCCTCCATCACTTTTAATCACTTGCTTTGCACATTTGTTTTTAGCACATTCTGTACTTTTACATTTTAAATTGCAGCTCTTAAACCTACCGCCGTATTGTTTTGGTCTCTTCCTGTCTCCGCTTCTGCCGGTCTGACGCAGCTTTGCCGTTTGTTCAGAGGGTAGCGGACACACCCCCTTGCCTGGCCTGCTTAATTTCCGGCCTGGTGGGCAGAGCTCTGAGGTTCTCCCGTGTCGGCCAGCTACTTCATTCAATGCTAGGGCGGACGCGCGCAGCGTGCCAATGGCAAGCCCGTCTGCACCCGTCCGCGCCAGGACGGGCATGGGGCATACTACTCTGCCCAAAATTACACCTATTCAGCAGCCTACCTTAAAAACCTGGCGACCAATAATGTACAATTACTTGAAAAACAATTGACACAAAAACTGCAATCCTTGGAGCTTTTAAATCCCAATCCTTTGGCCTACAGACACCTCTAACATAGGTGAACATTCTATGAGCCGGTTAGAGCCACCTACTACCGTCACAGACAAACGACCAGTTAAAGATCTCAATATGATGTATCTAAACACACGTTCTCTGGTTAAACATCAATTAGAAATATATAACATATTGGACACTGATGCACCAGATATGCTTTTACTGACCGAAACTTGTCTCACAGAGGAATCCTCACTGATATTTTGGCAGAACTTCCTGATAATTATTTCTTTTTGCACACTGACAGATCACCAGGGAAAAGAGGGAGAGGAGTGGCTGCTGCTATCAAAAAAGAACTATCTGCCTCTACTCTGCCACACTTTGAAATTCCCTTAGTTGACTCTTTAGTAGTCAAACTAAACCTGCATAATAGTACTCTGATCTGTGTAGTATTATACAGACCTCCTAAAATGATGCCTGATTTTCCAAAAGTCATAGCTAATAATATTGCGTCCTTAATTACTGACTACGACAAAGTGCTGGTCGTAGGAGACCTGAATTACTGGGCAAATGAGACAGATGGGGGAACGCTGTCCAAGGAACTCACGGAGTCCCTCGCCTGCCTCAACCTTACTCAAAATATCCACACCCCCAAGCACATTAAAGGCAATACTCTTGACCAAGTGTGGTCCATCAATGTCACTTTGCACAACTTGGCAGTTCAACCTTGTGCATGGTCAGATCATTATACCGTTAGTTTTAATCTGCACATTCTATCATTGACCATAAATCCTTCTCTTTCTAGAAGCACATTTAGAAAGTTGAACCGTGTTAACTTGAAAGAACTACTGGAGATGCTTTCTTGTGAGCAGCCTGCCCTTGAAGGAGTGTTAGATAACTAGGAAAAAGAGATCACCGTCTTGCAAAGAAAGGCCTTTAGCCTCCATGCTCCTCTACAGACTAAAATGTCATGCTCCAGGCAACACAAAGCATCGAAATGTTTTAATAAGGACTTGAAAATTCTCAAACTACATGTACGCCAAGCCGAGCGGATATAGTGAAAATCCTATATAGCGGAAGACAAAATTAATTACACCGCAAATTTGTACACGTATAAAGCAGCCATGTTGGAGGCTAAGAGAGCCTTCTTCACTAACAGGGTACTCGACTCCGACAATGGCTCTAAAGAAATCTTTAGGATTGTGAAAGAACTATCTAACCCAAGTTGCGTGACCCCGCCTTTCACATCCAGCCAGGAACTCTGTAATGATCTGAACTCCTTCTTCATGGAAAAAATAAAAATAATTCAAAACTCCATCGACTTTAACAATAGTAGAACTGTAGACAGAATGGTCTATTCCAATTCACTCTCCCTCAACATCTTTCCTAAGTTAGATAAGAAACGCTTTCTGGATCTTCTAGCAAATGTCAAATCAGGCTCCCCCCAAGGAGGATTGCCCCAGTAACATTCTGAAAGCAATCTACCTGTCTCTCTCCCTGACACTTTTCTTAAGTTTCTTAACCTCTCACTGTCCCACGGCACTGTACTGCCAGCTTTCAAAGAGGCCGTGGTTATCCCACAAGGCTTGGACCCCAAAAAACTGGAGAATTATAGAACCATATCACTTCTCTCATTCCCAGCTAATTTACTGGAGACTCATGTAGCCACCTGTCTTAGTTCCTTCTTGGAAGCCACCAAGTTCCTGGACACCCATTAGGCAGGCTTTCGTCGAGCGCACTCCACTGAATCTGTTATTCTTTCTGTTATGGATAACCTCAAAGGACAGGTTGACATTGATTGCACTCAGGCTTTGATCCTCATTGACCTGTCTGCAGCATTTGACACCGTGAACCACAAAATCTTGCTGGACCGCATTGCCGCAGCAGGTCTCGAGGGGTTCGGCACTTGACTGGTTCAGATCCTTTTTAGAGGACCGCAAACAGTCGGTGTGGCTTTCGCCTTTTCACATCTCCCCAGTTTTAAAATCCCTAAGCTGGCTTCCCTATGAAGCTAGAATTCAGTCTGTCCCACAAAGACCTCCACGTCAAAACCCTCAACTATCTAGCCGAAAAGCTAGAACTATGCAGAGGGGGTAGACTGTCTAGGAGTGCTAACACTTACCTCCTGAAACCTCAGATCTTTCGTAAAAGGAGAACATGCCATTGAGCCTTCTCCGGCCATGCACCAAAAACCTGGAACTCTCTTCCACCGGAAATTCATAGAATCTCCTCCAAGGTTGTTTTCAAAATTGGAAGTAAAAAGATTCCTCATGAATAAGTTCTTACCTTAAGAAGATGTGCGATTGTCTGCTCTTATTACATCGGACATGCTCTAGAATTGGATGTTAATCTTGTATATTGTTATTATTTTTTTTCCTCTCGTGTTGTTGCATTTGATCCTCTCCTATGTCGCTATGTATCAGCTACTAGCCCATTCGTCGTTGACCCCAGGATTTGTAACCGGCCTTGTTAGGTGAGACCTATTTGATTCATTGCCTGTTTACATTCCCATTTGTTTCATGTAGTGAACTGTTACCTTCCTTCCCTTCAAATTGTAAAGCACTCTGATATCCCTCGGGATCAAGTTTGAGCTATATAAAACTTTATAATTAAATAAATAAAATCCAAAACTGTAGCATTGATTTGTGGTGACCCACAGGGTTCTGCCCTATCGCCGATTCTTTTCAATATATATATATATACGACCCTTGATTTCTAGTCTTCGGCAGTTGGGGGTAAAGATCTTCAATTATGCTGATGACATGCAGCTAATCTTTGCCCTGGAGAACTCCACTGAATCTAAAGACTTCGTCAGGAGTTCTATGATGCATGTAAAAAACCTGGATGAACAACAACCAATTATAGTTAAACTCCGAAAAGACTGAGATCATTGTTCCCAGTAGTAAACTAGCTCATTGGACTCCCTCCTACTGGCCCCCTGAATTAGGCATAGCCCCTACTCCTAAACCAGTGATAAAGAGTATGGGCCTACACGAAGGGCACCCTAAAACTGACTTGGCGCCAAAATGTAGGGCTACACGAAGGGCACCCTAAAACTGACTTGGCACCAAAATGTTCTCGCACTGTAAGATTGAAGTTGACATGCTGCCGTATTACTTAGATAATGATTTCCTTCTATTTATATTGATTCCTTTGTTTTAAATTGTCTCTTTTAACCATATTGCCTATTTATATAGTCGTCACAAGCTTTAAATTTTATTGACTCAGTGAGAATTGGGTTGCATGTTTTATCTATTTGATATTTTTGCTTTAACATGCTCCAAATTTACCTAAAGAAGAGAGATCTTTGTTACACCCTTTTATCTTTTTATGAATCTCGAGGTCTACATCGAATTTGTTACTGCTTTTATGATATTTATATCGAAATAAAGCTTGATTGAATTGTATGGGCCTTCATATTGACACAGATCTCTCTATGAGTGCCCAAATTGGCTCAGTTACATCTGCTTGCTTTGTCCAACTTCGTAAATTGCATAAGATCAGACGCTTCTTTAGTAAAGAGGCTGTTACCCAAAGTGCAATAGCTCTTATTCTATCCAAAATTGACTACGGTAACACCCTTTACTTAGGCCTCCCACAATACCAGACACATCGCCTTTAGATGATCCAGAATCAAGCAGCTAGAATCATCTACCTTAAGGATAGACGCTGCCACATCACCCCCTTGCTTAAAGATCTCCCCTGGCTCCCAGTGGAGCAGCAAGCTATGTTTAAAATTGGCTGTATTCTTTTTAAAGCTATTCAAGAAACTGGCCCTAGTTTCATTGTCTTGCTAGTCAGTAAGCACTTATTTATTTATTTATTTATTTATTGTCGGATTTGTAATACGCATGGCTGCCCCAGCAACGTGGCGTCCCAGCGCAACCAAAGACTGGAGGCTGTAAAGGTTAAAGTGAGTTTAGGCCGGGCAGAGCCAGGTCTTTATGGCTTTACAAAAGGCAAGATGATTCTGAATCCCTCTAATAGAGACTGGAAGTGAGTTGCATAGTCTGGCCGCGAGCATTCTAAAAGAGCTCTGGCTCTTATGATTTGGGGAATGCAAGCCAGCCCTTGGTCAGCTGAGCGTAAAGAATGCCGAGGAACATCAAAGGCTAGTAGATCCGCCAGCCCGGTGGTGCTTGCTGAGTCAGAATTCTGTGGGCCACACATAGTACCCACTACTACTCTGGGATCTATGCATCAGAACCTTCTGACCGTGCCCAGAATCAGACATAAACGCATTGGTGGGACCCGGTTCTCTTTTCTGGGTCCAAAGCTCAAGAACGCACTTCCTACCTCCCTTAGGCTCGAGGTCAATTACCTACGGTTCAGGAAACAACTCAAGACCTGGTTGTTCACCCTGGCCTACAATTAGATGCTTCGCTGCTTAACTATTCCCCTCTCAGGCTCCCCAGCGCCAAGAGACCTGTCGGTGCACGTGAGCTATACAAATACCCAAGTAACATAACATAACATTTTGTAAATTCTATAAAATCTCAAAACGTACAGTATATATTTTTTTTAATAATCACATTCCCAGTACATATAAATGGACAGATGTTAGATAATATCACATTGAGTAAAACAATGTAATTTTATAAAGTGCTTTTGGGTCTTAGGAAGATGGATGATAATGGCTGTTGCATTTTCTTTCTGTACCTTCAAGCTTTCCAGATATAATCCACAAAAGAAAATTAAACTATTTTGATGTAGGAGTCTTTTCATAGACTGAGCGCTTCACTCCTAGTCCACACCCAAAACATAATACACATTGGCATAAGCCATTAATTTTCCAATATCTTACAACATGTACTAGAAACTAAAAAAGTTCAATTCGCTACCTCCTACCTCACAGTCACAAATCTCTAACTGATCTTTATTCCAACTTGCAGTGAAACATCTGAGGAGGAGAGCCCTTAAATTAAATTTAATATAGAGGTTACAGAGAGATTGCAAATTGCTTTCCATTCCAAGCTTAGTTTTACACATCAAGTACAGTACATTTAAGGAAGGATTCAATAAGGTCCTACTTTCTTACAGTTCGCAACTTTTAAGTACCGCAACACTGCCGCCCAGTCCTTCGTCACTGGTGCCGAAGTAAGATCATTGCTTGGTGGCTGGGTGCTAATGTCACTGATCATTTTTGAAGTGCATGCATGGCTTGTTGTGGAGCCTTTTTAACAGTGCCAGAAGAATACACAAGTGCCTAGCAACATTAGTATACTGTAAGCCTTGGAGTTTCCGTACTGTATCCACTTTGCTTTCTTGCTTGCTTACTCGCCGTAGCTCTGTTACAGTGAGGGTCTTAGTAGGATTTAGCCCTAGCTCCTTTCAGTCTGCTTTTACTTATGTTTGCATCTTTCTCATCACATCCCTGCAGTGCCTCAGAAAGCTCCCAGGTACTGGGCTGTTTCCTGGTAAGCTGTTGATAATCATAACCTCATCTCCTGGAGCAAATGAAAAGGCTCACTATCAATTATATCACCTCCTAAGTCTCCACCTCTTACCAATTGACTTCCTATAACTATTTGGTTTCATCTCTATGTTTCCTCTAGTGTTGCAATTCATTCAGTCCACCTACCTGTAAATGTCATTGCAAGGACCTTGAAGGCAACAACATCCACCAGTTGTCCCCAGCTCTTCCCTTTTGTAGTGGATTATAGTTGGGAGGCTTGGGGGCTCACATCTAAAATTCAATCATGTATTTTCATTGCTTTTGCCACTATTTTGTCTGGATAGTTGTGTGCTTTCAGTTTTGGGCTCAGATCTGTTGCTTGTGTTTGAAATAGTTGATTTCGGAACAGTTGCGCCTTAGTCGCAAGAATTGCCCGAACGGCAGGTTCTCCCTCAAGTGCCTCGGATGGTGACTATCAAAACTTAAAAGGCAGGTTTGGGCTGTGGCTTTGAAGTGTGTTGTAGTCCTCAAACTACCCCAATTGGGGAAAATATTGAGGTCTAAAAAAACAATTTCAGTTTTCCAGCTAGGGCAAGAAACAATGACAGACAAGCCCTATTAGATCCTACCACAAGAGTAACTGATGAAACGCGTCACATCTGTATAACAGCATACAATAGCGCTTCCAACACAGTAACCAAAATAACTAACAAGCACTGGAGAATTCTAAGTGGCAGTACTAACACACTACCTAAACCTATGTTTTCCCATAGAAGGAATCGCAATCTGAAGGATATGTTGGTCCATACTTGACCACGTACTCCCCGAGTCAACCCACCAAATCAGGGTTTCATAGCACCCATTAAAGGCCATCACCCATGTGGTAATTGTAGTGTGAGCCACATGACACAGACCAGTAAAAAGATCACTTTTAATGACAAAACCACTTGGGACCAACGCTGGTTTTACAATTGCGACTTTAAGGGGGTCATATATATGATCACCTGCCCATGCAACCTGTGGCATGACTTTCAGGAAAATTAAAACACGCATATGTGAACACCGAAGTAATTTGAGATGTCAACGAGCCACGACAAAGATGACATCTCATTACATAGAAAGCAAACACACCCTGAAGGATTTGAGGTGAACTGTGACTGAACGAATTAGCAATGAATCCTATCTATTTGAGAAAGAACAGAAAGGGGTTTATAGACTCAAATCCCATGAGACAGGCCTAAATGAAAATATTCCTTGGGGCCAATTCGTATGAACATAATTTTTCAACGGTGAACCAAGGATTATTTACCACCATTCTGATAAGGGGGCACACTCTTACATACTTTTACCAATCCATGACTTTCATGTGACGGAGTGAACCACCCCGTTTCCAGTTCCCCATTCACGATCTGCCTGCCTTAAAAAAGACAACTTTTTTGATCAGCATGATTAATAGACGGGCGGTTATTTCATTTGTTCAAAACATGAACCCAAATGCCACGACTTCCCTTTCAGCCTTCTAAAATATACATTATGGTAACCAACATGATCACTTAGTGAGTGGTTAAAAATACATGTCCGCACAATGCCCCAATTTCCCCTTCATTTTTTCAACCTTCAAAATACACATGATGATAACCAACATGATCACGTAGTGAGTGGTTAATTTTTCGCTCTTAATACATGTCCGCACAATTTGTTTTCTTATTTTTGTTTATCACCTTAACTGTGCTAATAGCAACATCAGGAGTAGGAGCATCATTTCTCCTTTGAGGTCCTGACGAAAAGCCTTGGGGTAGGGCTTGAAACTAGTCAACCAACCAGGGAAACAAAAGGTAATCACACCTCCAGCATTCCCCGCTTGTCCCCAAATTTTAGCATATTAGGGGTAAAAAATAAAGTTGTTTTTGTCCCACTATTTTGATATTTTTAACATTCACTTCCAAAATCCACTCCATCTTCATAACAAGACCACATAGGTGTATAGGTGTACAGGGCCACCCTTATTTTTCTATTAAGTGCTCCCGCGTATTCGTAGGTAGCAGCATGCCTCTGTCCGTAGAGGGCAGGGATGGACCATATGATGAAGCATGCCACTAAGGGGAAGCCCGGGTGGGTGAGGGTTATTTGAAAGAAAAGGTTTTTCTTTCTTTACAGTCCAAGCAAGAGGTGCCCTTTCATCAATATTTCTAGTCAAGAATTTTCTCATTATTTTCTTCTTGAAAAGTAAGTGGGTATGGTATATGCAAACCCTGGCTTACACTACCCCTCAGGCTCTGTCCAATTTCAATCCCACCATATCACACTGTTGCCCTAAATGCCAGGCGAAACAGGCAGATTTCTTCTATTTATCATGGACTTATCGGGTGATTGCATCCTAGTGGGATGACAAATATTCTACTTTGTCTCTCATGCTTTAACAACCTCTTGCGCCTGACCCCCTGATGGCTTTGCTGGGGTTCGTTAGGCCACTACCATTAGGATTACTTTGTTTTGCCGCCATTGCTCTACTCCTGGCCAAACGGTAGGTCCCGCTTCACTCAATCAATCAATCAAAACTTTTGTAAAGCGCACTACTCACTCGTGAGGGTCTCAAGGTGCTGGAGGAGAGGGGGATGCTACTGCACGAATAGACAGGTCTTGAGTAGTCACTGGGGTGCTTGCACTACCCCTACGGTGTCTGCCTAGCTCACAGAACTGTCCTATTGTGATACTAATTCTGAACTGTATGCTTTCTTGCAGCCAGTTACTTCCAGTCCCAAAAATATCTGGCAGCCACTGCAGGACTACTTTCTGTCCTTGGATTGCTCTGCAGATGATGAAGTGGCAGGTTAAACACTTGTTAACTATTGAATGCTATGGAAGCTATACTCCTGACTTGATCTGTGATGCACAGATGTGCCGTGTCTGCTTTTGAAATGTACCTTGTCTCTATAGTTTCTCTGGCCGTCTCCTTGCGTCTAATTGTTCTCTTCCATAGCTATTTGCTGTGCCACAAATGGTACACTGGCGTAACGAAAATTGAGGGGGCCTCCCTGCACGGTGCGAAGAGGGGCCGCCTCCAGGGTCAATTAGGAGCTCTCTGGCCAGAGTGCCGTGCCGAGGGGGCCCTTGGAGCTTGGGGCCCCCCCCCCCGCACTGCAGGGGCTGCGGGGGCCTGTGTTACACCCCTGAAATGGTATTATTGTTTTATATTTAGCCCTGGCTTCATTGTATGTACTTTGTTGAATAAAATAATACGTAAAGTAAAACAAAACAAAGGTATATGCAAACCCTCTCTAGCACAACATTCTTTAAGAAATTCATAACTATCTCAGTTGTTGACCTTCTGATAAATTTCAATTCAATTCATTTGGAATAATACTCCATATGAATAATCATGGTAAGCAGGTCACTTCCTAGACTGTCATTGAGAACCTGAAAATCAACGCAGATCTGCTCCTATGAACCTTTGGGACAGGGGGGGAGCATTAAAGGAGCATTGTGAACATTCATGGACCTGACAGTATATGAACAAACTACACATGACCTAAAAAACACTGAGATCCTCTAATCCATGTGCGGCCACCAAAACATAGATCTTACTATTTGTTTTTCTTGCAATGTCTCCTAAGTGTCATATGTGAGCAAACCTTATGGTCTTGATGCTGACACCCTCTAGAGGATCAAACAAATTATCTACTCTTACCACTGCCACACCCTCCACTGACGGACGATTGTTCTTTGACCTTCCTGAACACCTGCTAATTTGTGAACAAAACACTTTCACATGGCAAATTATTGACCATATTTTTTATTTGAATTCACTGATAGTTCTCCTTTATACCTCTCACCCAGTTCTCCTCAGATACCTCTTCCACCACAGTTCTCCTGGCATCAAACACAGACGTGTCAACACACATCTCAAACACACCTTATATATTCAAACTTACCTTACCACACAACGATCTAAATAACTGTTCTGCTCCATAATTGTTCTCTACTGGGATATATTGCATTGTGAAACTGAACTAGTTTGGCTAAAAGCCTACCAACCTGGAATATGTTTTGCTGGTACCATTTCTGGAAAGCAAAAATACCAAAGGTTTGGGATCTGTTCTGAGAGAGAATTCTCTTCCTCAAGGAAACATCTTTCAAAAGTTCCATGGACCAAACGCACCCTCTCTTTCGTTGAGTATCTCTTTTTAGTCTTTGACAAATCTCTAGACCCGAAGCAACTTTGTTGCGTATTGAACCTCTCCTGGCAGGATTCTGGATTAAAATCACTCTCAAGCCCATACCAGGCATCAAACGTAACATTACAATCTAACTATTTATTAAAAGGAGCCAAAGCCGGTGAACTGATAATTTTATCACTTTGTGAAAAACCTCAACCAAGGAACAGCTATACTGTGTTCTATATATTCTACTTCTTTCCATACATTTTTTTATTATTTTTATTTATTTTTGTGTTTTATAGAGCGCGAACTTGACTCGTTAGGGTATCAGAGCCGCTTTACAAGAGTTGTACAAAAGGCATGGAATCACGGGAGTACAAGGGGGATGCAAGGAACACAAGGTACAGTTAGCATTACAGTTGCAGAGGACACGGGAGGGAAGGAAGGATACAAGGTATAGTTAACATTATAGTTGCTGTAGATAGGACACAGGTTTCTTGGTGGGGCGAAAGGTCGACGGAAGGAGGCAATAGTCTCTGTAGTCTCTGTTGGGGGTTATAGGACAGGGTTTATATGAGGAATTTACTCATGAGGAAAGATTTGGCCTCCTTTTTGAAACGTGCAACAGAGGGGATTCTTCTGATGGCGGGTGGGAGGGAGTTCCATATTCTTGGCGCAGCCCCAGCGAACGCCCGATTCTAAGGTTTTTTTTCCGAAAGCGTGCGGGCTGGAGTAGGAGGTCTCTGGCGGACCGTGAGTTTCTGATTCCTCCAGATAACACAAGTTTCTGTGCCAGATATGCAGGGGAGTTCGAGTATAAGGCCCTGTGCGTGATGCATGCCAGCTTAAGCTGTATTCTGGCCTCGAGAGGAAGTCAGTTTAGCATTTTCAGGTGTGGAGAAATGTGATCAAATTTCCTTGTGCTGGTGAGTAGTCTGGCTGCCGCGTTGAGGCAGGCTTTTAAGGGTGCTAGAGAGATCTTGGGTAAGCCAGAGAGGGTGGAGCAGCCATATTCCAGTCTAGAAATGACTAGTGCTTGGACTGCCATTTTTAGGTCGGGAGCGTCCAGGAAGGGTTTCAGTTTCCATAGGTAGCTCAGGTGGAATCTGGCAGATTTGGCCATCGAGCTGATGTGGTCTTGCATGTTCAAGTTGCAGTCCAAGGTTATTCCCAGTAATTTGGCCGAGTTCACAATGGTCGGTGGACAGTTTAAGGCTGTGATGGCCTTAATCCAAGTCTGAGTTTCAGGGTCGGTTTTAGGAGGGGAAATTAGAAGAAATTCTGTTTTCTTTGCGTTGAGTTTGAGTTGATTGGAGGCGAGCCATTGGACGGTCTGCTTCAGGGCCTCATTCAGGAAGAGAACCTCCTTGAGAGATGAGATTTTGATGTAGATCTGAGTTTCATCAGCGCACATATGGTAGGAAATATTTGCGGTGCGGAAGACTTTGGCATGTGGTTCTAGATAAAGGTTGAAGAGGGTGGGGGACAGCATTGAGCCTTGACGGACTCCAACCATGACTGAAGAGGGAGCGGACAGGATGCAGTTGATTAGGAATCTCTGAGATCGGTTTTGGAAGAAGGGTCTAAACCATTCAAGGACAGTGCCATCTAGTCCCATCCTAAGTTTTAGACGTTTGAGAAGTTTCCCATCGTTGACCGTGTCGAAGGCCGAAGATAGATCTAGGAGAATTATGCCTTGGTCAAGGGCTTGGAGTGCATCATCGACGATGTGGAGCATGGTGGTTTCAGTGCAGATTCCCAGCCTGAATCCAGATTGGAAGTAATCGAGTAGGTGGAAGTTGTTGATGTGACCACTAAGCTGCAGTTGCACACATTTCTCCAGCACTTTAGCTAAGAGAGGGATGTTGGAAACAGGTCTGAAATTGTCAGGTGAGGCTGGATCCAGAGACAGCTTTTTCAGAATGGGGAGGACTTGGCCCACTTTCAGGGAGTCAGGAATTGATCCCTGCCGGAGGGAGGCATAAATTATTATAGTCCAGCTAGGAATAATGGATTGGGCGACGGTAGCTAGGCATTTAGAGGGGAGCGGGTCATTGAAGTGGTCTCTGAAGCATTTTAAGTACTTTGCTTAGAATTCTATTAAGTTCTGCAAGTCAAGGATCAAATGAAAAAATAAATCTTGGAATACAGCAAACTCCTCTATGTTCTCAAATGAATTATCCACAAGTCTTTGGAACAAAGAAGTAGCTGATGCCAAACCAAAAGGCACAAGCAAAAACAACACTCTGGACTTAATAATGTAATCAAATGTTGGGAATTCGAAGTTACCTTTATAAGGTGAAATGTGGCCTGTAACTGTTAAGTGGAAAAAGCCATGTCTTGCCTATGGACGTAAAATCATCTTGGCTTCTGGGAGAGTGACAATCAACTACAGTCTGCTTGTTTAAAGGCCAAAGATTATTACAAAGCGTTAGACCAACATCTTCTCTGATACTTGCACAATTCAATGATGCCATACTAGCACATTTTTTATTTTAGCACGTTATAAAACTCTTGCCTATTGCTTAAAGCACATTGTGTAGCTGAGGTTTTACCAGAACTGCATTTTCTTTTCATCTAATTATATGCTAAAATCACTTGACTTTTCCTAAATGTTTGGCAAACACATCCTTAAAATGATTACGAATTTGCGTAATTTGACCGTTCTGTTTGGCAACACAAGAATTGGGTACAGCAGTAACAGATCTCAAAGTAAGGCTCAAATTACCCTACAGTAGCCAAGCCACCAGATAATGACTTTTTCATACTATAAACCTTTCCAACAATTTTCTTACCTTTGAGTTGAATGTAAGCAATTCAATATCCCAACATATCAATCAAATTACAACAAAAAGAAATGTTTTAACATTAAGATCATCTAAACACCGGTCATCTCAATTGGACTTAAACAAAATTGTTATCAATTATATGGAGAAGCAGAATCTGCTAATATTTTATAAGGCACGTCTCCAATTACATTTTCACAAACAGGAGTAATGTGAAGTTCTTCATCAATTTCACAGTTATTATTTTCCAAAATTGTGTTTGAAATAATATCTTCATGAGATCACTGTAGTGTATCCATGCTGAGAATCAGGTTGATCTTGGAATCAGTATTGCCACTTTCAACATCTTCTACTAGGCTGATTTTTTTCTAAGCTCTGTTACAGATATTTTCAAAGTTACCAATTTTTGTTGCATTTAAAACATTCTTTTCCCACAGATGGACAGCGTTTAAAGTTGGCTGCATGAATATGTGATCCACATAATAACATTAGCGAAGAACATTAAATGTTCTTGTCCTTAGGTTTGCATTCCTGTTTATTTACAAGTAACCTGCTTTCGATGGTACGTATGTCATGTAAGGCCATGCATGGGCTGCTTCCAGTCCGCTAAACCCCCAAATGAACATTACGGATATTTCCACACTCCTCACAATCTCAATTGCCTACTTTAAGTTTAGGTTTTATGCCTGTGCAACTTTTCTTGAATTTCTTTGTTAAAACCATGAACAACAATTTGATCTTTAAAGTGTAACTCAAGTTAGCTATCAATTTTCACTGAGGTGCCTCACTTCTAAAAGCTGCAACATAACAGTTAATGGGTTTACTAGGCACCTGAAATAGTATACAAAATGCGTGTCTTTCCATGACAAGGTGGGGTTCATCTGTGAAATGGCCTTGGAGCCAATCCATTACTTCAATGTATAGATTATGATTTCCAGCAGTCATTTCAGTGAGAAGTTGAAATGTTGGCAAATGTTCAAAATAATTGTGAATTTCTAAGTCAAATAAATTAGGAACAAAAATGAATTTCTTTCGTTCTCAATTTTTTGCCAATTTTGTTCTTAATTTTTTGCCATCCATGACTATCATGTACCTAGAAACCAATTTAAACCAATCCTCACTTAACATAACATAACGTACATTTGTAGGAAGAAAAAAAACTTTCACAATGAAGAGAACTTGAGGATGAAGTAACAGATTCTTAATTGTTATCAAATTTAATAGAACTCATTATATCAATCTCGAAAGGAAGAGAATCAGAAAAGAACAGAGATGCCACAAAAATAAAAATGTATATATAAGATGTCTATACTGATGAATTGAGAACAAAAAGCCAGTGAAGAATACCGAGAAAGCTGGAAGCCTCTTGTTTTGTTTTAAATTATACGGCTTGGACAAGTCATTGTAGCAAGCAATGAAAACAGAAAGTCTTGTGGTTCTTTAATTATATGGCTACTCACCACAGTAAAAATGATCAAACTCTGCTTTCAGATTATGAGACAGAGGGAAGGGTGGGACCAACTGAAGCCCAGTGATGGAGAAAAGCACCTGAGACAAGGAAGCATGAATATGTATACATACCCTATGATAAAAGTTTCTAGTAATGCTCACAAGGCTAAATTTTCACCAAGAGTATACGCTTGTGTACAGACTGCGTCATGAGAGAGAAAGAGTAGCCAGCATTCATAAGTAGCAACAATGTACATGGTTTGTCCTCATATTCACTCCAACAAGCATTAAGGTGTAAGGTGGGGAAGTTCCATTGCCTCCTGTGTCTCACTTTGATTGAGGCGATACAAACTCAGATTTGAAAGTAAATCATATGATAAAATGATGCATTAAGCCATCTTGGTCTGTGAAATAGCAATTCTTTGTGCATCTAATTGGGTAGTTATAAGAGCAAGAACATTTGCAGTTGGATTGGCTACTTCCTTCAACACTAAAGCAACCTGCCAAACCTCTTTAATTGACAGGGCCAATCCACAATTTGATAATAAGGCGAATCGTGGACATCGATTTGGGTGGACAACCCACCGAAATGACGCTGTTTAGTCACATTGCATTCAATGTGTAACAAGCACATACTGCTGCTTCCTTCTTTGCAAACCAGTCCTCTGGCTACAGAAGGTGGGTGAATAGTAAGGGGCAAAATGTACTGATGAGGTAATGGCACAGTCAACTCATCAAGGTTGGCACAAGTGGTACATATCGCATTCAGGAATAAAGTACCCCTGCATGTGTAAGACACAGGACTCTTTTTCTGATTCAGACGGGTTCAGGATCATAGATATACATCCATTTAAGTCAGTGGGTACACACCCAACATCAGTATATGCATGGGTGCTTTTAAATATTGATCCAGAGCTTGCAGGAAAGTATTGTCTTGTAGATCACTCGCTTGCTCCAGATAAAACACAACAAGACTACAAATGACCAAAGGGAGAATGTGATACAAAATTAACAAAAAGAACAATAATACTGCTACTGATCGAAGAGCCAGGTCTTGAGAAGTCTTCTGAAGGCCAGCATGTCCTGGGTCTGTCGTAGGTTGGTAGGGAGAGTGTTCCAGGTCTTGGCGGCGAGGTAGGAGAAGGATCTGTCGCCGGCGGTGGTTTTCCAAATATGAGGAACTGTGACGAGGGCGAGGTTGGCAAAGTGGAGGCTGCGGTGGGGGTGTAGAAGCTGAGTCGGTTGTTGAGGTATGCTGGTCCGGCGTTGTGAAGGGCTTTGTGTGCGTGAATGAGTAGTAGTGGATGAGGGGATCCTCTTGTTGCCGGAGAGCCAGTGTAGGCCTCTCAGGTGGGGTGTGATGTGGCTGCATCGGGGGACGTCGAGGATCAGTCGTGTCGAGGCGTTCTGGATTTGTTGTAGTCGTCTCAGGAGCTTGGTTGTTGTTCCTGAGTAGAGGGCATTCCCGTAGTCGAGTCTGCTGGTGACGAGGGCCTGGGTGACAGTTTTTCTCGTGTCGGAGGGTATCCATTTGAAGATCCTGCGGAGCATTCGGAGAATGTGTTGAAGCAGGACGCGGAGACGGCGTTAACTTGCTTGGTCATGGAGAGGGCGAAGTCGAGGATGACCCCCAGGTTGCGTGAGTGGTCGGTGGGTTCCGGGGCTGTACCTAGCGATGTGGTTCACCAGGAGTCGTCCCAGGTTGATGGGGTGGGTCCGAGGATGAGGACCTCCATCTTGTCTGAATTCAGCTTCAGCCTACTGTCCTTCATCCAGTCGGCGACGGCCTTCATTCCTCTGTGGAGGTTGGCTTTGGCGGTGTGGGGGTCTTCGGTGAGGGATATGATCAGCTGGGTGTCGTCGGCGTAGGAGATGATGTTGAGGTTATGTTGTCGTGCGACGTGGGCGAGTGGTGCCATGTAGATATTGAACAGCGTCGGGCTGAGGGAAGATCCCTGTGGGACGCCGTAGATAATCTCTGGGGTTTTAGAGCGGAAGGGTGGGAGACGGACACTCTGGGTTCTGCCGGAGAGAAAGGATGTGGTCCAGGCCAGGTCCTTCTCTCGGATTCCGGCTAAATGGAAACGTGCTGATAGGGTGCGGTGGCAGACCGTGTCGAAGGCTGCTGATAGGTCCAGGAGGATGAGGGCGGCTGTTTCTCCTTTGTCCATCAGGATCCTGATGACGTTGGTGGCGGCAATGAGGGCGGTCTCGGTGCTGTGGTTGCTGCAGAAACCGGATTGGGAAGGGTCCAGGATGTTGTTGTCTTCGAGGTAGCTGGTTAGCTGTTTGTTGACAATCTTCTCCGTGACTTTCGCCAGGAACGGGAGCAAGGAGATGGGCCGGATGTTCTTGAGGTGCTTGGGGTCCGCCTTGGGATTCTTCAGTAGGGCGTTGATCTCGGCGTGCTTCCAGCTTTCCGGGAAGGTTGCTGTCTCGAAGGAGATGTTGATTGTTTTCCGGAGGTGGGGCGCGATGGCTGTGCAGGCTTTGTTGAAAATGTGGTGAGGGCAAGGGTCGGATGGGGATCCGGAGTGGATGGAGTTTATGGTTTTGATGGTGTCTTCGTCGCTGACGTTGAACCAGGCGGTCAGGCGACTGGTGCGGGTGGAGGTCGCACGGGTGGTGGGCTTGGCGGTGGGTGCGGGGGTGTCGGAGTTGAAGCTGTCGTGGATGTTGGTGATCTTGCGGTGAAAGAAGGTGGCTAGTGAGTCGCACAGGTCTTGTGATGGTGGAATGTCATTGGTGTTGGAGCTGGGGTTGGAGAGTTCTTTCACGATGCTGAAGAGCTCTTTGGTGTTGTGTGTGTTGTTGTCTAGGCGGTCCTTGAAGGCGGTCCTTGAAGGTGGTCCTGATGAGTTGGTGGGGTCTGCGGGTGGCATTCTTGTGGGCTGTGTGGCTGTCTGGTGTTCGGTCGCGGAGCCATTTCTTCTCCAGCTTCCGACAGGTGCGCTTGGAGGTCCGGAAGTCTTCGGTGAATCAGGTGACTTTCTTGTTGGTGTAGTTGGTTGTGGAGGTCTTGAGTGGGGCGAGGGTGTTGGCGCAGTCGTTGATCCACTGTTTGAGGCTGGTAGCGGCGGTGTCGGGGTCGATGGGGTCAGCGGGTGCTCTCAGGGCGAGGGTGGTGGTCAGTTGGTCCTTGGTGACCTTGCCCCAGCAGCGGCGTGGCAACTGTTGGGTGCGGTGGTGTGTGGTGGGTTTCCTGAAGGTGAAGTGGACGCATCTGTGGTCGGTCCAGTGGGGTTCAGTAGTGTGGTTGAAGGATACGTGGGGACTTGCGGAGAAGATGGGGTCCGGCGTGTGCCCAGCGGCGTGGGTGGGCGTGGTCACGAGCTGTTTGAGTCCGAGGTTGGCGAGGTTGTCGATCAGGGCGGTGGAGTTGGCATCGTTGTTGTTCTCGGGGTGGAAGTTCAGGTCCCCGAGGAGGATGTAGTCCGTGGAGGCGAGGGCATGGGTGCTGACTAGGTCGGCGATGGTGTCGCTGAACTGTGGTCGGGGTCCAGGTGGTCTGTAGACGAGTGTTCCTCTGAGGGTCGTGTTGGGGTCGGTGTGGATCTGGAAGTGCATGTGCTCGGCGGTGGTGAGGGTGTCGCCGGTGTTGATCGAGACTCTGAGGGTGTCCTTGTGGATGATGGCGATTCCCCCTCCAACTCCATTGGTGCGGTCTCTGCGGGAGATCTTGTAGCCCTGTGGGATGGATGGCTATGGCTTTGTCTGGTGCTGAGGAGGCGTTCAGCCAGGTCTCCGTCAGGAAGGCGACGTCAGAGTCTAGGAGGTCCCAGAGTTCGATGGCATGTTTCCAGGTGTTCTGGAATGTGTATGTGGTTGAGTCGATGGAGGCATTGAGGTGGGTGTTGACTGATTGAGTTATTGAGGAATTTATAGAGCACACAGCTACTTCGCCAGGAAGCATCCCAGCGCTAGCACACAGCAAAATAATTTGGAAAATCTTGCTTGTCCGCAAAAAAGAGAATTTTTGACCTTTTTCTAAATAAACTTTCCAAATCCAGCATTGTAAGTTCAGTCGGAAGTGCATTCCAAGGCTTGGCTGCCAATATCGAAAAGGAATGTCCTACCAACATGGCTTCATAGAATCTCGGAACCTGCAGAAAACCGTGAATAGCAGAGTGGAGAGCTCTCGGGGTGATAGAAGCTAAACCTATTCAACAGGTAAGTGGGACATTTTTTGTAAATTGCCCAAAACAGAATCACCAAAGCTTTGAACTTAATTCTGTCTGTGATCTGGAGCCAATGAAGATGCTTGAGGTTGGCCCGAATTGATTGTGACTTTGCAACCTTAAGTGCAGCTCTTGCTGCCACGTTCTGGGCCAGTTAAAGCTTCATAATTAAATAGGCAGAGGCACCCAGATACAACAAATTTGCACAATCTAATTTAGAATTGACCAAGGCCAATGCAATTGGATTTCAAGTCTGGTGAGGCAGCAGATTCAAGATCTTTCTTAGCAATTTCAACCTACCAAAGCAGGTTCCTGTCACAGCACTAATTTGGACTTTCAAGGACAGATCATGATTGAATTTTACTCTTAAATGTTTTTACCACCATGGCCAGAGCCGGTGGCTCACAAAAAGAGGATGGCCACTGTAGGAAAGTGCCTCTTTTGTACATGGTTAGCCCCCACTTCTTGCCTAGAAAATGATGTGGTTTGAGTGCACAGGGTCCAAGCCAACCAGGTCTCCGGTGCCAGATCTTCTTCCCTAAAGTGTACCTGTCTTTTCCACAATTGGCACCCCTTTAGCTCACTTGTAAGTAACAAGTTAAAGAAACCCCTGGTACCAAGGGCCTTGTGCTCAAAGAGGGTCCCTAAGGGCTGTAGCACGAATTGTGCCACCCTCAGTGACCCCTCACCAAGCACATGTACACTGCCACTGCAGCCTGCGTGTCTTTGTGAAGACAAAACTGAAAAGTCAACATGGCACACATGACACACATCCCTGTGTCAAAATAGTGCACAGCAAATTTTGTAATTAATTTCTCTGACATTATAGTCCACGCGCGGAAATATTTGCCATTTTTCAAAGTTTCTGATGTTCCCAATACACATTGGGAACATCAGAAACTTTGAAAAATGGCAAATATTTCCACGCGTGGACTATAATGTCAGAGAAATTAATTACAAGAAACAGGAGTACATAAAGGAAAGAATGAATAAATCGTGAAACATGGAGTAAACTCGCCTCAATGGCAAAATTTGCCGTGCACTGGTTTGGGGCAAAATGTTGCCCCATCTCTTGTAGCTATTGTTTGAATTATGTCATTTGGGCATGGCATCGAGCCAGTTTGCACGCAGTCGTGGTACAGTTTAAATTAATACATGTGCTTAAATTTGGAAAAACGGTGTGCATCCCACCCCCCATTTATGACACATCCCTGTGTGCCATATCCATATACGCTGCATGAGATATAGCTATGACACCCGTCTAGCAGCATCAGCCCTAAAGCAGGGTGCACTACATCTCCTGTGAGAGCATGTGGCCCTGCAACATCCTTGCAGATACCTGGATATTGTAAGCGACAACGGAAGCCATAGTAAGTACATGAGCTGGACACTCATCAGTATGAGTTCCCCAGCTCCATGATGGCTTCACTGAAATATGGGATATCAAACATCTCAGCATAATAAACCTGCACTGGTTCCAGTGTCAGATTTATTACAATGTGCACACAGAGGACGCCTTAGAGGGGTTCCCTGCAACCTACCAAGCCTTAGTGTGGTCACTGACTGTCCTGAGCCAGCCTGCGACCACCAGAAAATGTTCTGACTTCTTGGGGAGAGTGCCTACAAGCTCGGAGGTCAAGAACAATGCCTTTCCTGGGTGGAAGTTTTCACAGCTCACCCTGGTCGGGAGGAGTCATCCATGGCGAGGAGCTTCAATGGATTTGCCGCCTTTGAAATGCGACCCCAGTCTCTCATGTTAGAGGGAGCAGGCCCCCTTCATGTCCTCATCCCCTTTTTGGCAGGAGGACAGGACGGAAAACGTAGAAAGAACAGGAGTGTGCCCCCTTCTGACAACTCCAACCCTCAGGTACTGGAGGCAAGGTGAAGTACACTTTTCAGTACTCACCATCTTGAAGATGGTGGGGCTTATTCAATCAGTATTAGGTCTATGTCTCCCCTCAAGGAGGAGGTGGGCCTAATAGACAGTGAAGACACCCTGGTTAACACCTTAGGAGCGTTGTAAATTCCTCCCCAGTGCTGCGCTGTCCATTAGCCAGTGCTGAACTGGACGTCCAGCGGTCGCACGCAGCACTGGGGAGGTAGTGGCCGTGACGACCGTTGGCCGACGGCAGCAATTAAGGGGTTAAGGGGTCCATTGGTCACTACCTGTCACTCCTTATAACACCCCTAAATCTAGTATTTAGGTGGCATCCCCAGACCCTGAACTTCAGTTCCTGAGGACCTAATAAGAGCCGGAAACACTACAGAGGTGCACCAGCAGAGAAGACAGCATAGACCAACTGACTTTGTCCCAGTCCTATCGGCCTGTCTGCAGTCCTCGACGATCCTGCCACAAAACATGCATTGTCCTGCAGCCCAGCGACCTCCAGAACCCTTGGAGACTGACTGCCTTCAACAAAGATCAAGACCCCCGAGAACAGCAGACTTCTTCACCAGGCAACCATCTTCAAAGTAGAGACTCTGTGACCTTAAGAACCGCAAACCCTGCCCCCGGTTCCACCTCTGCACATGAAACCTCTGGCCCAAGTCCAAGTGACCCACCAGTTCCGGCAAGGTTTCCAGAATTCTAGAGCCCTAGTCCAAGTCCATTGTGAGCTGACCTCTGCCGGACTCCTCGACGTCGTCAGTAGCATCTGCACAGAGAGTCTCTCAGCCGCAACCTGGACCGGTAAGCCATTTCTGACACCTAAAGGCACCCCTCCATCCTGGGCCCGTTGTGAAGAGGACAAAAGGTGTCCCTATGTCCCTGAGCATTGCAATTTACCTCTACAGCTGTTGTTTCCATTGATCGGCCTCCTGGCCTGAGCCTGCCCCCTTTTCCGATTTGGTCCATCTCCATTGCTTTAAGTTGGGCACCCGACGCCGTGTTGGCACCCGGCCACCACTGTGCCGCTGGTAGTGTAGTGTTGGTGCTCCCTTGGGCCCTGTCCAGTTTTAGCCTCAAACTCCTGAGACTGGTCCCCGAAGCTGATGCTACTTAGCTGTAAGCAGCTTCTATCTGATTGCCCTAGTCCCCATGGATTTGTATTAGGCGCCTGACCCCAAACTTGCACCCGGCCGCCCCTATGCCACTAGTCTTGTAAGTTGATGTTATCCCTATGTATGCTGAATGTTTTCTTCCTCACATAGGTTGACATTTTAAAGTCTGAAAATTGCACTGTGTCAATTTTTTAAACTAAAATGTATTTCTATTGAAAAATGTATTTACCTATGACGAAGTTCTGAGGTTCTGCAAAATAAATATAACCAAGTATTATCTTTATAAATTGGTCTCAGATTTATTCATTGAGCGTGTGTCTCATTTATTACCACTGTATGTGCAACGAATGTTTAACACTACCCTCTGATAAGCCTTACTGCTCGCGCATAAAACCACAAAAGAGGGCATTAGTATTATTTACTTTACACTCTGTAAAGCCTCTGGGGATCCACAGTACTCTCTGCACACTATACCTCTTTTTGGTATAGCATATAGGAGAGCCAGCTTCCTACAGCCACCTTTGTAACAAGTCAACGGGGTTGCATTTCCTAAAGAAATGGAGCTTAGATTTACTGGAATTAAGCTTTAGATAGTTATTTTGCATCCAGTTTGCCACCTCTGAAAGACTAAATGAACAAAGAGATTGCCAATACTGTGCAATTATTTGTATTTATTTGACCAGGTGTTGAGCAGAAAAGTTTACTCAACCCAAAGACCACCAATTCAGTCTTGAGTCTTTATGAAAATAGATTTATTTTTTTATTATATTTATTTTGACTTGTTTCTTTTTCTCATAAACGGAAAATATATATAACCAAACAAATTGAACAAAAAATTAATTCAAACAAGGAGTGTTCGCAGAACGCTCAACAAGTAAACACCAAATTTTTTAAATGGTAACAAAAGCCAAAGACAACAGGGTGGAAACCCACAACACAGTTCACCAATACAACATCAATGGCACATTTCGACAACAATTAGACAATAGACAATCGACAACATATAAAGGTAATAGGGCTAACTAAAGCCACTCTTTAGATTCTAACTATGCAAGGTAAGGCCTATTGCAGAATTTCTGCTCAAATTTTAAGACAAGGCCTATACATCTAAATGAAAACGTGCCTAATTAGACGTATCTTTCTGTATATACGACCACACACTGTGTTTATATTTTCGATATTTTGAAATAAAGGTTGGTCGCAAAAACAGCATGTATCAAAATCAATGAGGAGAGAGGGTCAATTAATGAAGGAAGGGGGTCGACGCGTTTCGAATCTCTACTTAAGTTGAGAGATTCTCTTCAGGACCGACAGACATGATCTGAAAAACATAAATAAACATACACTCAGTCAAAACCACACATGAGGGACCTTCAACTCGCATACCGATCAGCGCAGTTTGTATCATACCTGTATATGCTTGGTGCAACTATTCAAGTCCTAAAATCAGAAAGAAAAAAGCCATTCTTGGTAATTACAATACTTGGTAAAGGAGGGATTCAGGCAATGAGGGCACAACGTTTACGAAGTCTAAGCAACTTACATTGTTGATGTTTTGCGACGGTCAAAAAGTATATTTGACGGACCAATGGGGAGTTTCACCCGTTCTGGCTGCTTGCTTGCCTGGTAACTCCTAAAAGTAACAACCGAGTTCGTGAATGACAGGGCGTGTGGAACGCCAGACCAATACTTAACGTTTCAACACTAACGGCGGTCTAATATGCTTGTGCTTAAAAAACGGATGGTTTGTCAACTAATGTGCCTGGGAATACTCGCGCGGGTGGGAGAGTTTTCCATGTTTTTTAAAAAACAACTTGGACATCGGGCGGAGCCCGTGCGGTGAGTCATGTCCGTGGACGGTGAAGGGTCAACTAAATTGGCGAAGGACTCAACCCGTGCAACGGGAACCCCTGTACCAACGCGGCTGCATTTACCTTGTGATTGTTGCGCTGTCCTGTTCTGGTTGTTCCTCACTCACACGGAAGACGCCATCTGGTTTGGCTTGTTCAATTCCGTGTTGATCCGGAAGTTGTTATAAAGTCCACGAAGTCTTGATGGGAAATGTAGTCCCTGCTGCATTTTTTGCTTTTGGTGCGACAGTGTATCGCGGCTGTATGTTTAATAATTAAAAATTAAAATTGGCCACAAATTGATGTGCGCTACAGGCGCCTGAAGATTGGATAGTAATTTAAATATCTTTGTGCACGCGATGGCATATCATGAAAGTTGTGGTTCTGGAACGAACTCGACGAGGAATATATTAGGAAAAAATTGCATATTCTCTGTTCTTTTCCAAAGGGATGCGGCATGTGCCCCTCCTTACAGATTGTACAATTCAGACATCTCGTTCAGGCCTGTAATAGTAGTGTTGAATTTAAGTATAAGCATTGCTTCTCTCTGTCTTAGTTTGACCTCTAAATCACCACCTCGTGGATCTGGTTCTACTTTGGATATAATTGTCCATTTGAAATCGCCATCCCCATGGGATTCATCAATCCAGTGTTGGACTAATGGAGCTGTTGGTACTTTCATTTTTATGCGAGATTTATGTTGTGACATTCTTTGTCTCGCCTCTTGATTCGTTTTTCCAATATATACCTTGTTGCAAGTGCAAATGATGGCATATACTATATTCCGCGTTTTACAATTAGTAAACTGGTCGTGTTTCCATGACACGCCCTCATGTTGGAACAGGTCGCCTTCGATGGTTGAATTGCAGCATAAACATGTGCCACATTTGTGGTGGCCTGTGATGGGAGGTAGGCTGACATAATCACGTAGAGCCATTGTCTTGGGTTTGGGTACTGCTGCTCTCACGATCTGATTAGCTATACTTGTATCTTTTTTGAAAGCGAAGAGTGGCAATTCTTTTAACTGTTTGTCAATTTCTTTGACTAGATGCCAATTTTGATGGATTGTCTTTTTCAAAAAATTGGATGCAGGACAAAAAGTTGACACACAAACCGTCCGGTTTAATTGCTTCTTCTCTTTCTTTTGCAAGAGTTCTTCACGTGGTGTCCACCACGCTCGTTTTATTGCATGTTTCAGCAATTTGGCTGGGTAGCCACGATCTAATAATCTCTCTTTCAAGGCGTTAGCATGTAGCTGGTATTCATCTTTGAATGTACAATTTCTCCGGATGCGGAGAAATTGACCTATTGGTAGATTTTGTTTTAGGTTTCTTGGATGATTGCTGGTATAGTCCAAAGCCTTGTTTCGATCTGATTTCTTGCGATATAAAGTTGTTACTAGTTGACCGTTTGAGCAATAGATTTCGACATCTAGAAAGGAAAGTCGTGTTCTAGATGACTCCAGGCTAAATTTAATGTCCCTTGTTCTTTCATTTAGCCATGTGTGGAACTGTTCTAGTTGTTCTTTGTTCCCAGACCATGTGAAAAACACGTCGTCAATAAATCGGACCCAACCACCAATCCACTCACGGAAGGGGTTGTTGTTGTAAATGAAGGTGTCTTCATACACACATGAGGGACCTTCAACTCGCATACCGATCAGCGCAGTTTGTATCAGTCAGTCAGTCAGTCAAAATACTCTTTATTCGATTTTGTTAAAATCATAAAAGACATAAAACAAACACAAATACAATTTCTTTATAACATTACTCGATCTCATTACAAAAAAAATTTCTGCTTTCCTTTCTAGATGTCGAAATCTATTGCTCAAACGGTCAACTAGTAACAACTTTATATCGCAAGAAATCAGATCGAAACAAGGCTTTGGACTATACCAGCAATCATCCAAGAAACCTAAAACAAAATCTACCAATAGGTCAATTTCTCCGCATCCGGAGAAATTGTACATTCAAAGATGAATACCAGCTACATGCTAACGCCTTGAAAGAGAGATTATTAGATCGTGGCTACCCAGCCAAATTGCTGAAACATGCAATAAAACGAGCGTGGTGGACACCACGTGAAGAACTCTTGCAAAAGAAAGAGAAGAAGCAATTAAACCGGACGGTTTGTGTGTCAACTTTTTGTCCTGCATCCAATTTTTTGAAAAAGACAATCCATCAAAATTGGCATCTAGTCAAAGAAATTGACAAACAGTTAAAAGAATTGCCACTCTTCGCTTTCAAAAAAGATACAAGTATAGCTAATCAGATCGTGAGAGCAGCAGTACCCAAACCCAAGACAATGACTCTACGTGATTATGTCAGCCTACCTCCCATCACAGGCCACCACAAATGTGGCACATGTTTATGCTGCAATTCAACCATCGAAGGCGACCTGTTCCAACATGAGGGCGTGTCATGGAAACACGACCAGTTTACTAATTGTAAAACGCGGAATATAGTATATGCCATCATTTGCACTTGCAACAAGGTATATATTGGAAAAACGAATCAAGAGGCGAGACAAAGAATGTCACAACATAAATCTCGCATAAAAATGAAAGTACCAACAGCTCCATTAGTCCAACACTGGATTGATGAATCCCATGGGGATGGCGATTTCAAATGGACAATTATATCCAAAGTAGAACCAGATCCACGAGGTGGTGATTTAGAGGTCAAACTAAGACAGAGAGAAGCAATGCTTATACTTAAATTCAACACTACTATTACAGGCCTGAACGAGATGTCTGAATTGTACAATCTGTAAGGAGGGGCACATGCCGCATCCCTTTGGAAAAGAACAGAGAATATGCAATTTTTTCCTAATATATTCCTCGTCGAGTTCGTTCCAGAACCACAACTTTCATGATATGCCATCGCGTGCACAAAGATATTTAAATTACTATCCAATCTTCAGGCGCCTGTAGCGCACATCAATTTGTGGCCAATTTTAATTTTTAATTATTAAACATACAGCCGCGATACACTGTCGCACCAAAAGCAAAAAATGCAGCAGGGACTACATTTCCCATCAAGACTTCGTGGACTTTATAACAACTTCCGGATCAACACGGAATTGAACAAGCCAAACCAGATGGCGTCTTCCGTGTGAGTGAGGAACAACCAGAACAGGACAGCGCAACAATCACAAGGTAAATGCAGCCGCGTTGGTACAGGGGTTCCCGTTGCACGGGTTGAGTCCTTCGCCAATTTAGTTGACCCTTCACCGTCCACGGACATGACTCACCGCACGGGCTCCGCCCGATGTCCAAGTTGTTTTTTAAAAAACATGGAAAACTCTCCCACCCGCGCGAGTATTCCCAGGCACATTAGTTGACAAACCATCCGTTTTTTAAGCACAAGCATATTAGACCGCCGTTAGTGTTGAAACGTTAAGTATTGGTCTGGCGTTCCACACGCCCTGTCATTCACGAACTCGGTTGTTACTTTTAGGAGTTACCAGGCAAGCAAGCAGCCAGAACGGGTGAAACTCCCCATTGGTCCGTCAAATATACTTTTTGACCGTCGCAAAACATCAACAATGTAAGTTGCTTAGACTTCGTAAACGTTGTGCCCTCATTGCCTGAATCCCTCCTTTACCAAGTATTGTAATTACCAAGAATGGCTTTTTTCTTTCTGATTTTAGGACTTGAATAGTTGCACCAAGCATATACAGGTATGATACAAACTGCGCTGATCGGTATGCGAGTTGAAGGTCCCTCATGTGTGGTTTTGACTGAGTGTATGTTTATTTATGTTTTTCAGATCATGTCTGTCGGTCCTGAAGAGAATCTCTCAACTTAAGTAGAGATTCGAAACGCGTCGACCCCCTTCCTTCATTAATTGACCCTCTCTCCTCATTGATTTTGATACATGCTGTTTTTGCGACCAACCTTTATTTCAAAATATCGAAAATATAAACACAGTGTGTGGTCGTATATACAGAAAGATACGTCTAATTAGGCACGTTTTCATTTAGATGTATAGGCCTTGTCTTAAAATTTGAGCAGAAATTCTGCAATAGGCCTTACCTTGCATAGTTAGAATCTAAAGAGTGGCTTTAGTTAGCCCTATTACCTTTATATGTTGTAGATTGTCTATTGTCTAATTGTTGTCGAAATGTGCCATTGATGTTGTATTGGTGAACTGTGTTGTGGGTTTCCACCCTGTTGTCTTTGGCTTTTGTTACCATTTAAAAAATTTGGTGTTTACTTGTTGAGCGTTCTGCGAACACTCCTTGTTTGAATTAATTTTTTGTTCAATTTGTTTGGTTATATATATTTTTCGTTTATGAGAAAAAGAAACAAGTCAAAATAAATATAATAAAAAAATAAATCTATTTTCATAAAGACTCAAGACTGAATTGGTGGTCTTTGGGTTGAGTAAACTTTTCTGCTCAACACCTGGTCAAATAAATACAAATAATTGCACAGTATTGGCAATCTCTTTGTTCATTTAGTATCTGGCACAGCCTTACTGTGCTTTTGCCAAAACCCTTCTTGATACATAGTACCTCTGAAAGACTGGCCTGAAAGTTCTCTGTTAGGCCTATATCAATTTGCTCAAAAGAGAGCATAAGTTTAGTTTCATCCGCATATGACTCTAAATTGAAGCCCCACTGCTCGATAATGTAGCTAAAGAAGACAAGTATGTATTATAAAACTTTGGACTCAGGGGCTGAGCCTTGAGGACTCCATGCTTCAGTTCTTTGTAACCATAATTGAATGGTGGACGAGTGAGTGCTTTGCTGATGAGTAGGAGTCCTTTGGTGAAGGCGTGATGGGGCAAAGGTCAGATGGGGCCCCCAAGTGGATGGTCTTCGTGGTAGCAGTTATTTGAATGATGGTGACAGGGGGCCAGGAGTTCAGGAATCGTTCTTCGACTGTGATAGGAATTTGAGTTGCAACTGTGACAGGGTCTGGCTGAGGGTCAAAGTTTCAGTATATGGAGGTGATTTTGTTACAGAAGAACATTGAGAGCTTGTTGCAAAAATCTTGTGAGTGAGTGATGTTGCTGGAGGATGCCAGAGGTACGGTGAATTATATGAAAATGAAAAAGATTTTCTTGTTGCTGTTAGTGCTAGCGTCAATGAGATCTGGAAGACTGTGCACTTGGTGTTCCTTTTCTCCAGGTAGTAGCAGCTTGGGGAAAATTTCAAGATGTGAAAGGTTTTAGGGGGCAAGCACCGCTGGCTAATTCCAGGATGCCATGTTATCCCTCCACCCTTGTCCAAGCCCTTCTGCACAGCATTCTGGGACAATCCACAATGACAACTTCAAGTTGTCTTCGGTATGAGAACCTTTGAGAGCCCCAACTCCACCCATATCTGACACAGGAGACTGATCCCTTCCAACCTTCATTGGTGAATCCCTCCTGTGTTGGTTCCAGGAGTCTTTGCTTCCTCCTTTATTCCAAAGAACCTAAGCTGTCCCAGCCCAGGTGCATTGTGACAAGCTAATTATCAGATGGATGGAGATTTCCTCCTCACCCTTTTCCTGGGGGATATTGTACAAAATTGGAATTGGTTAACCTATGTAGAGTTAAAAGACATGTATTTCACATGTGAAATAATCTTTATTTCGGCCAACGGCCATAAAAGAGACACATATATACATTCATCAATTCATACACAATATATACGTGAAATCAATTGAGGCAATAATTACATTAATATGGTGTAAAATTAAATTCTCGCCAATAGAGTCAAAGACATAATTCATTCAGCAGAAAAATACAAATTTTTAGCAGCAAGAATCACTATTAAAATTTATCCATCTTCAAAGCACCTGTCCCATTTTCTTTCGGACAATAAACACTGAGTAAAGAAACCTACTGATACTAAATACAATAAACTGTGCAGTATTTGTTTTAAGGATTCTATATGCTACAAGACAAGATCTAGTTCCTAAAAGAGCGCACATCGGTTTGAGCCATCTTTTCCGAGCATTTAAATATGCTTTACATATGAACAACATATGTACCTCATTCTCTTTACATAGATCTGAGCACATAGGACATCTCTCACTTGTACTATTAGGACAATCCAGTTTTTTATTTGTCCAACGCTCAACGTTAGAGTTCAACATGAGGTTCCCATACCTAAACTTCAGGAAGAGAGTTTTGGCCAGGGGCGGCTCTATTTCGTCCAAGAACTGTTCAAAACATGGTTCGCTTTTGAAGGTTAGGAAGTTTCTTGTTAGGGTGCCAATTCTACTGTCATGAGTGTGTCTATCATTCATAAAGTACCAATATGCTCTCTTCACAGTTTTTTTAGCAAGAGTTGGTAAATTGTCTGGGTTTTCCCAAAATGAACTCAACCCCAAATTATAGAACCATTTTTTAACATGCCCGAACCACCGAAGGGAATTAAAAGTATCTAAATTTAATACTTCTTGAAGACCCTTTCTGTAATCTACCAGTTCCGGAGTGGACCAAGTCCTTATCCAGAACATTAGCGGTCTTAAGGTAGCTAGGTGGTCGGTTCGTTTGAAGTTCAAATCGAGATGGAGAGGTATTAGTGGTGTGCTGGTTGGGACCCTTACAATTGATCTCATGAATTTGTTATCGAGGCCTTGAAAACTCTCCTTGGCCCAAGGTCCCCATATCTCAGCCCCATATAATGCTGCAGACTGAATCTTGAATTTAAAAAGTTCAAGTACAGGAGTTATACTTTTGCTTGTACTAGCATTCAATCTGCAGATTATAGGTTTTACATTATGGGCATATGACACCTTACTTTTTTCGATTTGAGCCTTCCATGTTAATTTAGAATCGAGTACTACCCCCAAATAAACAAAATTCTCCACAGTACCTAAAGTTTCCCCATTCAGGGTCAGGTTCCCTTTATCCGGTCTAATAGGGTTTAAAGCCATACATTTTGTTTTATCAACATTTATTTCTAGTCCTTTGGTCATACAGTAACTGCTAAAGGAGTTTAGGAGTGCCTGGAGGCCCTTCTTGGTTTGGGATATTAAGATGGTATCATCCGCGAAGAGCAACGCAGGCACTCTCTCTCCATTTAGTTGTGGCGAATCGTTATTGCAAGCATTAAGATAATCAGGCACATCATTAACAAAAATAGAAAACAAAGTGGGGGCCAGGACGCATCCCTGTCGGACACCACGCTTAATCGGGATGTCACGCGTCAATTCACCTTTCGGACCCCATCTGATGTTTGCGTGATTTCTAGCGTGCAATTCAATAATGTGTACCAATAGACTTGCTGGCAGGCCGGCTGTGTTTAACGTTCTCCATAGTAGATTGCGAGGGACAAGGTCAAATGCCGCCCTTAAATCGATAAAGGCTACATACAAATGACCTTTCCGAATTTGGACATACTTCCAAATCAGGCAACAAAATCTAAAGACCTGATCTAGCGTACTGGTCTTGGACCTAAAACCTGCCTGAAATTTGGAGAGTATGGCCGATTCCTCCAACCAGTCATTTATCCTAAATAGTAGGTGCTTAGCATAGAGTTTTTGCAGAATGTCCATTAAACTAATAGGTCTATAGTTTGAGGGTACAGATCTTTTTCCCTTTTTAAAAATCGGGACAACTTCTGCTGCACGCCAACTGTCAGGATAATTACAACTTATGGACAAAGCATTAAACAAACGGTTAATATAGGGAGCCCAAACTTCAGGTACATGTTTATAGAGGTCACCCGATACTTTATCTGGTCCGGGGGCTTTATTATTTTTTAGTTCATTGATTGCTCTGTGTGTTTCCTCCAGGGTAAAGTCAAGACACACAGGTGGTGGGAGTAGACATGGGGGCTCCTCCTCATTATTATTATCATATGGTTTATACAGATTTGAAAAGTGCGTTACCCATGTCATTTCATCAATATACGAATCCCTCACGGGTCTACTGGCGTGTCCCCCATTTGCAACCAACCTCCAAAAGCCGACATTGTCATTGTGTTTAGCAGAAAACAACATTTCAGCCCAAATTGACTCTTCCCATGTTTTTTGTGATACCCTTTGAACTCGCTTGTACTCCTCCCTAGCGAGTCTAACATCATCTTGTACTTTACTTCTAATTGCATATAAGAGCTTTCTCTTAGCCATTTTGCAAGCGTGGTCGTACCACAGTTTTCCATGGCATCCCACGCGTACATTTTGGCAGTTCTTCCTCGGCAATTTAGACATATGGACTCTTAGTTCATCAAAAAAGACAGTGTGTAGCTCAACAAAATAATCACAGTTATCAGTAGATAAAGGTTGTCCTACTAAGGGTGAAAAGGTCTTATCAAACAATGAATAAACTGCAGCCAGGGTCTTACCCTCACTTAAAAGATGTGGCCATTTTAGAGCACGTCTATTATTATTAATTATATGTGCCTGCTCACATAGGACATCAGCACCCACCTCACATGGTGCCGGACCAATAGTGTCATTAATTATATGCGGGTCAATAAAAAGTTCCAGAGGAAGGTGATCACTCTCTGCCCTCAAAGAGACTTTAAAATCAAGCATAAAATGCCAAATAATTAGTGAAACGAAGATAAAATCTAATCTACTATTCGATTTCCCAAAGGTAGGTTGTTTTGTAAAATCTGAGGGAAATCGACCATTGCACGCTCTGAGGCCATGATCAACTGTTAACCTCATTAATTGAACCGCCAGAGTGCTACAGGGGACATAGTTCAGGGTGTCAAGCTGAGGGATATTATATGCTTGGTCTTCCTCTTGAAATATATCTGAAATCCCATGAATCGGTTCAAAATTGCAGTTTAGATCGCCCCCTAGTATTACAGGAGTTTCGCCCACCACCCTTTTCATGAAAGTATCCAGGATTTCCAAGGTGGGCGAGACTTTAGAATGCCCTATTGGTCTATTATAAACATTAATAATATAATATTCACCCCCATTGGTAGATACAATTTTTAGAGCCAAAATATCTGGGGTTCCTGTATCTATAACCTCGGCTCTTACAATTAAAGTGATTTTGAGCCATATGAGCAATCCCCCACAAGGCCTTCCCCTGACAGACTGAGAGGCCTTGATACCAAAAGTTTTGTAACCCATCCTGTGCGGGATATCCAATGCCCAAGTTTCCTGCAATAGGCAGAAATCGCTGGGGTCAATGTAATCTGCCCATTCTGGGTCTTTCAGATTTTTGCCCACTCCAGCGATATTCCATGACAGGAAAATCAATTGAGGGGTTGGCTCGGTACTAGGAGGATCTGGTTCATCATTAAAGACCGGTGGTACCAAGGGGGGGACTGCACTATCTTGCTGTGGGTCGACTATGAACAATATCTTGGGTGGAGGACTAGTCATGGCAACAGCGCATTCATCAGCCTTGTCAATATGTGCTAATATCGGATTTAGATACCTTTCCATGTGTCCGTGATTATAATCAGACATTACAAGGGGGCTTACAGGGGGCCCTGCCATTGAAGTTGCAGAGGCCATTAATTCTACATTAACCTTTGCTTGCCTTGTAAGTCAGTCTACCTCCTCAAGGCAACTGAACCTATTCTGGGTGGGTAGACCATTCCAGCACATAGAGGAATCTTGATAATTGGAGGAATAAATCCTCCAAGGATTGCGCTGTACCAGTGACCAACCATCGTACAGGGGTTTTTTAGGGGGTGGAGGATAGAAAAAGGACAGAAGTCTAGGAATTACACAGGAACCTTCCCCATTGGGACAAGTGCAAATATAACGTGCTGTATGTGGGTCCTCGAAGGTCACCACTACACAATCTCCAACCACAGATTTTTTTGTGGGGCCCACCCAAGGAACACGTCGTACCATCAGCACTCTACTCTTCCTACCATTGGGAATTGCACGGTTTGCATTGAGCCAGTGCATTGTTTTGTTCTTCAAAGACCAATGGTTCTCGTGATGGCCATTTTCAAGCTCTGAAACGCCCGTCAGGACAACCACGTAGTCGTTTGCCTCTGGGGGAAGATCGATATACCCCCCTCTGAAATTATTCTTTTCAGATGTACCCCGGGGATACTGTTGATGAAATTCTGTCGGCCGTTGTTTAGGAGGGGGAACTACAGTAGGGTTAGAGGTAGGTTTAGTACAAGGACGGGAAGGGACAACAGGTTGAGGTGCAACAATTTGATTCACGCCCACTGATCGTGGTTTCGGAACTGGACGTTCAGGTGGAGGTATAGGTAAAGGAGAGTTAGATACCTGTGGAATCGGATTCTCTACCCCAATGCCCTGATTTTCTAGACTTCTCAAGCCAAGAGTAGCCAAGGCTATGATACTTTTCTCCATTTCCAACAAGCTGTTTTCGATGGAGGAGAGTCTATGTGCAAGGGGGGAGAGTAATTTCTTAAGTGTTTCCCAAACCATGTTTATGAATTCCCCGTCCTTCCCTTCCTTCCCTATCTGATCCTCAACAGTTAAACCCCCTTCCTGAGGGGTACTAAAGTTTTTAGCTGATAATGACACACCCTTGGCACCCTCTACGTGTATCTGTTCCTTAGAAATAATCCCTTCGATCGTTTCAGAGATTTGAGTAGGGGGCAGTTTTGGTTTTTGCACAGGTCTTGCCCTTTTTCCATAGTAAGCATACCGGGAAATCTTTTTCCTTTTTAGGGAGGTGCCCAAATCTAGATTAGGTCTTGAAGAATTAAAAATTACAGGGTCAGGGAAATTAGAACTATTGACCTGCGTGTCAACAGAAGGTTTTACAATTGCTGGATTAAAAAAGTTAAAAGATACATTTTTCACGGGGGACAATACAGGTGGAATTGTGTCACCGGCATCTTCAATAGACTCTGCAGCCTGTGAAACAAGCTGTAGAGTTGGAGCCTGGTGAACCTCTGCCTGCACGACTAATGATTTAAGAGTGGCAGGTCTATCCGGGGTAACAGCAGTTGCAATATGCCCCAATGAAGATTTTTTCGAGGCAGTGATTACCTCTGATAATCTTCTTGCGGCTGCCAGTTCAAGAGAAACACGGGACTGTAACTTAAAAATTTCCTCATCAATTGCCTGATTAGTACGGGTGATAAAATCATCCATTGGGCCACTGATTGAAGTGTTTCCCTTGCCAGTCTTACTACGGGTTATCCTAACTGACATGTTCATGAACAGTGAGAACCCAAATACAACCTTCTATGGATCAGAAAAATTTCTAACAACACCAACCACAGTTGAACAGTTTCCCCAGATAGGCGAAGGAGGGTAGGCCAGTCCAGTCCTCGGCCGTCCTCGAACGGCCTCAAACGGCCCAGTCTTTGCCCTGTCTTCGCCCGGGCTGCGTCCCGCGCTGCGGGAGGGTGGGAGGAAGAAATAGGTGACGTGAAGGGCGGGGGGCGGGGCCAGCAGGGAGAGCGGACCGGAAGGTGATAGACGGTCTCGCAGGGACTCCTGGTTCCTGGAGTCCCTGCACGCTCGCAGCCCCGCTAGCGCCTCTCACCCGCAGCCAACAACAGCAAGCAAGTCTCCTCAGTGTTCCCTTAAGCCCCTCTACGCGACGCGGCACCCGCGGAGCGGGTGCGGCGAGAAGTAGGCTTGGAGGTATGGGCGCCGCTGACGTCCTGGTCCGTTTCAGGTGAGGGCTCCGTATAAAAACAAAGTGACCCGCAGGAAGGGCAGAGGCGGGAGATTTAAAAATCCTCAGCAAGGCGGGGGGCGGGGCCAGCAGGGAGAGCGGACCGGAAGGTGATAGACGGTCTCGCAGGGACTCCTGGTTCCTGGAGTCCCTGCACGCTCGCAGCCCCGCTAGCGCCTCTCACCCGCAGCCAACAACAGCAAGCAAGTCTCCTCAGTGTTCCCTTAAGCCCCTCTACGCGACGCGGCACCCGCGGAGCGGGTGCGGCGAGAAGTAGGCTTGGAGGTATGGGCGCCGCTGACGTCCTGGTCCGTTTCAGGTGAGGGCTCCGTATAAAAACAAAGTGACCCGCAGGAAGGGCAGAGGCGGGAGATTTAAAAATCCTCAGCAAGGCGGGGGGCGGGGCCAGCAGGGAGAGCGGACCGGAAGGTGATAGACGGTCTCGCAGGGACTCCTGGTTCCTGGAGTCCCTGCACGCTCGCAGCCCCGCTAGCGCCTCTCACCCGCAGCCAACAACAGCAAGCAAGTCTCCTCAGTGTTCCCTTAAGCCCCTCTACGCGACGCGGCACCCGCGGAGCGGGTGCGGCGAGAAGTAGGCTTGGAGGTATGGGCGCCGCTGACGTCCTGGTCCGTTTCAGGTGAGGGCTCCGTATAAAAACAAAGTGACCCGCAGGAAGGGCAGAGGCGGGAGATTTAAAAATCCTCAGCAAGGCGGGGGGCGGGGCCAGCAGGGAGAGCGGACCGGAAGGTGATAGACGGTCTCGCAGGGACTCCTGGTTCCTGGAGTCCCTGCACGCTCGCAGCCCCGCTAGCGCCTCTCACCCGCAGCCAACAACAGCAAGCAAGTCTCCTCAGTGTTCCCTTAAGCCCCTCTACGCGACGCGGCACCCGCGGAGCGGGTGCGGCGAGAAGTAGGCTTGGAGGTATGGGCGCCGCTGACGTCCTGGTCCGTTTCAGGTGAGGGCTCCGTATAAAAACAAAGTGACCCGCAGGAAGGGCAGAGGCGGGAGATTTAAAAATCCTCAGCAAGGCGGGGGGCGGGGCCAGCAGGGAGAGCGGACCGGAAGGTGATAGACGGTCTCGCAGGGACTCCTGGTTCCTGGAGTCCCTGCACGCTCGCAGCCCCGCTAGCGCCTCTCACCCGCAGCCAACAACAGCAAGCAAGTCTCCTCAGTGTTCCCTTAAGCCCCTCTACGCGACGCGGCACCCGCGGAGCGGGTGCGGCGAGAAGTAGGCTTGGAGGTATGGGCGCCGCTGACGTCCTGGTCCGTTTCAGGTGAGGGCTCCGTATAAAAACAAAGTGACATGTATTTAACTACACCAATATAAGAACCTCATCAGAGATTTTGCAGGACTGAAATGGAAGTTTTGCAGCTCACCATTTAGTCTTTTTTCTGCCCTATGGTGTTTCATAAAATGTTTGGTGTCTGATGGTGGCTTGGCTCCAAATAAGAGGAGTAAGTCTGATTATGTATTTGAATGATTTTCTGATTGTGGCCCAAGACAGGAAAATATTGGTTCAGTAGACAGGGATGACACTGAGTTTGTTGGAGAAGTTGGGGTTTGTGATGGACAGAGCAAAATCAAGCTTGGCACAAAATCGAAAGACTCAATTTTTAGGGTTCATGGTGGATACTATGGAAGAAATTTTGAAGTTACCAAGAGAAAAGTTGAAATGCCTTGAAAGAGATACAGAAGACTTTGACATTGGATCATATTCCTTTAAGAATGCTTGTTTGTATTCTAGGTTTGCTCCTATCAACAGATCAGGCTGTTTTTCCTGGTCCTTTATATTATTGGGCTTTGCAGAGACCGAAGGCAGCTCATTTGCGAGAAGGGGCATGAGGTGTTATCAGTTGATTCAACACAGGATGCAGGACAGTTGAACTGATGGTTGAATAATGCGCAAGCTTGGATTTGGAGAAGTCACAGATTTGGTAATAGAGTCAGATGTGAGTTTAGATGGTTGGAGTGCATGGTACGGATAGACTTCGAAAGGAGGACATAGATCAGAGACATATTCACACCAATTAATTGGAGATGCTGGTGAAGGCATTTGTAATAAGATGCCTTACAGAAATAAGATGGATTTATTTTTTTAATGCTGTGGATAGACAATGTGTTTGCAGTGAGATATGTCGACCGCTTTGGGGTGGGGCACATGTGAAGGATTTGATTAAGGTGTTAGGGATTACTGCCTTCAGAGCAGCATTACAGTTCATAACAAATATATTCCAAGTCTAAAGAACAGCACAGTCGACTTGAATTCAGGGCAATTTCTAGATGCAAGCAACTGGATTTTGGACAGGATGGTGTTCTTAATCATTCAGAAGAAGTAAGGTCTGTATAGGATGGACCTGTTTGCAATCAGACTAAATTCAGAGGTGAGGAGTTATTTCTGCTAGTCTCTGGGTTCAGGCAAATAAAGTAGATGCTTTTCTCCAGGATTCAAGGGGCCTTAAACCTTAGGCTTTTTCGCCATTTGCAGTAATAGTGAGAAAGACATTGAAAATGTGCCATTGGAAAGAAACTGTGGTAATGGTGACACCATTTTAGAGGTCACAGGTATAGTGCCAAGTATTATTGTAGATGTCAGTGGACTTTGTTACTACTCCCTTGATTAAACAAATTGTTGATAGGTTCAATCGTGGAGGCGCACAAGTTACTGAAGACAGGGCATCTGGTTCTGATAGCATAGAGGATTTTTGGAGAGTATGGGTGGTGCAAGACCTTTAGAGAGGTATTTAAAAAATCACTGCAAAACCTTGGGCTCCCAGAGCTAGAAGGGTATATAGATTGCCCAGGCAGAATGGTTACCCTGGTGTGTGGAGAGGGATCTTGATCCCATTTCAGCTGACATACCATATGAGGAGGACTATTTGTCGGAATCGTTTTAGGAAGGTTTATCTTATAGGGCAATTAGTATGTGCAGGTTGGCAATTACTGCAGGGTATAAACTGGTAAATGGGTCACATGCAGGACAGGATTTATTGGTAAAAGGGTGGTTAAGGAGTATATAGGGTTCAAGGCCACTGGTTGCAATGAATAATTCTTTGTGACTAGAGCACTGTCTTTTTTGAGAGTTTGGAGGATTTAACGTTGAGAGACCTGACTATGAAGGTTATGAGGTTAGTATGCTTAAGTTTATTAAGACAGTGTCTGGAACTATGGGCAATGCTTTTATGGTAGGAGTCGCCATTTATTTTAAAAGGAGAACTAAGATGCTATTCACCACTATTTTTTTACCCTTACTTTCAGGATATTTAAAAGCTGTGTGGGGTTTACTGTGTTGAAAGAGTATGAGGAACCTGCTAGGGCAGTTGGACCTTTGAGGGGTAGTGCAACTGTTGATTTCGTTCAAAAACCTATTGAAAGCTGTTACTTTCCCAGAGCTGTCCAGGTGGGTTAAATAAATCATGAGGTGGACTGAAATAGAGGTAAGGCCTTGGCATCCAAAGCTTACATGACAGGGGTTCATTTGCAGAACATTTTACAGTCTGCAGATTGGTGATTCTATGATTAGACGCTTGTATTTCAAATGTGTGGAGAGTGCAGCTGGACATATGGTGGCAAGGGCACTAATGATAATATCATCCTTCCCTGTGATTCACAACCCAAGTATAATGGTTTTTGTTATCATAATGAGTTGAAGTTGTCGTAGAGGTGAAGGAGGTGGTTTACAAAGAAAGGTGGATTGGGTGGTCATAGCTGTTTTGGAAGGTTATGTATGCATTCAGCAAGAAGAAGATAGAGGTGGCTGTGTGCTCTTTGTTTTTAAAGTCTCATAGAATGTTGTAAAAGTTCCACATTTTGTTTATTGTTGCTGCTGTGAATGGTAGCAGGAAAGGAGGTTTTGCATGATATTGGGATCCATGTCTTTAGTAAGATCCAGATTTTCTGCCCACCAGCCTGTAAAAAGTCCACATTTTCTAAGCTAAAAACGATACTGTTTCAGACTTTTCATCCTACAACTCCTTTCATTCGGATGTAAGTTAGAAGTGAAAATTAAAAATTCTCTGAATGTTGCTTCTCCAAACCTCTCTCCCAGATGTCTGAAAATGTTAGCATGTCTGATGATTGGGTGTGGAGGCAATGCCAATAGGAGCAGAACTATGTCCAATTAAAATACTATATGTTACCGTTTTCAGATTCTATAATTCAAATACTAGTAATTGAATAAAATGTTGTGTTAAATTCTCTACGTTATTTTTTAGCAAGGCAATTCGACCTCCGTTTCATTTCCTAATAGATAGGGAACAAACACCCTTGTCATATTTCCTAGAAAAAATAGCAACTATATGTTCATGATTTGACAGTCTAAGTAGGCCAGGAGCTTGTACAAATACATTTAAACCTCAGTATTCTACCTCTCTGGTCACTTTAAAAATCATTTAAACATAATTTAAACCTCTCTGAAATACTTGTACTTTTTTCTTAGCTCTACTGTTTCTATTCTATAATTCAAAGGGTGGAAAGAACATATTTGTATTGTGGTTCTACATTTTTAACAGGCCTCGATATAAAATTATTGAACAAAACAGAACCCTAAATGCCATCATTCATTTAGCAGAAAGATTCCGGATGACTGGACCATCCTATCTGATGACAAATCTACAGCCAATCACAAAGTACCTCCACGACACTGGCAGGTTGCAGCTGCGGTCCGGCGTCAGTCATTGGCTGATGCATGTCATATTGCTAACCATCACCGATCTGCTTTGTTCCACCTCCCTGAACGTGTAACCAATCAGAGGTGGAGGCGCATAAAATCTGCGACCCCACCCCAGGCACCATCGTTCTCTGGACTCACGTTTCATTGGACCATTAGAAGCGTGTTGCCGTCGGGCCGCGCCTGCTCCTCGCTGCAGACCGTTAGGCATGGCAACGACGCGTTAGAAATTGAAGAGAGAGGCGAGGCTGGTGTTCTACGCACCGATATCGACCATCTTGAAACGTCACATCCTCGAGACAAAGCGAAGAGAAAGTGTACTTAAACTATTAAAAATCTGAAAATATTCACCACAGCTTTAAGAAGTTTATATGAATACTTCAACAAATTATTGGCCAATTCTCACTTCGTTCGCCTAAAAAAAATGACGGTATGGATACAAAATACACGGGCCATTTCTCTCTTCGTATATTTATCTGGCAGCTTCTTGTGTTTCGCTCCTCCGAAGTTATGATGAAGAGAAACAAATCAACCCAGCATTTACACAGGTTGCACAGTAAGTCCTTATATATATGCCTTTGACTCGCTGTCCGCCAATGGAAAGGTTGGTAAGCCCTTATTGGCTCGCTCCAGTCTGGTTTATTTGCATGACTCTTTTCAAGTTCTCTGGTTGGTTAACTACGTCGCTAAGGGAGAATGCGAGAGGTCATCGAAATGGAAGATGGACAGCTTAAAACCGCATTATCTACCTTGGCAAGTACGTGACCGTGATATGCGAAAAGGAAAATCCCAGGAATACAGCAGAGCTGTTGGAGTTGTCAAATAAAAATGAAATACACGACCCAGATTGATTGCTGAACATTACTGGCATTTCCTACTCTTTAGCTTTTACTGGCATTTCCTACTCTTCGCTTTCTGCAAAGCCTGAATACAGACGTAAAGAGGCACAATGCCGTAGCACTGCGTAAAAATGCTCACCGTGAGGTATCTCTTTTCCTCTCAGTGTAAGTAGGAGCTCTCGCAGACATTGGGATAAATCAAGGTATTTAAAGTTTATACTGAAAAGAAACACTTTGGAATACTATTCGTGTAAATCCTGGTTCTTATTCATAACGGTGTCAACTTACTATAGCTCATTTATTGTAAATATAGGCGCATTGCTAAATTCGGTTTCATACTTTTTTTTAATTGAAAAGATAATAGTTGTATTTGATCCCCTTTCCATACAGGTAAAAGTAATATTGTTCCCCTCTACAAGATGGCCTCCTTCCTCGCATCTTTTGTGACGTGCACGTTAACAATGCAAACTGACCACAAGGCTGAAGGCGTCCGTTTCACATTCAGAAGCGGCGTCTTTCAAGGCCTGACCCCAACATGGCTTCCAACCGTGACAGCGGAGGCTAAGCGCGCACGCGCAGCGCGGAGCAGCTGTCACCCGGCGGCTGGTGGTATTCTGGAAGGCATTGTGCTCCAGTAGCGCAGGGGCGGACGGGCGGGTGCACGCCCCTCACTTGGCGCAGGGAGGAGCTGCGCGAGGAGAGAGGAAAAAAAAAAAAAAGAAGCCGGAGAGAGACTGGCGGAGTGCGGCGGCGAGGCGGAGGCAGCTGGGCCCGGACAAAGAGAAGCGGGAGCGGCCAGGGCCCCAGGCACGGACCGAAGGCAGGACAGGGCCACCGCCCGGACAGCGGGCCCTCCGAGCCGCCGGTGGGGCCGCAGGAGGCCACCGCCCGTGGTCCAACCGCCCCTCGGGGAGCCTCTGTCAATCTCTGCCCCTCCCCCACTCCTGACCCTGGCTGCCCCCCCCCGGCTATGCTCTGACTGGCAGAGGGGAGACAAAGGGGTGAGCCAGGGGCCTGCAGAAAAACGGGGGCCTAGAGAGCATCTTTACTAAGGATACCGGCGCCCCCGGGGGGGAGGGGGTCAGAACCCCAAGGTAACACCCCCAAGGTAACACCCCCACACACTCCATGTGAAATACAATATCCAGTGACCTGAGGGCGGCGACACTCCTTCCCCCAAAATACACTCCTTCCCCCAAAATACACTCATCAAAGCAACCCCGAGGACAGGAGGCAATAAATCCCAACAATCAGCCCTTTTCACATTTACAACAGAAACCACCCAAGAGCCCAGAAAGCAGCAGCAGCCCGCCCTTTAAAAATAGAAGCCCCTACAGAGGAATAAGTGCCAAGCTTTCCCCCACTGCTTTTAAAGGGGTTTTGTATGAAGGCGAACACCTCCCCCACCCAGCTAAGAGGCCCGTGTAAAGTGAAATCCCATTATCTCTACAGCCTTTAGAAAGAAAGCAAACCAGATGGGGAATCAACTCTTGGACAAAGAAGCCAAGGAGCCTGTAATATATGCCCTGTACCTCGGAAATCTGCCGAGCACAGGGGTCTAGGCATTGGGGGGCTGCATCAGCCGGGCACTGTAGCTCAAGGAGGACCCTCAATGATAGTCTGGTGAGAGTAGAGCGCCCCAGAAGATCCCAAACCTCCCCCCTTCACCCAGAATCTCAGCCACCCCTCACCAGGGCCAGCCAGGGATGCTTTAGGCAGAAGAGTCTGCTGGGCCTTTCCCCCCCTTGTACAATCATCCCTGTATCGTGCCCTCCATTTTTCTTCCCAGACCATTCTCCTCTAAGGGTGGAGTTGACGGGAGGACCTGGAGTCATCGAAGGCAAGAGGTGTGTGTAGCCTCTTCACCTCCCTGGGATGATTTCCGCTAGCTCTGCATTTCTATTCACCAGAGAGAGCTGTCCAGCCTAAAGGACCCGTGTGGTGGAGGGTTGGGCAGAAGTCACGGTGCCGCTGCTTTGGGCTTCGTCTTACCCAGCGATCCCAGGATTTGATGTGCTTTTTTTGGCTGTCCAGTTTTTTTCTCCGGAGAGGGGGTCTAGCCTACGCCAGGCATGGTGTAGGAGAAAGCACCTGAAGGCGCAGGAAGGGTCCAATTTCTTTGAGGTTCTCCGGTTCCCCCACCCCTTGGAGCGGTGGATGTCCCATCCCCGTCGTTGCAAGAGTCCACCGTAGCATTGCCAGGAGGAGACCGGACGACGGAGCCGGGAGGCGGAAGGAGGCATCATGTCCGGGCGGCCGAGAACCACCTCGTTCGCGGAGAGCTGCAAGCCGGTGCAGCAGCCATCGGCCTTCGGCAGCATGAAAGTTAGCAGTGAGTATCTGTCATGTTCATGTAACCTCTGAGGGAGGCAGTGCTGGCTGGGCCTGCACTCCTGCTGTACACCAGGCAGCCCCTGCCTATGGGCTCGAGTGAGAATGCGCTTTGAAAGCACAATTAAATGCACACAGGAAGACGTTACCCCTCCCAAGTAGTTTTCACATACATTTTTCCAGATTGCATTTGTCATTTTGCAACCTACTGGTGTGACAGGCAGCTTCCACAGGGCTATCTGTTTGTGCTCTACTTTTCTTGCATGTATTTTAGAAGCTGTGTAACCGGTTACTTGTGCACTTGGCTCCCTAAATCCCGCATAGTGGATATTCAGACAGCTGATTAATGTGGTGCTGGTTTTACATGGATTATTTTCGTTACGCACTATAGGAAGAGCGCACACTTTGAGAATTTCCTACAAGCTAATAGAGAGTGGGGCATATTATCAAGGGGGGGCATATTATCAAGGGGGGCGATAGGCACTTTACGCCGGTTTAGCGGCGAAAATTCTATCGCCCTATTATCAAGCTGTCGCTAACAGCAGTTAGCGACAGCTTGAAGGCGATAGCGAGCGGTTTGGGGCCCGCTTTGCATGTCAGCGATATTTATCGCTAATGACATGCAAAGTGGGCGTACCCAACCCGTTAGCGACTGAAAGCAGTCGATAACATCGCTATCGCCTATTCACAAGGCTGGCGTAGCGATGGAAATATTCCCGCTATCGCCAAAAACTAACGCCTGCTCTGACCAGTCCTTAGCTATGTTATCCAATGGGAGGTGGATATCATGGCTAAGAGCATTTCGTCGCTAATGCGAGAATATCGCTATATTCTCAGCGATATTCTAGCATTATGCCGCTATAGCTGGATATTTTAGCGCAATGGAGAAAAACGTTGCTAATAGCATGTTTTCTCCGCTAAAATATCCAGCGATAGGCAGCGATAAAAAAAAAAAAAGTCGCTAAGCGCATTTAGCGATAAATATCGCTAGTTGTTGGTAATATGCACCATTGTTTTTCGAAATTCGAATTTGACGATGTGCCCTCGATGTTTTCAATGTAGTTAATATTTGTAAAAACTTGATGTCTTCATGGAGAAACCTTGTTTAATTTGAGTAGGAAAATTGTTCTGTGGCTGCAAAAGGCGATTTTAACTGGTTCAGTAATGCTGTTGTTTTCCAATATACCAGGAAATAAGTTGCTAGAGCTGAGCATTGAAAGGGCTTTTGCTTAAGGAGCTAATTGAGCTTAATGTATTAAGGCCTAGGCCAGTATCCAAACTCACTGGTGATCTCAAGTTAGGTATGGAGCTGAGCGTTGTACTGTCTGTGCCAATGTCAGCCATCTGTGGATACCACGTTTAGTTAGTAGTCAGACTCTGTCATGTGAAGTGGTGAAATGCTTATGCCTTATTCGGAGTCTGAAATTTAGATCCTAGTATTGTAAGGTCTATATTGGTAACAGAAATCAGTGTCTTGTGATGTCAACACATCTGCCGTTATCTGGCATAACCCTTGGGTACTGTGTGAAGTTAGTGATCAGACACCATGAGAACTGAGCATTGAAAAGCTTTTGCCAGTTATTAAAGGACTATTATAATATGAAACATCTGTAGATGTCATACAAGGTCAACAGGCGGAAGATATTTGAATTGAACCTTCAACTACAGTGATGTGAAAAAGAAAGTCAACACTCTCTCTTAAGAGTCTATAGTTTTAAATATTAACTTGTCAGATCTTCAGTTATTCAGATCAGTTCCGACCAGTAGATACAAATAACCTCATGTGACAAAAAACAGCCAATATTCAGTGGCGCCTTAGTGCTTCTGGTACCCAGTTATGGTACCACATGTCTGAGCTTATGTGCCAGGACACTGTCCTTGATCAGCCAGACTTGCTGAGCCAGGGCAAGTTGATCACTTGTTGAATGTTGTGCCTTTTGTAGGCGTTGAGCTTGTGACATTCTAAAAGGGATGGTTCATTGAGTGGTCTGATGGCTACTTTCCCAAATTTTGATGTGATGGATTAGAAGGGGTTGCTTCAGAGCTCAAGGAAGATACATAGACTCGTTTTATAACCCTCTTAACTCTCGAATTCAAATTGGTTCATTGATTTATACTTCATCATAGATTAGCAATTTAAAACATTTAAAAACATTCATAATTTATGCAGTTTTTTTAAAACCATATATTCTTTCTATTAATAGAAATGCTTTTAAAAATGTATACAGCTTATTACACATGCACTCATCAGAGGTGACCTTACTAAGGCGAGCAAATCATTAATTCTGTCTATATTATTATATTTTAAAAAACTAGGTTTTATAAAGTGATTCCTAGCTTCTAGCCCAACTTTACTAGGACAAATGTATGTGACATGCACAAAATTATGGACGCCCCCTTACATAGAACACAAGCTCCTGACTTACCTCTTGTATGTCTCCAATGTTTAGTATAGACATTTAATTGTAAAATATCTAGGTGTAAAATATTACTGTGTCTAGTGCTGTGATCTAATGACAGTCACAAGTATTTATGGTGAGCCTTATATTCAAGGTTTTCAACAAATGGCCTGTAATTAACTAACTGGGAACAATGTGCAATATCGATGTTATAGCTTAGTCTAGATGTCATACTCTTTATGTACAGTTTCAAAAGTGCTGGTGATCGACTACTGATGGACAGTAGTTCATTGTTAATGCTCTAAAACAGTTTCACGGTTTTTATTAAAGGTGTATAGAGAGAGGCTAGTTCCTTCCTTGAAGGTTTCTATCTTCAAAAGCGCACTCGGAGAGCCTTCTGGCGCATGCATCAGATTAGACGCCAATCTAATTTGATTTGCTAGAGATCTAGAAAATACACTCAATATTATGAGCTATAGGCACAGTGCTTGTTCTGGTGTAGCTTGGCTCAAAGTAGTGATCTTGTGGAGGAGCTTTCCTTCACAAGAATTTAACGTTGACCACTTATTTACGGGAATATACTCAAGTGTAGAAGAGAGAATGGGGGTTATCTTAGCTTGATAAATGTCAAGGAGGGATTGAAAGTGACTCCTTCCTGAGGAAGAGAAACATCTTTTTAAGGCACTTGCATGAGCTGTAGCTTTAAGCCCGATATGTAAAAGGTATGAGGTACTTTCTAATGTCTGTGAAAAAAAACACCCCAAGTAAGTGTATGTTCTTAGTTCCTCATTGGATCTTCCGCCCAATTTCCAATCGCTGTATTGTTTCCTCCCTCTAAACACTACCACTTAAGTTTTAGTGATGGTTCAAACATGTGATAGCTTTTGGTCCTAGGATGGTGCTGAACTTGAGAACTCCAGTACAAGTACTTAGGAGGTGGTGATCTTGTAATTACCCCCCTTCCCGAGCATAACATGTCAAAATGGTTGTTTGGAGCCATATTGATAAAATAATGTAGCTTGGGCAAAAAAGATCAACTGTAGTACATAGCTTTTGACCTTTTCATAGTTCGACCAGTACCACATGAGCGTATCAGTCACTTGGGTTCTTTATACTCAAAAAGCACATTTCCAAAACTATCTCTGTGCTTATTAGACCAAACGGGAGCATTGGAACTCTAGTATCTGATTAGGATATGTGCAGATAATGGTTGATTGAGGTCTTCTTTAATGGGTGTCTCTGCTTGCTAACATCTCAACTTTTTTGTGCTACACACCAGGTTTGGTGCTGCCTCGCACATTGGTAAGAAAAATACTAATCTTAGCGAAACCGCAGGGTTTGCGAATGCAGAAGTGGTATGTACAATATACTGAACCCATTTTGCGATCATTCTGAATTGCAATTAGGAGACTTAAAAATGACTCCTAATTGCGAGGATTTTCATTAGTGGTGTGCAACCACAATAGCAAACCACTGATCAGTTGCTCACCCCTCAAAGGAGGTGGTAACCGATTTGCAAAAGCACATCGTGACTGGTGGGGGGTGTTTAAGGGACCACTTCCCCTGTTCTCCTCAGTGTATTTCCAAATTTCTCCTCCGTGTATTTCCAAATTGAAAACGTGTGTGTGTGTATATATATATATATATATTGCGCTCAAACAACCTTGCAAATCCAAGGAAGAAAAGACAGCACTCGGGGGGGTACCAAATTCACACAGTAGTTTTATTCACCACAAGCGTGCCACAGACGCGTTTCGGCTCTTAGCCTTCGTCAGTGTGTGATTTACACATTGAAAACCGGTACATGTTATATATTTTACAATGTGAACAGGTTACACCTCTCAGTCGACATCGACAGAGGACCAAAGCACTCCCAGCTAGCGCAAGCGCCATCTTGGAACGGTAAAAAGTATACACACATTCCTATTCGCAAAGAATGCACTGCATGTTATCATACCTACAGATAGGTAAATATGCACAGATGGAAGATCTTAATCATAATACTGGAAATTATTGTACATTCCTAATATAGCCGTGGATCGGCAATGGTCCTCTAAAAAACAAAGAGAGATTACTCTATGTGTAGCCTGTAATGTAAATTCATTTGTTACGTTAAATAAACCATAATGTGATATACAAAATGCAAGGGGTGAGGGATGCCAGGAAAAACCGTGAGGAAATGCCAGTGGTGTATTAAAATCAAGTTACTGTCAACTAAGCAAGTAACATAGGAGACAAAGAGCCCTTCGAATCCTACCAAAGTGCCACTTATCATGGGCAGTGTGTCTAGATAAGATAAAAAATTAAGGAGAAAAGAATCAAAAGAACTTCACCCTTCTGTAGATTGCATATGAGTTCCAGAGGCAGTTTGTCAATTCATCTTAATAACCTCCCCCACATGTTAATACAGATTATACAATATATACACACGCCCACACGCACTCGTAATATACACATGCAGTGACCCATATTTTTGCAGAAATAGAATACGATCAGTTATAGAAACAGCCATGATGTTATTTGCCTAAATGGACGATCATTTCTTCCCCACTATTCATCCCCTTCGGCCATTTGGTGGATAGATCTATGATGTAGCGTGACTCAAGTCTGCGTAGTCGTCGCAGGCGGTCACCTCCTCTAGCGTTGTTTTTTATGGTGTCAAGACCAAAATACTGCAGCTGATTGCGGTCCCTGTTATGTTTTTCGGCAAAATGCCGGGCAACTGGGTATGCCTGATCTGCTTTGTCAATGGCTCTTAGGTGTTCTAAGATCCGCAATTTCAGCATATTGATGGTGCTCCCTATGTAGCGAAGGCCACAGGGACACACCAAACAATAGACGGCTAGGGGAGTACTGCAAGTTATGAACTTTTTTATATGCAGTTTTTTACCGGTTTCATGATTGTCCACTGAAAGTACTCTTCTACTTCCAGCGCACGCTTTGCATTTCCCGCATGGGAAGAAACCACTCATAGATTTTAAGGTGTTACTTTTGGCCAAAGGTCTCTCCAGGTGGCTGGTCACCAAATGATCTCTTAAAGATCTGGTTTTATTAAAGGTTATCAGTGGGTGATCAGGTAGGTCGTCCTTGATGATACTGTCTGTTTTAAGAATATGCCAATTTTTTCGCAGCATTGATCTGAGGTCATTAGCTCCCGCAGAGAAGGGGGTTATTAATCTGAACCTTCCTGTGCCATTGTCAGCCTTCTTGGTGGCAGGTTTTGTGATGAGTAAGGAGTCTCTAGGGATAGCTCTTACTTTCTTCAAGGTTCTTTTCAAAAGAGACTCACCATAACCCCTAGCCTTAAAACGAGTTACACACTCGTTGGCTGCTACATCAAAGTCCTCTAATCTGGAACAATTCCTACGGAGCCTGAGAAGCTCTCCGTACGGAATGCTCCTGACCAGTTGGGGAGGGTGACTACTACTGGCAAAAAGGGTAGAATTGCCGGCGGTAGTTTTCCTGTGTAGAGCTGTATGTATCTGCTGGTCTTGTACACACACTTTCAGGTCTAGATATTCAGCTGATGTCGCGCTTACAGTCCCTGAAAAGTGTAAGTTATAGGCATTCTTATTCAGTTCATCAATAAAGGCATGTGCTGTTACTAACGGGCCTCGCCAAACAATAAACAGGTCGTCAATATACCTATATATGTGTGTGTGTGTATATGTGTATATGTATATATATATGTGTATATATATGTGTATATATATATATATATATATATGGATCCTATTGATGTCTTCTCTGATGTGGTCACCCGGGATCTGATGGCCATGAGAACTACACAGAGCAATCAGAAGACGCAATATAATACCAACAAAGATCTGCTATTAATACACTCCTAGAGGACAAGACCATAGTATGCAAACCCTCCGACAAAGGAGGCAACATTGTGATTATGTCGAGGCCTAAGTATGTTGCAGAAGCCATGCGCCAACTTCAGGATGTGTCCTGCTACATTGTGACAAAGAAACAGGAATATTCGGCCAGCATTAATGATCTTCACATCTTGCTTAAGAAGTGGTATGACAAACAAATGTTAGACTTGGAGGAATACCTATTTCTAAAAACTACCAACCCTATACTACCTTGTTTTTATCACCTACCCAAGGTTCATATTATTATTATTAAAATTTTTTATAGAGCGCGTAGTCACCCTGAGGTATCCCAGCGCTGAAGAACCCTACACCAGTGGGGGCTGGGGGTGGAAAGAGGGGGATAGTAGTTTTAAACAGAAGCAGTATTAAACAGAGGCAGTTTTCGAAACGGGGTGGTTAACGATTAAGGAAACAGGTGAGTTTTGAGTCGTTTCCTGAATCGCAGGTAGTTCGATTCTTTCCGCAGGTCTCGGGGGAGGGCGTTCCATAAACGCGCTGTGTGGATCGAGAAACGTCTTCCACCCGTGCGGGCTTTCTTGAATCTGGGCACGGTGATGAGGGACTCCTTGTCCGATCGAAGAGATCTAGGGGCTTTGTAAGGTTGTATACATTTCCTCAGAATGGGGGGGCCTTGATTCTGCAGTAGCCTATGGGCCAGGCTTAAGGCTTTGAATGTTACTCGTTCCCTCACTGGGAGCCAGTGAAGGAATTTCAGAGCAGGTTTGGCTGAGGCTCTGGCAGGAGTATGTGTGAGGATCCGGGCGGCTGCGTTTTGAATTTTCTGCAGTTTATTTAGAGTTCCTTCGGGTGCGCCCAGGTATATAGCATTGCTATAGTCAAGCCTGGACAGTATGAGGCCTTGGATGAGAAGTCTTTGCGATGTGGGTGGAAGGAGGGGCAGGATCTTTCTCATCGATTTGAGTAGCCCGAAGCAGGTGCCTGCTACTTTTTTGGCCTGCGTGGTGAATGAAAGATCACTTTCAATCCATACTCCAAGGCTTTTTACTTCCTGTTTAGGGACAGGAGGGGGTCCCAGACATGGCGGCCAGATGTTCAAAGGGAAGGTGAGTCCTTTCTGACCCAGAAGGAGAATGTCAGTTTTAGAACCATTTAGCTTTAGGGCTGAGTTGTTCATCCACCCCTGGATCTGCGTCAAGCAGTTGAATAGGTCCGCCGGCTGTTGACTAGGGTGGGAAAGGGAGACAACTAGTTGTGTGTCATCCGCATAACTGACGATGCTCACTCCGAACGGGATGACGACCTCCTCCAATGGGGACATGTAGATGTTAAACAATGTGGGGCTCAGGGAGGAGCCCTGAGGCACACCACATTGGAGGGGTGTGTCGGAGGAGCAGGTGTTATTTTCCCAGATCTGGAAGGAGCGTTGGGCCAGAAAGGAGGAAAGCCAGGATAAGGCGGTGCCTTCTACTCCTACCTTCTTGAGCCGTTTGACCAGAAGTTGGTGGTTGACGGTGTCGAAGGCCGCGCTCAGGTCGAGGAGGATCACTGCCACTGATCCTCCCTCGTCTAGGAGCGCTCTGGCCTCCTCTACTGCAGCCAGGAGGGCGATATCGGTGCCCTGTCCAGGGCGGAAACCTGTCTGCGAGTTTTTTAGCAGATTATTGGATTCAAGAAACTGGGAGAGTTTCTTATTCACCAGTTTCTCGGCTACCTTACTGGTCCCGGGGAGGAGAGATATTGGTCGGTAGTTGGCCAGTTCAGCTGGGTCCAGGGAGGGTTTTTTTAGCAGCGCCTTAACGACTGCCGCTTTCCAACTAGGGGGGACGACTCCCTGTTGAAAAGAAGCGTTAATCAGCTTAGTGAGGGGGGGATGATAATGGGAGCGACTTCTTTAAGGGTCCGTAGCGGTGCGGGGTCCCTGGGGGATCCGCTTTTGATAGATGTGAGCGTGATCCCTACTTCTTCGTGGGTTATTTGTCCCCACGAGGTTAGGCGGGGGGCGATCGAAGTGTCAGGGGGCTCGTCGGTCTCGCTCGGAATAGTCGGGGGGATGGAGGCAAGAATTTTTTGGATTTTTTCTTGGAAAAAGCTGGCTAGCTGACTACATTTTTCCTGGTCTGCCTTTGGATCTGGGGGGTTTCTAGGGGCGGGGTCAGGGACCTTAAGCAGTTCTTTCAGGATGGTATAGGTTTCTTTGCTTGAATAGGCAGCTTTTTCGATTCGTTCCTGAAAGAATCGACTTTTTGTCTTGTCGATCGCAGATTTGTAAGCTGATAGGGAGGTGGAGTAGGCGTCCTTATTAGCGTTGGATTTCTCCTTCCTCCATGACCGCTCCGCTCTTTTGCAGTCCTGCCGCAGCGCCTTGAGCTCTGGAGTATACCATGGGGCTGAGGGTATACGTTTATTGTGTCTGAGGGTGGTGGTTTTGGGGATAAGGGTGTCCAGGGAGGAAGTGATCCAAGAGCAGAACTGTTTATCGGCCGTTATGGCGTCGGAGGAAAGCACTGGGGTAGTGTTAGAGAGGATGTCCGACCATTCTGATGGTATTAGTTTATGCCATCGTCTGTCATTGACTTTGATTTTCGCAGGCTGGGTGGGCACAATAGGGGCCTCCCATGAAAAGGGGACTAGAAGATGATCAGTCCATGGCAGTGACAAAGGTGGACTGGTGGTGATATAAGGACATCAAGGAACCCCCAGGAAGGCCGATAATTTCATCGATGGGAGGATTGACTGAAAATCTTTCAAAATTCTTGGATCATCACCTGTTTAATTTTGTACTGTCCCTGAGATCGTACATCAGAGACACTACGGATTTCATTGAAAAGGTGGAATTGTTGGATTGGCAATCATCTTACATACTGATTACCCTGGATATCACAAGTCTATATACTTGTATAGACCATGAGCAAGGTCTCCACGCAGTGGAATATTTCCTGAGCAAGAGAGAACTTAAATATGCAATGCATAATAAGATGCTATTAGAACTTATTGCATTCTGCCTGCATAATAATATCTTTCTCTTTCAGAACACTATGTACCGCCAACTCTCTGGTACGGCCATGGGTTCCTGCTTCGCCCCCAGCTACGCAAATTTATTCGTAGGCTGGTGGGAGGAGCAGGTAGCCTGGGTCCCCAGACTCGCCACATGGAACACCAAGGTGGTGACCTGGAGCAGATACATAGATGATCTGTTCCTGGTGTGGAATGGAACGGTTGATGAAGCCAACCAATATATCCAATTACTCAATGAGAACGAGTATCACTTGAGATTTACCAGTGAAATCAGCAGGGAAAAGGTCAATTACCTAGACCTAGAAGTAAGTGTCAATGAGGGACGCATTTGCACACAACTTTACCGCAAACCCGCGGCTGGAAACAGCGTCTTACACGCTTCCAGCGGTCATCCTCGTAAATTGATTAACAATATCCCTTACGGGGAATTTTTGCGGTTAAAGCGCAACTGCAGTCAAAATGTACATTTTGAACAAGCAGCTGGTGAATGCATGGAAAGATTTATAACGAGAGGTTACAACTCTTCCCTTCTTCTAGAGACCCTTGATAGGGTAAGGAAAATACCCCGTGCTAGTCTTTTTGTTAAAAAGACAGGTCCCAATACTGAAGGAAGATTCCGCATCATAACATCTTATGCTGCTGACTCGTTCAAACTACGATCTATCCTGTCAAAACATTGGCACATTCTGAAATCTGATCAGATTGTAGGGCCTGATATTCCCAACGCACCGTTAATCACGTTCAGGAAGGCCAGATCTCTACGAGATCAAATAGTCATAGCTATTTACAACCGATACAAAAACCACTAGGCACCTTGAAGGACACCAAAGGTTTTTTCCCTTGTGGAAAATGCAAGGCCTGTGTAGCTAGTAAAAGAACACTGACATATCAAGTCCCGGGTAGGAAGGATGGGAGGCATATAACTAAGTTTATGTCATGTCACACAGACTTTGCAGTATATTGCCTTATGTGTCCTTGCACGTTACGATACGTTGGGAGTACCATCAATCCTGTCAAGTTGAGGATATTAGAACACATGCGGGCCATTGCGAATAAAGACTTTACGTACCCCGTGGCCCGACATTTCTCTTTTAAACACAACAGTGACAGGAATCTTCTCAGGTACTTTTGTTTGGACCAAGTTGGAGAGAACCCTAGAGGGGGCAATAGATTGCTCACACTTGGGAGACTTGAGTCTCGTTACATCATAGACCTGGAGACTAAAGCACCTGGAGGCTTAAATATGGGAGAAGAACTGGCCTCTCATCTGGGTTAACAATATTTAACGCTGTGTTATGAGAATCATTTGAGTCAAATATTGAGTTTCCTATATATCAGTTGAAATATTTGTGTAATATTTTTTGAAATATTCCTGTATTTTTGTTTTTGTGTTTTTTTTCGTGATGGATAATGCTATTACTAGCAACATTTAGCTAGATGAATTGCTTCAGTTTTTGACTACACCGAAGTTGTGGCAGTCTTATTGGGCTGCAATTGCCGATCCACGGCTAGATCTTGTCCGACTTGACCACATTAGAGTTTTGTGTTTTTTGTCGGTAGTTGAATATTTTTCAACAATACATTGCTGTCTTGGCCATAAATTGTATTAAGATTAAGTATTTACAAAATATCAATCTTGCCGATACACGGCAGTATTTAGGTGTTGTAAACTTGTTAGCAATTCAATGTGAATCGTGTTGAAAGTATACACTCTAAGATGGCGCCCAGTACTGCATGTATGAATTAGTCCTTTGTTTGTTTTCATTCATTTTGCAAACATTGATAATGGCGCTGCGCACTGTGTTTCAGATGTAAACATTGAGAAAAGGAGGGCTCTCCCGAAACGCGTCTGTTTTTCAAATAAACCGCCCTGCTAAAGAACACTGCCGTGCTCAAGAGTGCTTAATTTTCCTGTGACCCGGCTGGGTATTACCAGGACTTTGGAGCTGTGATATATATATATATATATATATTACTGCACCCTTCCTTCGAAGAACACAGGCTTGTTTTTAGTATACCATGACCATAGACTTCTCTGCTCCTTGCAAAAAATGGTCTACTCTACAGTTCAAGAATAAGTGTCCGTTTCACAAATCGAGATGCATATATATTTTTTTGTTAACAGGATGATTACTGCACCAGGCTGCAGACAGAACATTGTCGGCAAATTGTATGGTTTTTCGATCTTAATGTGCCTTAACCTGACTCATCTAGTGTTAACTGACTTTAGTTGTCTTTACTTTAGGTCCGATCTCATTCAGGCAGAGGTAGTGTCACCTCTGCCTGAATTAGATCGGACCTAAAGTAAAGAAAACTAAAGTCAGTTAACACTAGAGGAGTCTTTTAATTTTAAACTTTAGGTATGGCTTGACTCTTTTGGCTTCATTGAAAGGAGTTTATCATTATCTTATTCTATTGACTGCTGTTTGTGTATCATTCTGTCTGTGGGAACTGCTTTCATTTTAAATGCACAGAGACGTATTTTAAATCTGAGCAGTAAACCTAAATACTGTAGAGATCGTAACATCTTTTATGCATGCATTTGCATGTTAAAGGGAGTGCTATTGTTTCTAAATTGTGTGGTATTGTATATCACTCTTTAGAGCTGCACAGTACACTGTTTCATTCTTAGTGTATGAACATCAAGCAGGAGGGGTGGGGGCAAGAAATAAGCAAAAGTGCTTTTACCGTATTGCTATTTTGAAGGAGCTGTATGGGATCACTGCTCGGTTGCATGCTTTTCAGATTGAAACACATACCACTGTAAGGACCTCATTTGCACACTGCCTGGTCACATCTTTCTAACAATTGCATTTTGGCTGTTGCTGACCTCTCATGGCTTCTCGTTTCAAGGCCTCACACCAGTTGGAGCCACATACTGTATTTGTAATCTTCACATGCACTTTAAAGACTGATTCAACAAGGTGTAAATATCAATTGGTTTACCTGGTTGCTTGAAGGTGTCAGAATTCGGACCCTCTCGGACTCCGATCAGCATGTCCTTCTGTTCAGTGTTTGAGGTTTGTGAAATATTGAAAGGATTAATTAATGTATTAGGTGTTCTGTTGCCTACTAATTTAGAATCGGCTAAACACTAGTTTTTTTGTTGCTTTGGATTAAAAGTCAAACCAAGTTCTGTTCATTTAAATCCCTCTCCTTTTCTGTAACCAAATCCATCTTTGTAAATGATCACTCATACACTTGCAGGTGAAGGAACCTCAATTTTTGATGATTTATGAACTATTGACTAATTTCTACTTGGTTAATGCTTAAAGCATCACCATCAACCGTGGTCTTGAGGTTTACCAGCATGTAGCTGATAGTCTAACCTGTGCTTTCATGCTGCAATTGATTTCTTTTATACTATAAATCACTTTTTTCTCCCAAAGCTTTGAGAAGATTATCCACATAAAGGCACTTGTATGCTGTAGAGCATGGCAGTCTGCTCTGGTACCCATACTTATGATGCTATGATGCACTTGAAATAAGTCCATACAGTAACGAGCACTGAATCCGCATTTTCCAGCAGTCTTTCCAGTTTGTGCAGTGTTTGTCCAAGTCTTGTAGGTGAATTTCTGTGGTCAACAGAACTGCCAGATAGAACTACACTACAAAAAATAGTTTATGATTATTCTCTTGCAGAAGATTTAAGCGATATCTTTGCTTTCCGCCACGTCTGCCTTCATTTATTCGTGTAGCCTGTTTTCCTTTGTCTAAAACATAATGGCATTGCTTGTATCATTGTATTCAGGTTTTTTGGCCGTCATTTAATTTTCAAGGATATACGTGAATTTGTAGTTCCCTTTTAATGGTGATAGCCTATCGGAACCATTTTTACAATCCTTTTCTCTCTCTAGGAAATTGGAAGACCATCAAAGCCAATTCTACAATCCACTTATGTTTTCTGGTTTCATAGTTTTTTTTGGTGTTTCTAATTTTACTTTTTTACCTGTTTCTGTCACTGAAACGATTTTCACTTTACATACCTGCTCGCATAGCATTTCTCTTTTGACCGTTTGCTTTCACTTCAATTATTATTTATTTGAACTTATAATGCGCAGCAGCTACCCGCAGTGGGGTTCCCGGCGCAAGGGACAGACTAAAGCAGAAGGTGAAGACACAACAACAATACCATAGACAGCTAAAGCGGCAGAAAATCTATTGAAAGAGTAGAGTTTTCAGTTTTTTTTCGAAACAAAATAAATCGGTCTCTGATTTCAAGGCGATAGCGCGTTCCAGGATTTGGGGCCTAAATGGGAGAAGAATCTACCCCCCATCTTCACAAGTTTAAATCTTGGAACAACAAAATCACAGTTAGCCGAAGATCTTAATTTGCGGCTAGGCCTGTAAGGTTGAACAAGACTCTGAAGATACTTTGGGGCCGAGCCCTGCTTAATCTTAAAAAGATAGCACAGGGCTTTGAATTTAATACCGCTCGGGACCCTGAGCCAATGTAGATCACGAAGAGCCTGTGTGGCAGAAGATCTCCTCGGGATGTTACATAGAAGTCGGGCCGATGAGTTTTGTACGACCTGCAGTTTATTTATGGTAGCAACGTCGGCACCAAGGTAGAGGACATTACCATAGTCCAGGCGAGATGTTACTAACGCCTGGACAACGGTTCTCCTGGTGGCATAGGGCAGCATCCAGAGAATTTTCTGGAGCCATATCAAGGTGGTGAAACAGATGGCGGCCACCTGAGTGGCCTGCTGCCTCATAGAGAGCTTGTCATCTATGAGAAATCCAAGGTTGCGGACCACGGAGACCAGCTGGGGAAAGGGACCCATCTCACAGGGCCAGTGTTGCGGGCCCCAGAGATCTTTATGTTTCCCCAGAATAACGATCTCGGTCTTGTCACCATTTAGCTTGAGGAGATGCCTCTGCATCCACTCAGCTACTCGTGACAATATGATTTTCAGGCTAGACACATTGTCGCATTCACTGCTGGAGAGGGAGAAAACTATTTGAGTGTCGTCGGTGTATGAAAATATAGTCAGCCCGGCGTCCTCCACGATGGTAGCCAGGGGTTTGATGTAGATATTGAATAGTAAGGGGCTGAGAATAGACCCCTGAGGGACGCCGTACGCCGAAGGACAAATGGCAGATGCGACTTTCGTAGAAAAAACCTGGAAAGTGCGCTCACTTAAAAAGGAGGCAATCCAGGGCAGCGCAGGACCATCTACTCCCAGGGACTGGAGAGAGTTCAATAGGATGGAGTGAGACACTGTATCGAACGCCGCACTCAAATCCAAAAGGATGAGGGCAGATGTTTCCCCGCGATCGATACCGTGCCGTATCCTCTCCGTCACCCCGAGTAGCGCGGTCTCGGTGGAATGATGCGCACGAAAACCGGACTGGGAAGGGTGTAAAAATCCCAGACTTTCTACGAGATGGGTCAACTGTGTGTTAACATGCCTTTCCAGCACTTTAGATAGGACGGGCAACAAGGATATAGGTCTAAAGTTGGCGAGGTTAGACACATCGGCTCCTGCCTTTTTTAGGAGAGGGACAACCATTGCATGCTTCCAATCCTGTAACACATGAGACTCGTTTAAAGAAGCATTCAGGAGTCTCATGAGAACTCGCCGGGGTTCGAGATCCAGCAACTTTAGGATTTTTGCAGGTACCGGATCACAGGGTGAGCCAGATCTTACACTGCTCAGGCAGGAAGAGAATGAAGTGTCGTCGAACAGTTGCCAGTTTGTAACGACTGCCATTGGAGGCGGTAGTTCAGTCGCGGCAACTTGTCCCGATTGGTGTTTATTTACTGTCAAGGGAGCGCTCAGAGTCGTATATGCGCTCAACCTTGGCAATACAAAATTCCGCAATGGAATTACACTGAGCCTCCTCCAGAGCTGGGGCAGTCGGGATAGTATCCGCTCCTGTCAATTTTTTGACAACAGAAAAGAGGGTACGTGGGCAATTCTGTGCTTGCGTCACTGTATTTATAGTGTACGCAGCTCTCGCAGCTCTACATTGTGAATGGTACCCCTTCAAAGCCTCTTTATAGGCAATCTTCCCGGGAAGCAGAGTAAGAATGCCTCCATTTTCTTTCGAGAGCCTTGCAGTTAGTTCGCAAGGCCTTCAAATCGGCAGAGAACCAGGGTGCCGGGGAACGGTGAGATCTAGAATGTTTCGGGGTTAAAGGAAGAAGGGTGGTTACAGCATTGGCGAGCCAATGTGATACGGCGATATTCAATTCCTTAAGTGGAACGTCACTGTTCTCAGGGCAGGTGTTCAAAAGGTGCTGGTTAAACTTTGTGACGTCAAGTTTACCCCACCGATGAATTAATTCGCCCTTACCGCAGCCGCTCTCAGCCAAGTACTTGGTAAGAGGTAGAGAAAAAAGGACTGCGAAGTGATCAGACCACTCCAACGGGCGGACACTCTGTGAGCAATCAAAAGGAAGATTAGAAAGAATAGGGTCCAGTTGATGTCCAGCAGAGTGAGTAGAACCAGAATTACACAGCGTAAGGTTAAGAACCTCCAAATCGGATAGAAAACGCTTACTAGTGGTGCATGGAGGATCTTCGAGATGCAAATTTAGATCACCGAGAATTGTAAAATTAGCTGCCCTGAGATGTAGAGGGGCTATGATCTCGGCGAATGAAGATATCCAAGCGTGGGCATTGCCGGGGGGGCGATAGACCAAGAGGCCCGACAAGGTGAGTTGGGTGTTGATTTCTAGCTTGAATAACGCAGCTTCGCATCCGGACAGGGGAAAGGCTTCAAGTTTACAGATATAAGAGGACTTGAAAATAATAGCGATGCCCCCTCCTTTTCCGGAGTCTCTATCCTGCCTCATCATAACATAATTGCAGGGGACTGCGATGGCGATGTCCGGACCAGAGCTTTCATGGAGCCAAGTTTCAGTAAGAAACAAAGCGTCAGGCTGCTCAGCAACAAGAAAGTCGTAGATATTTTGTTTGTTTTGGGAGGGACCTACAATTAATACTCCAAAACTGGAGTATGAGGTGTGTAGGAGGATTTTTTTTTTCCTCCGTCTACCTCGTGTTCGGACCTGGTACATTGCCTTACAATTGACCATTTTACCAGTGTGGAAATTACAGCCAGCGCATTGAAAATTGAGTCGGTAGAGAACAAGTGGTACAATCAAAAGAAGTAGGAGGGCGTAAGGATTTCAAAGCCTCACCGGTGTATGATAGAGCCTCAGAAGGCACGGAGCGAACTGCCGACCAAGGTATTGGGATCATGGCCCCTGGGCCCGTTCTGGCGCGGACGGGCGCAGACGGGCTGAACTCTGGCGTAACTCCGGCGTAAAACCGGCGTTCCCGCTGCGCGTCTGCGTGACCTCCTTATGTAGAGGTTTAGCGTCCTTATGGCGTCTAGGCCGTCGAACAGAATGGCGCCATCAGGCGTCCACTCACACAAGATGGCCGCCAAAAACGAGTGACCGGGACAAGGGCCCGCTAAACGCGGTGCTTATACTATTAATGTGCAGGCAAGTGGGCAAGAAGTTTAAAAACAGGGGAAAGGCAACCCAAATTAAATAAAATATAAAACAGGCAATTTTAAAAGCGCGAAGCGCGTAGTGACAGCAGAACGACAATAATAAGCGCAGCGCGCTCTAAGCGGTCTCCAGGAGTGTTGGTCATCAAATGGCCAGACCCCTAATTTAGCCTCCTTATGTAGAGGTCTAGCGTCCTTATGACGTCTAGACCGTCGACCAGAATGGCGCCGTCAGGCGTCCACTCACACAAGATGGCGCCCCAAAAACGAGTGACCGGTACAAGGGCCCGCTAAACGCGGTGCTTATACTATTACTGTGCAGGCAAGTGGGCAAGACGTTTAAAAACAGGGGAAAGGCAACCCAAATTAAATAAAATATAAAACAGGCAATTTTAAAAGCGCGAAGCACGTAGTGACAGCAGAACGACAATAATAAGCGCAGCGCGCTCTAAGCGGTCTCCAAGAGTGTTGGTCATCAAATGGATTTCCCTTTGCCAGATTTCTCATTTGCCTACATGTTAGTGTAGCATTCATTTTCTCCTTGCCGATCTGCTAGCACTTCATTGATTTCCTCTCTGCCTTTGATGTTGCATTTTGCCAGCTCTGCCTTGATTTCTTCTTTAACTATTTGCTAGCACTGTATTGTTTTACTTTTTGCCATTTATTTTAGCTTTACCCGTTTACAAGCACATCAACAATTTATTTTGTTACTGCAGGAATTTTTTCTTTACCTCAGTGATGGCACTGCAGGGGTAGACTAACTAGAAGTCATACATACCCACATATCATATTTTAGGATCTCAGTGTCCTATATTTACTAGACTTATATGAAAAGTTGAGGCTTTGAATTGTTGCTCGTAATGCAGAAATTCCAAGACAGATGATCTCGTCAGAAAGAATGTATCCCTAGGTAGGTGCCAGATACATTGATCGTTCTGTAGCACTCAAACATTTCATGTGATCAGAACATCCACACATTCAAGAAGCCTTCTCTGAAGAGTTTGACCTAGGATGTAAGTAGATCCACACACTGACGACGCCTCCCTTCAGGAAGTTGTCAGGATGTAAGTGCATCCATACACTGAAAAGGCCTCCCCTCAAGAGGTTTTTGTAGAATGTAAGAAGATCTCAGTATTTAGGTTGTTTATAGACCGATTATCTCTGGTCTCATATTGGATAACCGAAGAGTCTCCTGCTGCAGTTATCTGACCACAACGTGGAAATACATCAAGTATCTAGTAACTGGGCTAACAAGCATTTGCAATGCAATAGGTCTAGCATTGGCGAGAAGCTATTGGCATTGTAAATGGCAATGCCTTTTATCAGTTTTCCAAACCGGCAAGCTGTGCGTAAACACACACTTTGTACTAGTAGTCGTTGCTTATGAGAAGCAAGGCTGGCAGTCACTGCACTTCTTTTACTGCCAGCCATGCTTCTTGTAAATAAGCACTATAAGTACAAAGTGCGTGTTTACGCACCGCTTGCAATTTTTCAAAACGCAAATAAAAGTCATTTCCATTTACAATGCCAATAGCTCAAACTCACACAAATGCGAGACCTATTGCATTGCAAATGCTTGTCTGTATATGCACTGGCCATGGGGATTATCAATGTTTATCTACGTATCCCTTCCTCTGTGATTCTCTCCTCCTTTTACTCTACCTCGACCGGCCTCATTTAGTGAAGTACCACCACTGGCCCCACCACCAGGCCCCTTCTGATCTCCCCCAAGCTAGGAGTGCACAAGTCCAGGTGCTATTGCATTGCAAATGCTTGTCTGTATATGCACTGGCCATGGAGATTATCATTGTTTATCTACGTATCCCTCCCTCTGTGATTCTCTCCTCCATCATCCGCCTCTCACTCTACCGGCCTCATTTAGTAAAGTACCCCCACTGGCCCCACCACCAGGCCACTTCTGATCTCCCCCAAGCTAGGAGTGCACAAGTCAAGGTGCTTGTAAAACACGAACTCGAGTCACCTCTTGTATTAGATAGTTCTCAAGGGCTTGTCTATTCTTTATTATGCGCTTGGTGTCTATTTTAAGAGATCTCACGGAGCTGTTAAAAAGGGGAATCCGGTTTGCCATTAAGAAAAAATGAAGAAAAAAAATGTTTTAGCGCAAGTCCGAAAAGCTCAAAAGAGAGAAAAATCATGAGGACATAGCTTGTTTTCTAGTGAGACAGAAACTGTAAACGGAGAATTGATTCATATAAGAAACTTTGCATCATAGAATAGTCTGAAGGGTAGATTGGAATCACTCCTTGTATCACAACATGTTAAAGCGCCAAGATGTTATTTACTTTGTTGTTAACACTCTATAAATGATCACTAATACGACTAAGTCATCATGTCCATTTATTAAAAATGTCCTGGCAGTGTCCGGTAATGTTAAAATGCAACAATATATATAAAATACATAGAACAAAACCACTTGTCACGTGAGCTGGTAATAATGAGCGGATCCTGTATGAACATGTGTAATGATGATGGACACGCTAGTAATGACAGTAATGATGTTAGTACTACATATTATCATAGTTTAAAAGGCAATTGTAATCACGGGGATTCACCTGCTTATACCACATGATGAAGATTATTAATCAAAGCTGGGATTGGTTTAAATGGGAAGAAACTATAATGACAAGCTGAGGTCAGAGACGGAGGCGGCAGCAGGCATAGGAATGCAGGAACTGTGAAGCCATGCTGTGCGTCTCAAAAGCAGGGGGGACGAGGAGGCAGCTGCAGCCAAAGCAGACCTCGGTCTATGAATGTACAGTAAATGTGGCAAGATAAGAGTAAGATTTACAGCCCTGTTTACAACAAAGCTCTGTAAACCACAAGCGCTGGTCTCCGCTGCTCCAGTTTAAAGAAAGCAATAGTGCTCACACGCTCGGAGTAAAAACACTTGTAACAGGGTCAGTCCTTGAAAATCGGTGAAGATTTTAAAGCCCATATCCTGAATACAGCATGTCTCACCGAAACAGCGCAAGTGCTGCCTAGGCGAGACCTAAAAAAGGAAGGGCAGGGTTTTGTGTCATCACAAGTTCAAACATTGACAATGTTACCAATAAAAGGTGAATAGAAATTACACTATAATATCGAGCCAAAATTTTAAGGCAAAAATGAATGTGTTGTGGAGTTGCATCTTTCGCCTATTGAGAGAATCCCTGCTGCATTCTAAAACCAGCAACAGTAATTCTTTACCGAAGCATATCAAGAAGGTAAACTAGTTCTCAACCTTGCAGACAATTTTATAGTGGTAGCAATAGTTACTACATAGGTCAAGACCATTTGTAGCATCCAGTGATTGAAAGGCTGCACTGGGAAATATTGTCAGCTGTTTGAGCTGTCTGAGGTTTTATGATACACACACACATTTAGATGTAAGACATGTTTTGGGGGTGGGGGGGATTAACCATTTGGCAGGCAGGTTCCTCTTTGGGCATTGGTCTCTGGTTGCAAAGTGTCTGCAGGAAATAGCTCAAGATTTTTTTGATGATATAATATTTGTAGTCAAAACCATGAGTAAATACGCATGCTGGGAGCGACCTGACATAAGAATGATGGCATTCATTTATTGTGTTTATTTAAAAAAAAAAGTTTTTGTAAATATGCTCATCACATTGTACTAAATCTGTAAGTACAGAGCGGGTACCTGAATATAATATGGTATCATTAATACATCTGAGGGTATCTTGCCACGCTCACAATACAGTGGATCAATACAAACAGTGGAATAAGGTGTTACAGGATTATGCATTTATAAAATTCCTTTCGAGGGCAGAGTGTCTACAATCTTCCAGCTAACATTTTGTTTTCATGGTTGTCACCCCTGTATTTGTGCCACAGGCCCTACACCATCTCCCACTTCCCAGGACAAACTCTGCTACTTTAGATTACCCCCTCTGCCCGCTGACTCCAGTCTAAGTGCTTCCTACTCCAGAATTGACAGCGGTTGTGAGACCCCCCCCCCCCCCCCCACCGCCTCGAAGTGATGCGTTTTGCCACCCCTGCTGCCAGTGTCAACAGCAATTTACTATGTCTGGGCCAGACCACCTCCATCCCCCTGGATCAATAGGAGCAGCCACTTCGCATCCATCGGCACTTCGACTAAGAGGGCCTCCGACATCATTGCGGTCCTGTACAATCGGACATTCCCGTAGAATATGATAAAAAGAGGCTGTCTACATCCTCTCACACATAGTGACATGTCTATTGCCCCTATTGTATATAGCCAGGTGTGTGGATAGTAAGCTCTAAATAAGACTGTAAGCTTGTCAGCTGAAATCTGGCACCGATTGCTATGACTCGAGTGCCCTGGAGTGCCTCCACCCAATTATTTACCTCTAGGTCCCCCAGATCGTCGCTCTAGGCCCTCCGTATGGGGCCCGTGGTGTCCAGGGAGGAGTTCACCAATTTTTGGTATATCACTGACACTCCCATCTGTGGAATGGGGTCCACGAACAAACTATCCTCCAAGGGGGAGGAGTCTGCCAACTCCGCCCCTTACTGAATTTGTACGCGGAGAGCATGACCCAGCTGGTAATATTTAAATACTTGGGTGGCAGCCAGGTCGTATTCTCGCATCAATGTGTCAAGTGTAAAAAAAACACCATCCCTCCAGACATCACCCAGATGTACAATTCCTATCCGTGCTCCGCGTGAGAACCTCTGTAGGCTGGAAACTTTTGCCAAACAATCGCTATGCCAGAGGGGGTCATGGCTGTTGATATGTTCCGCCACCCTAGATACGTCTCGGCCTCAGACCACCACTCAACCACCTTGGCCGGGTGACTTGGGAGGGTATTCCTCGATCGGCCGTGTAGCGGATGGTCTCAAAGTTGCTGGACGGCATTATTTCTCTGTCAACCCGATAGGCTGTTTCCTCCCAGCTTGAGTAGACCCAGTCATTGATCATCAATTGCGACACCCATTAATATTTTTTAACATTCGGGATCGCCATGCCCCCATCATATACTCCGCTCCGCAGCTTGTGCAGCGTTATGCGCAGTGAACCACCATGCCACAGTTAAGAGTCGGAGCTCATGTTCAATTTGCTTAAAAAAAGCCCGAGGAAATGGAATAGGGCGTTTTCTGTAGGACATACAAGAAGTGTGATAAGGACATCCTTTTATATAAAGCTGTCCTTCCCATCAGAGATGGGGAAAGGGTTTGCCAGTGCGCCACATCTGTCCGAAGCCAGCCTAATTGTGGGGTAAGGTTCCGTTTGAAGAAATAGCTGCGAAACCTAGGTCCCGAAAACTCCAAGATATCTAAAGCCTACCGTATCAACCCACGCTGCACAGCTTGCCGGGAGTCTTGGAGGAGGACTCGACGGGGAAACACCACCGAGTTAGCCCAATTCATTTTGTAACCGGAGTAGCTGCCAAAAAGATCAAAGATGTGGAGAATTCTAGCTATTGAAGGATATGGCCTAGAAATATACAGTAGTATATCATCAACATTAAGGGAGATTCGTTCCTCCCAGCCCCCCTTCGACTGAATCAGTTCAGAAATCCCCCATGTAAGAGGATCTGATTTAATCCAGGAAGCCAAAGGTTCCAGTGCCAGGGTAAATATCCAGGGCGACAGCGGGCATCCCTGCCGAATGCTCCTCCCAGTGTAAAAGGTCGGGACAGCGCCTCGTTCACTCTCACCCTGGCCATGGGCCTGATAAAGCAGCTCGACCCACCCACGGAACCATTGATTTTATTATTTTTCGAGCCCTTTCTCTCCCATTCTCCAAATCCCCATAATGCCACTGTTCCCAAGGATTCTTAAAGCCTGCCCACTTTCACCATATTCATGCCTGCCTTGTAGAGCAGTGTCCACTTTACAGTAGTCTGCCTTGTCACTCTTAATGTTGGGCGGAGAGGACATGTAAGCCAAAGAGATCTGAAGTGGAATATCTTTTGGTCGACATGGTAACTTGTGTGCTGGTTTTTATTTTAGAGTGTCTTCAATGCTTAATAATCATGTGTAGCTTGAAATATATGGCTGTGTGCAGATTCCATAACTCGTGCACTAAAAAAGGCAACATTTAAGCTGATGGGCTGCAAATGTGTATGCAAAATTTTATCCAAAGTGCAATTTGTAGATCCTTTTCATGTACGTTTCTCTATTCGGGTTCTTCTTCCAAAATACAAGCACAGCCAACACGTTTCACCTTTACAAAGGCTTCCTTAGGGCAGTTTGCTCTATTAGCCACTGTCAACCAACTGTTGTTGTAACCCTGTGAGAACTTTAGGTGGTGCAAAATTGGGTCACCTGACTGCCATAATTTGTTTAGTAAAAAGGGCAAAACCCCACTATTAATAGTAAACATTAATTTGATATACTTTTTGTGCCTAAAGTTGATAGTTTGCTTTGCGATTTAAATACATTTTCCATTGTTTGGTAACACTGTACAATTGCAAATCCAGTGAAACATGGAACGGTTCTATTTCAGGGGGCACTTTATTTTAACACCCAGTAAATATGTTCACATTTTGATAACATCACTTAATAAGCAGGGCCTGGACTAATGTTGTGCCGAAAAGATGCTAATAAGACTACGAGTACTGAGGAAGCTGCATTTGTCATCTTGAAAGCCAACAACCAATAAAGCGCTTGTTCTAATGCAGTGATCATCTTTACAAACTTGTGTTTTTGCCCCCCTTCTATAAAAAGTAATACTTTAAAATGGATGGGAAAATGCTAGGTTAGGTGTTTCAGGCTGGATTAGATTTCTGACCAGTCCTTTGCTCCACATCAACAAAAGAGCTACCCAGGTTGCCCCCCCCCCTCCTCCAAGAACCTGCTAGTTGGTTTTTGTTGGTTGTGCTAATTAGATTTGATGGTTTCCAATTGCCTATGTCGACTCGGTATTTATTTTGGTTGGTGGGGGTTACATTTTTGCTAACCTGCAGTCGACATATAGCCCGAAGATACATTTAGCTTTAACTGATGCATTTGTCTGCAGGCAATGAGGAATTGGAACCTAGCATGTACTTTCCTGGTAGGAGGGCTTAATCTAACAAGCATTTGCAATGCAGTAGAACTCGCATTTACGCGAGACCTAGTGCATTGGATACGGGAATGCGGGTGGGCAAAAAGGTACGAACAGGAGTGGGGGGCGCTGGTCGAGCTCTCCCTCAGGCTGGGATGTGCTCCATCTCATTGCCATTTCTCAAGGGCACTAAGGGGCAACGGAGTGAGGTTTTCCCTGATTACCCCCACTGGCAGGGCTGCTGGTGCTGGTAGAAATCCCCTTGTTGTCCGCCCATCCGCCTCCAGTCTACTTACATCGAAATTCCATTGGCATCGGCGTCTAGCCATTGTGTCTTGGTTCATCTCCTGGGACGAACAGACGAACGGTAGGAACCCTACGTTCCTTTCGCCCTGCCCGTCTCACCAGGATCTTGCCCTCCGAGCCGGACGTGCAACGACTCCAACATCCACTCTGTCCTGTGGTCTGAGACGCTGCCTGAGCCGGATCTGTGCCCCTCCACTTCCTGACTGTGCGGTGCATGGCAGTATAGCTACGCTGCTCCCACGCTCCAGGATCTAACCCTCCGAGCGGGACGATGGCGACTCTGATACCCTCCTTGTCTTTAGGTCCGAGCTGCTACTGGAGCTAAGGGGACGGACCTGTGCCCCCCACCCGCGGACGGCGCGGTGCATTGCAGCATAGTAACGCTGCTCCCACCGACGTGACAGTCAATCAACAAACTTCAAGCTTGTTATACCGATTTTTGTCCTGTTAGCGCTGAACACTGAGCGCACTTCACTCTACGAGGGACATAATGGCCGAGGTCCTGAAGCGCCCCTGACATGACGCTGTTCATGTTGAAGCTGTGACCCACATGTAAGACTATCTGCTTGCCTCCTCGAACCTTCGAGTGCTGGGCTTCCTCCAAAAATTCATCTGGGCTTGGTCACAAGTGTCTCCGGCTGATAAATTCATGTATACCCTCCCTATGCTCTTACCCTCCCTATGCTCTGCCTGACTATAAAATAGTGGCCGCCCACAAAGCACTGGTTAATGTTGCTCTAGCCAGAGCTTGATTTGATACACATAATTACTTATTCCTATCAACCCCTCTGAAGTTTGCTGATTCCTAATGGACACTACCAATTAATGATGCTTTAGCCAGAGCTTGATTTGATACATAGAAGTACATTCTCCTATCACCCCCTCTGAAGTTTGCTGATTCCGAATAACCACCACTAATTATCCACAATACCCGTCAACTCTTAGTGAACACAGGAAGCATTGCCACTGGGAGCCTGCACAAATGCCCAAACATGCACTACTGTCGCTGGGAAAGAGGAAATCTGCAGTCGTTGTCCTGTCCTTTCCACCTCTCCCCTCTCAACACCTGGGGGCGAGTTGGAGGATGAGGCGTCCAACACTGCTTCCGATGGAACTATGATGGTGCCCCCTGGGCGGAATCCTTACCTTTTTGGACTTATCGCGGAGCCAGAGTAACCTTTGGCTGATACCCGGTGGAGCTATCATTTGTAGCTAAAGAAGAGTTTGGCTCTGGGGTTCACACCCCTTGGCTGGCACCTACCCAGCCGGACATCGGACATTGTTTTTCCTCTACTCCCCCATTCTGTTCCCTTCCCTCTACTCCCCCATTGTGTTCCCTTCCCTCCCCCACCTCAAGGGGGAGGTAACCACTGTGTTCTGACTCTGATTTGTTTGGTGTCCCCTACTTGTTCTTTACCCCATGTCCTTTCTGCTGATCCCTGATTGGCACTCTAACCCCTTTACTTTTCCTAGTACTACCCTCCTTACTCCATCGGTTCTGTTTTTCTATGCTATTGAATGCACTAGTAACTGATGTAACTGTAACTGATTTAACGCTGTAACACTGTCTGACGCTTTGTCTTACTTACTTTGCTGCTATTCCCTCTCACTTGAATCCTTCCCCTTGCCCGCGACACCGCCTAGTCCCCTGTCCTTTTGTGCCCTTTGACTAAGTACTCCGTCTCCCCTTGTTGGGGAAAGATCCAATATTTATACTCTGGTGTCTCAGCGAACCCGCTGAGAGACTCCACAGCGCCTAGGGGGCCACTCACAGTTGAGGTATGGTATGGCACCCCTTGCCAAAGCACTCCCTCTCCCTTTTTTGGGGAAGGATCCAGTATGTAGGCTTTGGAGTCTCAGAGAACCTTGGAGAGAGTCCACTATATATAGGGAGCCTCTCGCAGCAGAGATGGGGAATTGATACCACTTCCCATGGGATCACAGCTTACTGGACTTTGGACGCAGCTCTGACTCGCCTACCGGTTTGTGTCCCAGTCACCCTCCCCCTCCTCTTTCCATGCTGAGTCTCCCACCCTCCTCTCCTCCTTCCCTCTTCCATTCTTTGTCTACTTCCCCTCCTCTTACCCCCTCCCCTGAATCTCTCCCCTTGCCTGCTTTTTCCCTTACGTATATGTCCTTTTTGTGTGTCTCGACCTTACTTGTCACTACGCTGCCAGTCTCTAATAACTGTGTAACCTTTGTAACAATGTAACCTGCAATTATGGTCTGTTACTTATGTAAAGCGATCTGATACCTCCGGGTCTAGCCAGCGCTATATAAAACCTTTAAAATAAATAAAATAAAAGTAAAGGGGCCAGTAGCCATGGAAGGATACAAATGACAATACGCTTGTCATAAGGCGGGACTAAAAAGCCTAAAACCAATCGGAAAGCAGCATTTAGGACCTAAGCCAATGAAAAAGGGGCAGAGAGTGGGCGGAGCTTCCACAAAGCTTCCACACTATACTGAATACTGCATGCCTCGCAAAACGTGCAGCGCATGCGCTGCAACGCTAGCAGCGCATGCGCTGCAACACTGGGCTCGACCTAAAACGTAGCTAAACACAAAGTCCACTCAATAGGTTTGTTTTAGTTTGCCTGCTTGCCCAAAAATACCAGGCAATTTATGTGCATTTTAACAGTATTTAAAAAAGGAATGAATTAACCTTTAATTAAATACTTGCTTTAATTAGAGATATAAATTAAAGACTAAGGAAAAGAACATAGACCTACTAAACGTTCAATTTACAACTTCTGTTGTGGGTTTATTGCAGAGACTGGTCTGCACTAATTTCATGCAATGTTTCCCGAATACTGTGTACTTTTATTATGTTCATATTTTTTTCTAAGACTCCTTTCAAATGAAGCGATTTTTCTTACATGTTTAATTTAATTCACACATCTTGTATTGAATCACTTTTACTTAAAAATGTTAGCAGTGGTGAAAAAGCACTGTTGTTAATTTGGGACCTGATTTAGAGTTTAATAAGTAAAGTACAGCGCGTCGGGAGGTGCAGGATATTTCCTCCTTCACCCTGACGTGCTATCACCTGCAAAATTGTGAGATTATGACCGGCCCAGCGGTCATCTCTGTACTTTGAAGGGAACTGCCATGGCAGCAGTTCTTTTCAGTATATTAAAAGTTTGAGGGAGGCTGTTTGATTGCCGTTCACCAAACTTAAATTGTACTTGTTTTTCAAAAATAAACTACCAGGGTGTGGACCATTATTCCGTTCACCCTAAATTGGGTGAGCTGTGTAATATCCTCCCGCTGACTGCCTGTACTCAGTGCAGTAGTTGGAGGAAATATTCTGTCGAAGGAGCCGTTGTGTGCTCTGTTAACAAAATTCTTAAATATCTGCCCATCGTTAAATAAGGCAGACCGACCAAACTTTTGGCGGGCTGGGCTCTCTGTTGCTTTTGTGACTGAATATACTATCTGCCAAACTCCAAATCAGGCCGTTAGGTGCTTAGCTAACTGTTTCAGCTTACCCCTTTAACCCGTTGCGTGCTTCTGTCGGCCCACGGCCGCCACGCGCACTACCTCCATAGTGCTGCGCACGCCCGTTGGCCGACGAGACCCCGGCCAATCATCAAAGGGGTAAAGTGTATATATATTTATATTGATTTGGTTCCCCCTTTGCAATGCCATAAAAAAATATTTGAATCATTTTATTTAACAATTACACATTTCATAGCATTGGTGATGCAAACATGGTTAGATACTTTGTTATTTGGTAAAAATCAGTGGCACTTGTTCTTTCTACATATACAAGCACAGATGATATTGTTATTTCTGTATGATCCTGTACCTCTATACAGGTTGACAGTAGCTCATGCCACATTCTTGATACCAAATGTCTGCTTAACCCTCTTTTCCTTCTCTATGGAGTGCCATACTTTCACTTGTTACTCAGCTTTCAGCTGTTCTTTGCTCGACACGCCTCCTTTTGCCGATTTTCCAACCATTGCAATCATCCTTTTGGCTTTCACATTGTCAAATTCAGGAGCCTAGTACCTTTTTTTAGTCCGTTTATTGCTATCTCTTTTGATTTCAATCTTCCAAAAAGCATGGCTGTAATGTGCACAAAGCATTTGTTTTTAGGTTTAGTTTCTAGACTGCGCATGCACTGTCACAAAGAGACATGTATGTACTTTGTGGGCTTCAGCCCACCCATAAGCTTATCATTTGCTGGCTCCATCGTCCATTCCTATTTTTTCTCCCCATTTGTCCATAGCATGCATGCGTCATGCCTCTTCCTGTGTTTATTAGCCCTCCCTGAAAGCATGGACCAATTACTTCTATCCATCCCAAGTTCCCATTTTAGCAAATGTTTTTGCAACTACTTTTTTTTTTCATTTAAAGCACTTTACACGAGTGCTCCTTTTTTTTCACGAGGTCTGTTCTGTAAACAGGGCTGTAAATCTTGTTCTTATCTAGTCACAAATGTTGCTTCTCCTCATGCCCTGTTCATAGATTTGCCCCCCTCCCGCCCATCACTGCTTTTCCCATCTATGCTGCTCAGTGTTTTCAATGAGACTGCTGCTTCCTGCGTAGTACTACGAGGACACCGTACGGGTTTAAAAACTATGACTTTCTTGAAGTATATGATATAATATGGCCGATTCATAAGGCAATGAAAATGTTAAAATATGATGTGTTGAATTAATATCACATGCCTTGTATTAAGAAATTCACTGAAAGCAAGTGCTTTTCTAAAGCGAGGTGTGAAAAGCTAGTAGGACTCTAGTTAACAGCACAATTCCTCCCTCTCATTGCGTAGGACGCTCTCTTTATCTTTACTGCACTTAAAAATGGCCTCCATATTTACACACACCAAAGAAAGACGTTCCTTAACACCTTCTTCTGTTTTTATTAACTCGTACGTTTCGGAACAGTCACCGTGCTCCTCCTACATCCTCTTATCTTCTAAAGCGTGCTGCTGTCTACTGCTTGTTTCACCTGTTATTTCGGTGCTGCTTTCCACTACTGCGCCAGTCAAGCTGCCAGTGCGGTGAAAAGGAACGCTTGCAATGCCCCACCCCTTCCACCAGTTGGGATTGTTATCAGCCTCTGAGATACTTTTGAGAGTGGCGGTCGGGCTGTCACAAAGACGTTAACATTCACAACACCATTAGAGCTCAGATTGCTGAATCCTATTGGTGTTGCCAGTGCTTGTTGTATGGTATTGGTCAGTTAGGCAGGCCAGTTAGTTTACTCGTGATATGTAGGTAGAAGGGAGAATTACCTTTGCTTGCCTCAGAGCTTCATACAAGTATGAGAAAAGTGCTGTAAAGGATGTCAAATAGTGTAACCCATGTCATATATTCAGTTTTGCTCTCCATTCATGTTGCTCTCCTGATAAATGTGCCCATTTAATTGTATCTCTTAAGTTAGAAGATTCATTGGATATCAGACCAATAGTCTGACTTTCTGGCAGATGTGCCAATGCAGCCTTTTATTTACAGGTAAGTCGTAAAGCACATTGTGGACCCCTTGGAAGCCCAGATTCGGTGATGTGTGAATTGATCACATCTCACTTTATAGTCCCTTTAAATCTCACTTCACTGCTCCTTGACCATATCTGCTCTCTAGTTGAAGTGTGCCCTCTGTAGGTTTTAGAAATGTAACTAGGTTACAAACTAAAGCACGAGATTGGATTTGCCGTAAATGCAAATATATCCCTCAGGCCTCAAGTTCTTAGTGCAGAAAAAGACCCTCCAAATTTGATACATATGTGCCCGGCAGCTTCTAATGTCAGAAGCTCTGGTTTGATGTCTGTTATAGACCGCTCTGTTTAAATCTAATCAGTATTGCCCTGCACCCTTGAAGAAAGAAGCAGAAGACACAAAAGCTGATGATGCCTTCAATACAAAACCTTTTAAGTGTATTGAAACAAAAAGGCACTCCAACATCACTATTTTCCAGAACTGTATCGCCCTCCTCGCCAAACCTGAGAAATTTTGATTGGTGCCTTGTAAGAGATAAGCGGTGGTCATCATGTGCACTTGCTGGTATTAGTTCTGTTTTCAGTTTTGCCACGTTGACTCAGTGGATCTGGTAGGTAGGGCAGTAGTCTAAGACCAGACGGTCACATTGGCTTTGTTTTCCCTTGAAGCAAGCAAAACACTCCACCTATCCCTGCTGAAGGCTCAGGATCTCCAAGAACTGTTCACCAAGGTTAGCACAAAGCTTGCTGTGTTAAGGGGGTGTCACCATGTCTGTCCTTTTAAATTCATGTGTGCTCCTGTGTACGGTGTTTACTCCCACCTTTGGGTTATAATACTTTCTGAAAGAGGAGCACAGCCCTTGGCTGAATGTTACAACCCCATATTATTTTGAAAGGCTAATTATTTTTTTAATGCTTGCCACAGTTGTATGTTTGTCAGCTATTCCACTTAATGTCTATGACATTTAGATGGAAAAGAATGTACTTGATGTTCCCTTAATTTTAGTGCAATTTGGAAAAAAAACATGTATTTGTTCTTCCAGATTTAGGGAGGAATAAGTACATTGACTACTTGGCCAATATACTCGCTCAGTTTTTCGTCTGATGCTGGTACTTGCGAGTTTCTTTGCTCCATCCGGAAGTGGCCACAGAGACAAGACACTAGACATCACGCAGAGACATGGCATGGCCTTTATTTATAACCGATTCCAGAACATAGCACATCAGCTTACCAACGGGAATTCATTGACAATCATAAATATAATCACCCACAGTTACATTGCACAGGCTAGGCCCACCACCCTCGATAGAGCCTCCCACCAAACAGAAACCCATCAATGCCTACACATGGTGAACACCATCCCTTGCTCGTCCCCTCCCTTCCACCGGAACCCTGCGGCCCCTCTCCTTAATGCAGTCCCAACCCCTGGAACCCACCCAGGGGCAGGCATCACAGTCCTCTGCCCTGAAGGACACAGGTCAGAGCCAGCAAGTCCTACACTACTTTCCACTCATGGTGACTCTACATTCGGCTGGGAGTCCACTCAATCCCCTCTATACCGCCTCCAAGTCGCCCATATCCTTTCCCATTTCTTGGGGCATCCTCTACTTTTGTAGATCACCTTCTCTGCCCGCTGACACCAGTCCAGAACCCGTTCCCATTCCTCCACCGTGGATGACCGATCACTACCCCTCAATCTTGCGATATTTCTCTTGGCCACCATACTAGTTGGCGGCCAGCCACACTTTGTCCCATTTCGGCCAGGTGATGTCATTAGTGACACCCAGTACATGCCATCTAGCCTCCAGCGGAACCTCCGCTCCCACCACTTCTGCCATAATGTCTATCAGTCTGGACCAGTACTCCCTAATTTGAGCACAGTCCCACAGTATGTGAAAGAAGGTCCCCTCCTCCCCACACCCCCATAAGCAAAAGCGGGAGTCTGTATACCCATCCGGTATTGCGTGCGGGGTGTATGATCTATGCAGGATACGCAGCTGGACGAGCCTAAACCGGGCCCGAATCGCCACCTCTCGGGGGCACTGTAGCGCCTCCCCCAATCATCATCCTCCAGCAGTCCCAAATCTGACTCCCACTTTTCCCGCAGGGGTCCCAAGATGTCCGGAACATTATTAACAAGTTTTCTGTACGTGAGGGAGATTGCTTTGTCTATCATAGGGTCCAGTAGCAATCTATCCTCCAGTGGGGCATATTCCGGCAACTCTACTCCCGGGGTCAGGTGCCTGTGCAGAGCAAACTTAAGCTGCTGATAGTGCAGGAACTCCCCGTTGCTCATCTGATACCCGGTCTGCAACGCTGCAAAACCCACCATCTCTCCCTGCTTCCAGACATCCCCCAGCACATCAATCCCTATGAGGCTCCAACGGCTCAGATCCTGTAATTTCGCCACTGCCGGCAGAAAGGTCCCAGCCCGCAAAGGAGTCTGTTCCGTGAGCTTTGCATCCCAGTAATCTAGTTGCTCGTTTCCACACCCCAACCACTGCCGCCGTTTGGGGAGGCAGAGGCCGGCCGCGCCTGGCCCTGGTATAGAGGGTGCCCAAATACGTGGCACTCCCAAATGCTAATCTATCTACCTTGTAGGCTGGTTCATCCAATGGGGCAAACACCCACCCGTTCACATTAACTAGTTGCGTCGCCCAATAGTATAGACGAACGTCCGGCACCGCCAGACCTCCCTCGTATGGCCCCCTCTGCAATTTCTTAAGGGCTATTCTGGGACACCCACCGCCCCAAAGCAGGGAGCGTTGTTCCAATTCGATCATCCTAAAAACCTGGTTGGGGATCAGAAAGAGTGCACTTTGCAAGGCGTAGAGCAAGCGGGGAGGGCCATCATTTTGAATAAGACGGCACGTCCCATCAAAGAAAGCGGTAGAGACCTCCAATGTTCCACATCACCGCGGAGTCGGTCTAGCTGGGTCGACACGTTCAGGCGCAAGAACTCTGAGTCGATCTGCGTGATCCAGATTCCTAAATACTTGAAGGTTTCTTTCGAGGTCAGGCCCTCGCAGGCCGCCGATGGCTGCGGCCCCACCAGTACATGACCGAAGGCAGGGTTCTCCAAACCGGTCCTGGAGGGCCGGATCCATGCCAGATTTTTTGTATATCCCCATTTAGATACATGTAGTTATTTTAAAAATCTGGCATGGATCCTGCCCTCCAGGACCGGTTTGGAGAACCCTGACCTAAGGATTTACCCCAATTTATACAGTAGCCGGAGTACGTACTGAACTCGCTTACAATTTCCATCAATCTCTGGATGGAAGCGTCCGGCCTCTGGACATAGAGAAGGATGTCGTCTGCGTATAATGAAATACGCTCCTCCCAGCCCCCTCCCAAGTCGACACCCCAAATCAAGGGGTCCGTACGTATCCAGTGCGCTAGAGGTTCTAGCGCTAGTGCGAACAGAGTGGGTGAAAGGGGGCGACCCTGGCACGTGCCCCGACACAGGCGGAACTCCCTGGACAGCACTCCATTCACCCGGACTCTAGCGAGTGGTTCAGTATATAGTAGTCGCACCCAAGCCCAAAAGTTTTCGCCAAAGCCCAGTTTTTCCAGGACTGCATAGAAGTATTGCCACTCAATACTATCAAAAGCCAATTTGGCGTCAAGAGACAGCAGCGCTGCCGGCACTCCAGGCCTCTCAGACACCCCCTGCAGGACCCCGAATAACCGCCTTAGGTTGAGCCGCGTGCTCCTGTGGGGCATGAAGCCAGACTGGTCCGGGTAGATCAAGGACTGGACAACTGCCCCCAGTCTCGTGGCCAGTATTTTACCCAGTACTTTGGTTTCGAAATTAAGTAGGGAGATGGGCCTATAAGAACTGCACCGCTCCTGCGGTTTGCCGGCTTTATGTATGACCGCGATCTTTGCTGACCGCAGATCCTTTGGCAAGATTCCCCGCTGTTTGGCTTCCTGAAACATACTCAGCATGTGGGGCGCTAGTCGACTTGATACACACCCGAATGCCTCCGCCGGAAACCCGTTGGGGCCCGACGCCTTCTCCCTCTGCAGATTCCCCATGGCGTGCTCTACTTCCTGAACTGTAATGGGCGACTCAAGGATGTCTATATCTGCTTGTTCTAACGCAGGGAGCCGCAAGGGGGCCAGGAAGTCCCGGCATTCCTGCTCTTGCCTGGCAGTGTGCAATCTATAAATTGATTCATAATAGCCCACGAATTCCGCCGCTATCTCCCGACCCGTGGTGTGCATGGATCCATCCGATCGTACAATCCCCGGGACCCAATTCCGGTCCCGGTCCCTGTACTCTAGCCAGCCGATCATTCTGTTGGCCTTATCTCCCAAATCATACACTCGCCTCTGGATTGCCAGGGCATGGGATCTCGCCTGGTCAGTAAGGACATCTCTAATCTCCTTCTCCAGGAGCTGCTTCCTATGCCTCCTATCCCGATCTTGCTCAGGAGATCCCTCTCCCGCATTCCCCAGCGCCTGCAAGTCGCGCTCCAATTGCTCAACATGCCCCATTTTGTCATTACGGCGTCGCCCTACTTCCGCCTGCACAAAATCTCTGGCCACATTCTTGTACGCCTCCCATACTATACTATGTGAGCTGACCGAGCCAACGTTGTCGGCGAAGTAGTGGTTAATACGCTCCCTGAATGCGTCCTGGAACTCTTGGTCTTTAAATAGGGACGTGTCAAGTCTGGGGTGGCTAGTCCAGTCCCGGACCGGGCCCCGGAGCTGCACTTCCACCGGGGAATGATCAGATATCCCTCTGGCTCTATGACACCCGCCCTGGAACTGTCCCATGCTGCCCACCTGCGTGAATATATAGTCAATCCGAGACTCTGACCCATGAGCCTCCGATACATGTGTGAAGTGTCGTATCAGGGAGTTGTGTGCCCTCCAAAGATCCACCAGCCCCATAGCATGCACAAAGTCCCGGAGGTGACAGGTCACAGACTCGATCTGCAGGGGGAGGGACCTATCGAAGCCCCTCTCCATTTCTGCGTTCATGTCCCCCCCCCACCAGTCCCCCCCCTAGGATCAGAATCCCCGGTGTCCTATCTAACAACAGTTTCCCGACATCTGGGAGGGTGGTGCTGTGTAGTCGCGGAGGTATATATAGCGAGCACAGATTGATAGTCTTACCTTCCCACACTGGGTTGTCAGCGCCACATAGCGCCCTAAGGGGTCTAGCCATTGTCTCCCAATTACCAATGGCATGGAGTTCCTAATGAGTATCCCCACCCCCCTTGAGCCTGTGGTGAACCCTGCGTGCGCTCGTAGCGTGTAGCCAAATCTATTAAGGGCCTTACCATGGTTCCCCAGAAAATGTATTTCCTGCAGCAGGACAATATCCGGCGTATGCCTATGGAGATACTGGAGTATCATGGTCCGTTTTATCTTATTCTGTAGGCCGTTAACATTCCAGGACATTATTTTGATGTGGCTAGCGTGTGTTATGGGCATGATAGACTACTGATACGATCAATCTAGGAGATAAGCCCCCCCCCCCCCCCCCACATATCCCGCCTTCCCACCAATAGTGCCTTAGGAGCCAAAACAGATGCATCATAAAAGAAACACAAGGAACTAAATGGAGACAAACCCATCGCCCCGGATGTATGACGTTACAACGCAGGCTATTACAACGCGGTTTTTACATCGCATACCAATACAACACATAGTGCTTTTAGGCGCTGGATAGTGATTTATTTAATTTACTATTCCATCTCCAGTCCCCGTGGATAGTAGGGAAGGTGTTGGATAGTAAATTAAATATATTCCGTGTCCTAGAGCGCCCCCCAGCGCAATGCGTTGTAATGACCGCGTTGTAATGGTAGTGCGTTGTAAAAGTTTCGTTGTAAGTGATGTTTACCCATCGCCCCCTATCCGTGTAACTAACCCCCTCTCCCTGCTACTCAAGCCAACATGGCTGGACATCCCCAACGAGCAGAGCGCCTGTAGCCCTTCAAACGAAAACCAAGGGGGTGAGTACCTCTACGTAGTCCCGCAACTTGAGGGCCCCCCTCGGCCCCAGTTAATAGTCTGGTAATTGCCACATCCTGTCCAATATGATCTCAAATAGCGTAACTACTCGGGAAGCATTCCCGCTAGGGCGCCCCCCCCCCCCCAACAATATCAGTCACCTCCGATACCCAGTCCCAGGGGACATGAAGGAGACATTATACGTCACATGAATCTCTGTAAACGACTCCACTGCAGTCCAGTCCGGGCTCCTTCACCCCATGTCCGGCGAGGCCGACAGGCTCCGCGGCCGATTTCTACTGGCAGGTAAAGGAGATCCCCGCCACCGCTGCCCTCTCCCCGGAGAGCCAATCGAGGAGGTCGGAGACCGTGGTGCCGTGTCTCTCCAGCCTCCCTCTGAGCCAGGGCCAGCCGCATCCCCGTGCTCCTCCAGCCATGTATGAACGTCCTCCGGGGAGGTGAGGAAGAAGGATTTCCCGCCTCTGAGAAGCTTAAGTTTCGCCGGGAAAAACATAATGTATTTGATGCCCTTCTCCCGAAGCACCTTTTTGACTCCATCGAAGGATCTACGCTCCCGCTGCACCTTCATCGTGATATCCGGAAAGAGCCTGATGGTGGCATTGTCCAGCCTCCAAATCTCCCCGCTGCTTGCAAAATGGCGTTGCGGTCCCTATAGTTAAGGATCCGTGCGATTATGGTCCGTGGTGGGACACCAGGACGCGGCAGGGGGACCGGTGCTCTGTGGGCCCGCTCAATTGCGAAGAATTTCGAAAGGCGTTTGGGCTGTAGGTGCTTGAGGATGAGGTCCTCAAGAAACAGAAACAGGTCCACGCTTGGCCCCTCCATCTTCTCTGGCACCCCTACCACGCGTATGTTGTTCCGGCGGGCCCGTCCTTCCTGGTCTTCGAGCCTGTCCATCACCACCCTCTGCTGCTGTGTTAGGCGCTGAACCTGTTGTTGCATTTGGTTAGCGGTAGTTCAGAGTTCTGCAATGTCAGCTGCGTTCTGGGTAGTCTTTTCCGACGTTTTGTTTAAGTCCGCCCTCAGTAATGTCATTTCAATGGACACTTTGTCGATTTTCGATTCAAGCGTGGTTCCCAGCGACTGTATGGCTTGCATGATCGATGCCAGGGATGGCTCTTGATTCAGAAAAGGGGGTGGTGATGAACAGAGTGCCTGAATTAAGCAGACCACTCTTACCCAGTCCAAAGATCAGGGCTTGATCCATCACCGTTTTTTAGCTCACTGCACCATCCCAGCTCAGAACTTGGCTATATGCAAATTAGTCTGTTCCTGTCCCAGTGCATGATGGGAACAGGGCAAACCAAACTACCAAGCCAATTCTTATACTGGGAAGGAAACAAGCTACCGGGGACCGGTTTCTGGCATTTCAGCCTCGTCGGCCCGGCTTGCTTGAATCCTGATGGTGCAATGAGCAAGGGACTCACATCTGAGTATACCCTTCCACGCTTATGGTGGACAAAATGATTCAGAAAAGGGGGTGGTGATGAACAGAGTGCCTGAATTAAGCAGACCACTCTTACCCAGTCCAAAGATCAGGGCTTGATCCATCACCGTTTTTTAGCTCACTGCACCATCCCAGCTCAGAACTTGGCTATATGCAAATTAGTCTGTTCCTGTCCCAGTGCATGATGGGAACAGGGCAAACCAAACTACCAAGCCAATTCTTATACTGGGAAGGAAACAAGCTACCGGGGACCGGTTTCTGGCATTTCAGCCTCGTCGGCCCGGCTTGCTTGAATCCTGATGGTGCAATGAGCAAGGGACTCACATCTGAGTATACCCTTCCACGCTTATGGTGGACAAAATGATTCAGAAAAGGGGGTGGTGATGAACAGAGTGCCTGAATTAAGCAGACCACTCTTACCCAGTCCAAAGATCAGGGCTTGATCCATCACCGTTTTTTAGCTCACTGCACCATCCCAGCTCAGAACTTGGCTATATGCAAATTAGTCTGTTCCTGTCCCAGTGCATGATGGGAACAGGGCAAACCAAACTACCAAGCCAATTCTTATACTGGGAAGGAAACAAGCTACCGGGGACCGGTTTCTGGCATTTCAGCCTCGTCGGCCCGGCTTGCTTGAATCCTGATGGTGCAATGAGCAAGGGACTCACATCTGAGTATACCCTTCCACGCTTATGGTGGACAAAATGATTCAGAAAAGGGGGTGGTGATGAACAGAGTGCCTGAATTAAGCAGACCACTCTTACCCAGTCCAAAGATCAGGGCTTGATCCATCACCGTTTTTTAGCTCACTGCACCATCCCAGCTCAGAACTTGGCTATATGCAAATTAGTCTGTTCCTGTCCCAGTGCATGATGGGAACAGGGCAAACCAAACTACCAAGCCAATTCTTATACTGGGAAGGAAACAAGCTACCGGGGACCGGTTTCTGGCATTTCAGCCTCGTCGGCCCGGCTTGCTTGAATCCTGATGGTGCAATGAGCAAGGGACTCACATCTGAGTATACCCTTCCACGCTTATGGTGGACAAAATGATTCAGAAAAGGGGGTGGTGATGAACAGAGTGCCTGAATTAAGCAGACCACTCTTACCCAGTCCAAAGATCAGGGCTTGATCCATCACCGTTTTTTAGCTCACTGCACCATCCCAGCTCAGAACTTGGCTATATGCAAATTAGTCTGTTCCTGTCCCAGTGCATGATGGGAACAGGGCAAACCAAACTACCAAGCCAATTCTTATACTGGGAAGGAAACAAGCTACCGGGGACCGGTTTCTGGCATTTCAGCCTCGTCGGCCCGGCTTGCTTGAATCCTGATGGTGCAATGAGCAAGGGACTCACATCTGAGTATACCCTTCCACGCTTATGGTGGACAAAATGATTCAGAAAAGGGGGTGGTGATGAACAGAGTGCCTGAATTAAGCAGACCACTCTTACCCAGTCCAAAGATCAGGGCTTGATCCATCACCGTTTTTTAGCTCACTGCACCATCCCAGCTCAGAACTTGGCTATATGCAAATTAGTCTGTTCCTGTCCCAGTGCATGATGGGAACAGGGCAAACCAAACTACCAAGCCAATTCTTATACTGGGAAGGAAACAAGCTACCGGGGACCGGTTTCTGGCATTTCAGCCTCGTCGGCCCGGCTTGCTTGAATCCTGATGGTGCAATGAGCAAGGGACTCACATCTGAGTATACCCTTCCACGCTTATGGTGGACAAAATGATTCAGAAAAGGGGGTGGTGATGAACAGAGTGCCTGAATTAAGCAGACCACTCTTACCCAGTCCAAAGATCAGGGCTTGATCCATCACCGTTTTTTAGCTCACTGCACCATCCCAGCTCAGAACTTGGCTATATGCAAATTAGTCTGTTCCTGTCCCAGTGCATGATGGGAACAGGGCAAACCAAACTACCAAGCCAATTCTTATACTGGGAAGGAAACAAGCTACCGGGGACCGGTTTCTGGCATTTCAGCCTCGTCGGCCCGGCTTGCTTGAATCCTGATGGTGCAATGAGCAAGGGACTCACATCTGAGTATACCCTTCCACGCTTATGGTGGACAAAATGATTCAGAAAAGGGGGTGGTGATGAACAGAGTGCCTGAATTAAGCAGACCACTCTTACCCAGTCCAAAGATCAGGGCTTGATCCATCACCGTTTTTTAGCTCACTGCACCATCCCAGCTCAGAACTTGGCTATATGCAAATTAGTCTGTTCCTGTCCCAGTGCATGATGGGAACAGGGCAAACCAAACTACCAAGCCAATTCTTATACTGGGAAGGAAACAAGCTACCGGGGACCGGTTTCTGGCATTTCAGCCTCGTCGGCCCGGCTTGCTTGAATCCTGATGGTGCAATGAGCAAGGGACTCACATCTGAGTATACCCTTCCACGCTTATGGTGGACAAAATGATTCAGAAAAGGGGGTGGTGATGAACAGAGTGCCTGAATTAAGCAGACCACTCTTACCCAGTCCAAAGATCAGGGCTTGATCCATCACCGTTTTTTAGCTCACTGCACCATCCCAGCTCAGAACTTGGCTATATGCAAATTAGTCTGTTCCTGTCCCAGTGCATGATGGGAACAGGGCAAACCAAACTACCAAGCCAATTCTTATACTGGGAAGGAAACAAGCTACCGGGGACCGGTTTCTGGCATTTCAGCCTCGTCGGCCCGGCTTGCTTGAATCCTGATGGTGCAATGAGCAAGGGACTCACATCTGAGTATACCCTTCCACGCTTATGGTGGACAAAATGATTCAGAAAAGGGGGTGGTGATGAACAGAGTGCCTGAATTAAGCAGACCACTCTTACCCAGTCCAAAGATCAGGGCTTGATCCATCACCGTTTTTTAGCTCACTGCACCATCCCAGCTCAGAACTTGGCTATATGCAAATTAGTCTGTTCCTGTCCCAGTGCATGATGGGAACAGGGCAAACCAAACTACCAAGCCAATTCTTATACTGGGAAGGAAACAAGCTACCGGGGACCGGTTTCTGGCATTTCAGCCTCGTCGGCCCGGCTTGCTTGAATCCTGATGGTGCAATGAGCAAGGGACTCACATCTGAGTATACCCTTCCACGCTTATGGTGGACAAAATGATTCAGAAAAGGGGGTGGTGATGAACAGAGTGCCTGAATTAAGCAGACCACTCTTACCCAGTCCAAAGATCAGGGCTTGATCCATCACCGTTTTTTAGCTCACTGCACCATCCCAGCTCAGAACTTGGCTATATGCAAATTAGTCTGTTCCTGTCCCAGTGCATGATGGGAACAGGGCAAACCAAACTACCAAGCCAATTCTTATACTGGGAAGGAAACAAGCTACCGGGGACCGGTTTCTGGCATTTCAGCCTCGTCGGCCCGGCTTGCTTGAATCCTGATGGTGCAATGAGCAAGGGACTCACATCTGAGTATACCCTTCCACGCTTATGGTGGACAAAATGATTCAGAAAAGGGGGTGGTGATGAACAGAGTGCCTGAATTAAGCAGACCACTCTTACCCAGTCCAAAGATCAGGGCTTGATCCATCACCGTTTTTTAGCTCACTGCACCATCCCAGCTCAGAACTTGGCTATATGCAAATTAGTCTGTTCCTGTCCCAGTGCATGATGGGAACAGGGCAAACCAAACTCTTGTGCGCCCGCCTGAGTCCCGGCCTGCACCTCCCCTCCACCATTGGCGGCAGCCGTGTAGTTGTCCATAGTGTTGACCTGGGTAGTCGTGGATTTCTTGGGTTTCATGGCGGCGTCCGGTGATATGTTGGCCCTTCGTGGGGAGGGTGGGGGGACCACCCGCGGGGGCACGACGGCACCCCCGACTGCAAACGGCGGTTCTGCGTCCCCGGGTGATCCCATGCGGGCCCACTCCGGGGTCCACTATCAGTCCCTCGGTCCACTCCACCTCCTTCTTTGTGGCAGACGCTCCTCCAACCCACTCTCCAGGCGAGCGAAACCCGCCGGGTCCTTCATCCAAGGATCTCACACCACCAGCCGGTGGATGCGGGGCACCCCTTCCAAGTCCTCCGCCTGCACATGCAGCTCAGGGCCGGCTACCCTCCGCAATTCAACACTCCCTGCCTGGGGTGCCAGGGATTCCTCTGTGGCTTACCAGACGATCACCCTCACTCCAGCGTAGCCCTCGTCGCCCTGTCAGCCCAGTCAATAGATGCCGGCGCACACCTGGCGTAGGGCCCCTTTCGCTCTCCAAGTCACCTCTTAGCCCATCCAGCAGCCAGCAACCACCATCGTCACCCCACAGGGTGTCAGGATGTGTATCAAGGCGGCCTCCCCCCCGATGACCAGGGGGTATCGCCGCCGAGTCCGGATCCACTTCCAAGCCTGACCCAGGCCTTCAAGCCCACGTCAGCCGCTCCCCCTGCGCCGCCGTCCACAGCCCCAGGGTCTCCACTCTCCACTGCCACCCGGGGGAGGGGCACGCCCTCGCCTGCGCCCCCTGGGCCGTCTCAGGCTCCGCCGCACACCTCCGGACCGTCCGGTCTCCTGGCACCTGCCGCCGGGCCCGCCAGCCTCAGGATCACGCGAGGCCGGCGTCCGATGATGTCACCACCGCAGAGCGGGCCGCGGCAGGCCGCAAATTGCCGAAGATCACCGCGGCGTCCACACGCCACCGCAGGGGTCCACGGAAACCGGAGCCCCCGCTGCGCCCAATTTCGGCCTCTAAGACAGTCAGGGCCAAGGATCAATGCCAGATTTACAGGGCCGTGGGGAGTTCCTCATAGGAGCCTTGTTAGAGTGCGGCCATCTTCGGTGTCGCTCGGCCACGCCCCCCGGCATGGCCTTTATTAACTGTGACCTGTGTCAAGAGCTTTGGCTGCTCCCCTCTATTGTACACTCTTAGTTTGGCAGTCCCTAGTTTTCTCAAATACCTTGTGATCGGATTTTCATGAAAAGCAACAAAATGTCACCTGTTGACCTGTTGAAGGGAATTAGGGTGTTGACCCTATGAGTTAAAGTGTTTCCCACACCCTCCACAACCAGGTGTACAGCCCATTGCATTTCCACATGCACCTTTTGTTGTTCAAGTTAAGAGGCAGTTGGAAGTCGAGGGTTACACAAGAGTCGAACTGACATAACAGGCAATCAGACAGTGCCCAACGGGCTTGTCTGACAGGTCAGTGTGTGGGCCAGTTTTTCTGTGTGTTGGTGGGCCTGTTTTATGGTCTACTGAGCCACCTCAAATCCGTACAGTCTCCCATATCTTCCAAAAGAACTATATGGAGTGGCTTTGCAAGTTCAAAACTGCCCCAGTTTGCAAACATGAGTCACTTTTTGTAGTTATGTAATTAGGGCTCCCAGTTTTACGGACTTTGTTTTTTAACGTTTCCATTTGTATTTATCCATTTTTTGGGGGGCCATCTTTTTGTATTTTTCTAGATTTATATTGTGTTTGGAGAATAAATGGACAAGTAAAATGGTCTATTTCCACATTTAATTAACTGATAAACATGCACACATACTTTGATAGCCACCACTTTTTAGCTAAATAGGCCAAATCTACAAAACACTACACCCACAGGTAAATATTTTTCTTTAACCCTCTATGATGTCTATCTGCTCAACTATTGACTAGAATTAATGAAGGACAAGCATGAAGAGTCACTCACAAGACAACAATTTTCTGTATTTTTCCGCTTGAAAAAATAAATACAGACAGGAAACACGTTGTTTTCTGTCTGTATTTATCTGTAAAAAAAATCAGTACAAATGGAAAACTGGGAGCCTTGTATGTAATTCACTAATGGAGGCTATTTTTATTTTGTTGCCCATGCCTTTTTTCTGTTCCAGTCCGACCCTAAATTCAACTGCTTTTGAAACTCATCAACCAACTCTGCTACCCGCCTTCACACTACGATTCAGATCCTTTGACATAATTCAGCTCACATCAATCATAGTGGTTGAATAAAACACTTCACGTTTAATGAATATATCAAGAGTAGGCTTACAGGCCATATAACATCTAAGAATCATTCTTCAACGCTTTGCATTTCTGCGTAAAAGTTTTTTTGTTTTTTTTAGTTGACGAGCGACTTGACTCACTTTTGAGTCACAACTTGTTCTGGCACCGTCTGGGCACAGCAGACCGCACCAGAACAAGTTGTTCACAGAAAAGTGAGTCAAGTCGCCTGTCCCCCGATGGAGGCGAATTCCCTTCTTGATAACTTGTAGACAGAGTAATATCTGCAACACATACGTTTCAAAATATGTTCACTTAAGAAGAAGGGTAAGTGCACTACTTGACCTTGCTCGTAATGTCTTCCTAACTTGCTTTCCTTGGTCCTGAAGAAAGCCCACAGACCCGAATGGGTGTAAAAGGGCTGAAACATGTGGACCGCTTAACCACAGGTGTGATGGAACAGTAACTCTTCTAGCACCGCAACATCACTTAATTTTAAGCCTTGCCCCATCTACGACAAATAAAAACTGGGTCGTCGGATGTAGGCAATTTTAGCTTCACTGCAATCCACAGTTCAATTTCCCTAATCACTAATGCCAATACCAGTTGGTCCTCCTCCAGGTGGAGGAAAGCATAACTAAAACGCAATGATGAAGCTTTTCACGTATCCAACCTTGTGGAGAACTGAGAAATACTGCAAACTGTCCATTGTACCCTCACAGTTTCACCTGTGTTCTTTAAAACCTGCTGTAATTGATCTATATCCTCAACTGACAACCTTACTCAAAACTACCTTCTGCATCTGTGCCAATAGTAGCGCACTCAAGCACTGACCACTAAATAGCCACCTTGTCCTATCTACTTACACAGTTTGACAAATTTAACAGCATCTCCTTCCTCACATGCATCCAAGGGTAAGCTCCATGAACAGTTGGCCACTACATTTCCAATAATGCAGTGCACAACAAAGTTGCTCTGCGATAAGTGTAGCATCACCATACCACTAATAGTGGGGCTAGGGGACAGTATGTCTTTAACTGACCCCCAAATAGCACAAATTCAGTTTACCCCAGCTCTTCTCCATTTAGCATCACCTTTTTGTTTTGTCTCTGTCCACAGACGAGTGAGCTATAAAGTTGAGCTCAAATAGTATTCAGTCTGGAATCTCCAGCCCTCTATTCACATGGAGATGTTAGAATTGACTCAGTCTCCATGGGAATTCACACCAGCTTCATAAAGTTGTCGTCCAATTAATGATACTTATTTTTAAAAAAAATGGACATAATATCTAGGGAGCATCAGCCATTTTACCCAGAGCAAAAGTCTCCAGAATTAGTATTGTCATAGATCCTCAGAAACCCTCTGACTTCTTTGGGCCCTCGAGCTGACTCCTTTTGCTCTACTAAATGTCTTCACAGTGACGTCACATACAGAATCATCGATGGGTAACATGTTCTGTTACCCACTGTTGGTATGTTATACGAGTGAATTACTGGGTTCAGAATCCAGTCGTTTGCGCTAATGCTTTCTATGAGAACCATGCCTAACAAGATTCATGCTGTGCCTCCAGGCTCCAACCTAAAATTCTGCACGCATGTGTAATGAATACTTTACCAACTCTATCTACCTTTCTAGTAAGGCTGGCGTGTGCCTCAGAACCGCCAACATGCATGTGGTTTTATCGCCCTAGCAAGTAGGGCTTTCTGTTTGAATTCTTTAACTTGTTGAATACGTTGATTTATGCATCAAATTATGCAGTAATCGGGGATCCACCAAGCCCTTCATAACACATTCTCTGCTCCCCTGTCTTAGCATAGAAAGTGGCCCGAGTTTAGGGGCAGATGAAGACATGGTGAGATATGCAGAAGCGAGTTAGATGGCAGTGCTTGCTGGCAGAGAAATGGGTCGTGGTTTTGTGGTGGATGTTGGAGTGTGGTTTTGTGGCAGGTGTTACAGGGTGGTTTTGTAGCAGATGTTTGTTGGGAGGGTTTGTGGTGAGTGTTTCAGAGGGGAGGGGGGGTTGCAGTTGCGTCTGCTGGCGGGCGGCGTTTGTTGATGTGCTGGAGGTGGTTTGGTTGCCTGGTGGTGGTCACATTTGAGCAAGGAAGTGACGACCTCCGAAGAGTGGCATACACTGGGGGAACTCTGAATACTGCCGCAGGCTATGTTCTGCCAGGCAGCTGTCTGCATGCAAGCCTGCCCGTGCCCTGGAGGCGGTGGGCTCTGTGCAGGGACCCTGACGTCACGGCCCAGCCTCACAGGGTCGTTGGATGCCGGACCCCTGACAGATCCCTGCTCTCTTCTTGGCCCTGGTTTTCTAGGAACGCGGTCCGGCTGCCGTCCAGAGGGCCATCCGAGATCAGGGCCGCTCTGCCAGGGTAAAGGCCTCTCTGAGCCCTGGAATGCGTCGCCAGGCGCCGATGGAAACGTTTCGCAGCCCTGGCCTAATCACTTGACACTTCTTCGAAACACTTACTTGGAAGAGCCTGTGCGTGCGCCGCCTCCCGCCCGCCCGCCCTGTGCGTGTGCCGCCTCCCGCCCTCCCTCCCTGTGTGAGGAACTCTTCCTAACACCGCGCGGGCTCCAGTGCACGTGGAATCCTGCCTGAAATGAAAGGAAATGACTGTATTTCATCACGGTGCGTTTTGAACGCATCCCTGACACGCAGTGAGACACCCACGGCTGCGTTGTAGTATTTTCTGAGCATGCTCCCTTGGCCCGCGTATAGACTCTCTGGGCCTAGACTGTAAAGTGCTCGTCAGGCTCACATGGGGAGAGGGAGGGGGGATCACCCCCCCCCCCCACCACCACTTGCTCCCAATGCGGGCCCCCCGCTCTCCAAGCTCTGAAGTTTCCATGAGCCGGCTGCTGCTGCTCTCCCACATAAGATGCCGCAGATCGAGGTTGTCCGTGAGTCACACCATAAAGATGCGCTGGTCACTGGAAGTTCATGTACCCGTTGCCATGGCAGCCCATCTTGTTGTTTTTGACGTATTGCATTACCGTGTGTGATGGATGCCCCCCCCCCTCCCAGAGCACGCTCAGGGTGCTCTATTGAGAAATAAAAAGCCGTCACGTGATCTTGCTGTTCCAAGCACATGCAGTGACATTAACCAAGATTTGACATGATTTGCAAAGGCTTGCCGTACAAACAACGCGGCGTGCTGTAATGGGAGGACCCAGCCCGATGAACGTGCTGACGTAAGCACCAGCCTTTTACCGGCTGTGTAAAGCACTGAGTACTGCAATTCTCTACTTACTGGCCTCCCCAAATCTCACCTGTCCCCACTTAAGTCTGTCTTCCATTCAGCAGCTCGTTTCATTTATGGGGCCAAAATAGGGTGACCAACTGGCATTGGTGAAAATTCAGGACGGTGAGTGTAAAAATTCAGGACAAATGGTCAAAATTCAGGACACAAATTCAGGACAGGAGGTCAAAATTCAGGACAAAACTTCAGGACAATTGGATAAGTTTTACAGACACATCAGAGGTCGCGCAATAGTATATAAGTAAGCCCAGCCATATCCAAACATATTCAACCATTTGCAAACCTATCCATCATGTATTCTTCCATCTATCCTTTCACTCATCCATCCATCCATTTACCCTTTCACCGTATGCATCTGTACACTCATCCATCCACTCTTCTACCCATCCATCCATTCACTCATCCATCCAGCCATTTACCCTTTCATCCAGCCATCCTGTCACTTACTCATCCATCCACCCAGTCACTCATCCTTCCTCCCTTTCAGTCATCCATCATCCTCCCTTTCTCTCTCCATCGTCCCTTTCACTTAGCAATCGATCGTTCCATCCACCCGCCCATCCATCTACTCATCCATTCATGAATCCATCCATTGACCTCATCACTCATCCATCCTTTCCCTCATCCATTTATCCTTTCACTCCTTCACTCATCTATTCATCCTTTAGTCCATCTACCCTCCCTTTCACTCACTCATCCATCCTTACATCCACCCTTTCACTCATCTGTCCATCCATTCACCCTTTCACTTATCAATTTATCAATCCATCCATCATTTCACTCATCCATCCACCCACTCACTCATCCACCTTTTCACTCATCCATCCACCCTTTTACCCATCCAGCTACCCTTCCACCCACCCTTCCACCCATACATCCAGCTATTTACCTTTTCTTCCTTTCATCCTTCCACCACTCACTCATCCATCCCTCCATCCTCTTTGATTATCCATCTATTCAATGTTTCATTCATCCATTCACCCTTTCACTAATTCATCCAGCCATCCCTTCACTTACTCACTCGCCCACCTTTTCATATTAATTTTGAGATGAGCCTTTTTGAGCTACAGGAGCCATTCCTGGACTAGGACAGAAGCCACCCAGGGCAGAGACAGGATCCACCACAGGAGGGAGGAGTGGGGGGGGCAGGGGTGGGCATGCGGTATTCTAGTATTCTCTTGGTCTCTTCCAGGGTGGGGTAGGGCTCCTCACCCCCTCCTGGACAAGACAATGAGAAGTCAGTCTCTCTTTTCAAAATTTTACTTTTGCCACCCCCCACTGTGATGTACAGTACTTAAGGGAGCTACTCCAAGAGAACTGATTTAACTGATTGTCCTCCATACTTCGTTAATCACTGTGGGTACGATTGTGCCATTTCTTTATTTTATTACATTAAAGATTGCATGTTTGAAGAATCAAGGTTTGCTTACAATTTAGTGACAGTAATTAAGCTCTGTGCTGTGAAGAGAACCTCGTGCTGCCTCGGTGTAATCGAGACCGGTTGTAGGATGTTCGGGGCCCTGGGCAGAAGGGGAATGTCTCAACCAAATTGCAGAGACATGACGCATTCAGGGCTGTTTACATCTAAATGAATGCCCCCTGCTCCTGAACCTGCAGCCCCTCCCTCTCAGTCACCTTCGAGCACCTCTTAACAGCTCATCAAGGGCTGGAGGTGTGAGGGCGGCAGCTTCAAGAGCAGGGGCATCTATTCAGATGCAAACAACCCTGAATGCGTCATGTCAAGTCAAGAAGGGAGGTGGGTGGAAGCTGTGCCCGGTTAAAATTACGGACAAATGGCGTCCGTTAAAGAATCCTTAACGGACAACGGACAGACGGCCGTAATTACGGACTGTCCGTGAAATTTACGGACGGTTGGTCACCCTAGGCCAAAAGAAGCGATCCCATCACGCCGATGTTATCCACCCTCCGCTGGCTTCCCTTCGAGGCTAGAGCTATCTACAAGACTGCCTGCATTACCCACAAAGCCTTGCACTCCTCATCTCCCAGCTACCTGGCGAATAAACTGAAACTCTCTGGTGGCTCTAGACGTTCACGCAATGCGGAGAATCTACTGCTTGAACCTCCCACTTTCAAGAAGGAAAGAACAATGGCCCAATCCTTTTCAGGCAACGCAGTGAGAATCTGGAACTCCTTTCCACCTCAGCTCCGGACCACCGCCTCCTCCCAGGCCTTCAAAAGGGACCTCAAAGTTCTCCTCCTCCAGAGACACCTCCAAAAGTAACTCACGTCCTCTTGCTATTTGTGAGGAAGACTTCCCACTACTGATAATTTCTACTTTCCATGACCATGGAAGTGCCATCCCAGTGTATGCCTGTGATTGGAGGGTCTGCCTTTTTGCAGTATTTTCCATGTACTGGTGTTCGGTGCCCTTTTGTAACATGCACACACCACTCTGCCCTTGCAACACACGGCTGCTACCTCTCACATGTCTTTACCCTTGATACTTGCACAAGTGCCACCTGGCCCACGTAACGCTTGTTCCTGAGCCTGAGTGTCTAGCACCTATTGCAGGACTATACCTCTAATTATACTCTGTTTTCTCTTATAACTGCACACTTGTCACTTTCTTTTCCTCTTGTGCACTTTTGACTACCTCATGTATTTTGGTTGCTCACAATTTTTACTCAAGGATTTTGTTTGCTCACGATTGTCACTTTTACCATTACTACCTCATGTATTTTGTTTGCTCACTATTACCTTATGTAAGTAACGTATGTTTTTGCAATCTGTTCTTTTGTAATGTTTCTCATTATGTTTCATGTCTGTTCCTAATGTGAAGCGCTCTGACGCCTTCGGGTAAAGTCCGCGCTATATAAAAATGCATAAATAAATAAATAAAAATAAATAAATAAAGCAAGCTCTTGTGTATGCGGCGGAGTGTCAGCGGACAGATCTCTGGTTTAAACACTTTCTCTGTGGTTTATTCAATGATGTGAGCCAGGAAGTGCTCGGCCACATTGTGGCTTGGAACCGATGTGATAATGCCTGTGCCCACTGTATAGTATTGCATACATGCTAGTATTTTATGGGGGAGAAGTGTGGCGCAGCGGCCAGTTCAGCTGACTCCAGGGTTCGATCCCCGGCTCCGGCGGCAGCTAATTCCAGCACCGTGTGACCCTGGGCAATAGCTCGCTTAATCTTCCCAACGGCCCCAGCTCCTTGAGACCCTTGGGGGTGATTTGTTCGCGCTTCACAAATACCGGGTTTTAGCAGAGGAAAGTGGAAGATAAAAAATAAATACATAAATAAATAAAAGGAATCCGGAGAACGCATTTGGATTCTTGGGAAGCAGCCAAAAGACAGCACATTTTTGCTTAAAAAATGGCGGGTCTGTTGGCATGTGTGGTGTTTTAATGGCAGCATATATTTGAATGTAGAACTTTGACCACTGTGGGGAGTGTTTACTTTTGTACGAGCCCACAAATGCGGCACGTAAAATACATGAGCGCCAGAATACTATTTTTGTAAGATCTGGTCGTCGAGTAATCTGTAAAACCATCTTCGATAGCTTTGAACAGAGCTACACCCTTGGAAATGGTCAGTGTAAACCTCCAGAATATTAGCTCCGCTATCCCTTTCGAGGACACCTGAGATATTCTCTGGCTCTTGGAAAGGGATGTTCTGAAGTGGAGTTAAATGCATCCTTGTGTTAATCCTATGCAACGCACTTGATGTTGGTGTTCTAGTTAAATCTGTGACCTATCTGATACGCCTGAGAGAGAACACCACTTTCGCTATATAGATGTTGGGGGCTTAATACAGGCCCATGTGGTAAGCAGCCTCTCATGGGAGTCCCATTCCACTCCATTCCAACGAGTATATGAGACCTGGGAGACTCGGGGGCCACCTCATCACATTTTGCACGGGGCCACATCATTTTGTGTTGCGCCCCTGATGGATGTCGTTTGTGGTCCCAGGAGTCAAACTGGCCTACACGGCAGTCCGGCAGAGCCCAATAAGCTGGTCCCACAGGTCGGTATGTGGGCCATTATTTGTCCCGTGTTTGTGGGTCTGTTTTATGGTCTGCTGTCCGGTTTTAACTGTTGATTTCCATAATATTAAAACAAACATTGGCTGCAGCAAACTCGAATCCATGCAGTCTTCCAAACCGTGCAAAACATTTGTACCGTAAGTTTATACAAGTTAAAAACTGCCCCTATTTGCAAACATGGGCTACTTTTTATCATATTGCCAGATATGGGCCACGTTGTGTGCCCAGGCCTATTCTGTGTCCCAGTCCGACGCTGGTGGTGGCACCCATAACCATGCAATAGCTATGCACATTTCCATGGGACAGAAGCTATTACCTAAATTGACTTAGCATTTAGGTTTCCCAAAACCTGTGGAATGTTTGTATTCCTTAAACCAAATTCAAGCGCTGTTGCCACTTTGCCAAGACCTCCCCATAATTGGGACAGTTAAAAAAATATATATATATTTCTAATCTGCTTGCCTTTATAGGGCATCTAAGGCATCAAGTCATTTTTCCGGATTGGTTTATTGCTTCATTTACAGGATATTGCATTGTGTAACAGCAAGCCAAGTGACACACTAATTTGTTAGTTTGTATCTAAAGTCTCTCTTTAAGCTGCTTTTGGCTGTGATTTGTCCAATGGAGGAACCTGAGCCCTGGTGTGTTCAGGAACACCAAGTCCTCTGGCTATGTTTCTCTGAATATTTCAGAGTCTGTGTCACCCGTGTATGGGAAAGGAGCCCAAAGCTAGCTTACAAGAATGGTGTTTGTCCACAGTGATTAGACTTTAATACAGCTCTCCCAGTTGTGATTGCATAAAACAATTACACCACAGAATTGGGTCACAAGCTGGGTAATGGTGCTCACGTATTCACCCCAGGAACTCTAAAGACTAATTTCACAAAAACTGAGATTTATTTTCGTATGTTTCTTCCTGTTATTGAAGTAAACTTCAGTTTTTTGGAAGGTGATGGGAGAGTTAACGAACGTTTGCAGGAGTACGTCTGGGAAGCTGAGGCATTCACAGGTTCTAGTGCATACTCCTGGAGCACTTTTTCGTCAGTTTTAATTTTCGATAGTGTAAAGGTATTTTCTGCATGCCTAGATGTACATAATGAAACCTCATGCTTGGGGAAAAATCTTACTCAGGTCTTGCACTTTTTCACCTACCCTTCACTTACATCCTGACCAATTTTAGCGGTATTGCCTTCCGAGTTCACCTTGGAAATTAATTTATTCCAGCCCTTGACAAAAGTAAAATTTTATGTAGCATGTACTAGCCCTTTTTTGGGTCAATGAAGTCCTTACCTTCTTAGGTAGTATGCTCCATCGTGTAGTGTATGTGATTAAAGGGGTGTTGTCTTTGTTTTGTACTGTGTGGGAATTATTAGATCCACGTCCTGCGGGATGATTGCTGAGGTGCCATTATCATGTTATGGGATGCAGCACTTAGCAGAGTGATGGATGAAGTAGTGTGAGCTATGGGTATGCAGATTATGGTTCTTAATAAGGTGGCAGCTTTGACCAGCTCTGCAAGCTCCTTTATGGTATTTCTTATGGTCATGGACTCCCAAGACTGGGTTGCCCGTTTTCAGATTTTTGTTTTTAGTCTATGGTCCCGGAGCAAGCATCAGCTGGAGAGAGAGGTGGAGACCAGATCAGCCAGGATGGACTTAGTGCCATTCCTTATTTGTCAGTGTGAGGTATCAAGAAGCTGTCCTTATATACATCTAGTAGGGAGTGCTCAGTTGGCCAGCAGTATGTGTTCCATCTCTTCAGTTATTCCATGCCTATTCAGTTGGTGATGGGTGTTTAATGCTAGTGAACTGGTACTATTATATGGGTGATACGCATGACCTACATGTGGTCTGTCTTATGTGATTGTAAGAGGGTCAAGCAGTAAGAGTTATTTTACAGCCTGTTAGAACTACAATCAATTGCCCAACCACTGAGTTTTATGGTATTAGAATGGGCCAGCGGGGTATCATTTGAATTGACCTTACTGTATAATACCCAGGCAATGCATAAGTCAGCCCTTCGTAACGTGCATAACTTAGAAAGTTGTGTGCTGGTTGTGCTGTTGGTTATCTGTGGACTTTAGACTTTTTTATTATAGCCCACCATAGAGGGCTATAGGTCATTAAGGCCTGCTCCAGCATTCAACGAGGGCCTTTAATATGGGAGCGGGCGTTTAATGACGGTATAGTCCGCTACGGAGAGCTATAAGGCTGTTAAAACCTTCCGTCCGTAGAGGGCAGAATGTTCTAATTAGTAAAACAAAGGCTTCACGGACCCAGAGGGGGTTGAAATCTCTTGAGCTCCGGGAGACCTCTGTTCACAGCAACAGCTTTGAAAGGAAAGCTTTGGATTGTTGGTGCGAGGACTCCATTGTTTTCATTGGAGCTCCCAACATTCCCATGTTCTAATCTGGGTTCTAGCCCAGCTTTGTTAGATCTCTGTGGATGTTTGAGCTCTGGTATACCAGTGTATGTCAGAATAGAGGTGAATTCTAGAGCTTTGTGGATCTCTTGGTTCTGGGCTGCCCGAGCAGCTCCCAACAAAGGTGATGTGCATTTTTAGAGCTGTGTGGACATCTCTTTAATGGGTAAGTAGTTCATAGCAGAACAGAGGTGTTTGTTAGAACTCTCTGAATGTCTTGGTACTTAAATGTTAATACAGACAGATGCATGGCACTGAGATACTAGCGTTTGGTGTATATCAGAATAAAGGTTTATTCTGTAAATCGGAGCCCAGGGTTGCCAATGCAGGGGGCAAGTTTTGAATAGAGGTAAACTGAAAAAGATTTGTGTTTGTCTTGGTTGTGGAATTCTGTCACATGGTGTATGCCAGAATAAAGGTGCTGCTAATTCGGCTGCAGTAGGCAGGCTGTGATATTTTTCCACATGCTTCATGAAAAACTTTATAAGAAGGCCACTGTACACATGCATTCATAGTGGCCATCCCGTAATGGCCCGTCACAAAGCATAAGGAGATCCATAACAAAATGGCACTTCTGTGTGCATGCATGGTGGCCATCTTGTAATGATTTTACCATAAACAATGCAAAAAAAAAAAAAGGAGGATAAAATGAAATTAAGCTTTGGCATATCCAGTGGGTTTGCACCTCGATGCCACTCACAACGTGTATTGGCTTTGCCAAGGCTATTTCATTTATCTTTGTACCGGTCTGTGGATGTTTCCAGGGTGGCAATAGACAGTGAAAATGTTTATGAACATGCCCAATCATTTACGTTTGTGGGTGTTGGTATTCAAGGATATTCTTGCCGTGTATTGTCCACTGTCTGTCCTCGACAGAAGATTGTGACCAGAAAAAATTAGTAAATCTTTTGAGTGGAAAACAACATTTTGAGTACAGCAAAAGTTGCGTTACATTCCTGACCAAGACCATTTGAGTGTTAAAGCTGATATGCAATTGGCCTTGTGAAATTGATCCGAGGTGTTTGTCATTCTTTCCATGCAAAACTCGTCCAGTAATACTGTAACCTAACTGTGGCTTCACAATTGTCACCTTTGACAAGTGTTGCTGTGGCTTGGTTATGAAACAAACAGTGAGCACCTATGAACAAGGATTCAAAACCCAATGGGTCTCACAGTTTGGACCTCGTAGTTTTTCCAATGTCAAACTGCACAGCATCCCCAATGTAGTGCAGTATGGTTAAATAAAAAAAAAAGAAAGCATTTAATGCGGTCAGCCATATCATTTTGTATATGTACGCACCATATGTGCAAAATGACTTAAGTCGAGCCTAGAGCCAGCTTGCATGTACTGCTCTGTGAGACTTATTGTAGAGGAGTAGGTGAATAAAAGCTCCGCCCATATTTGCTATTGGCTTGTCATTCTGTCCTGAATGCAGGCTTCTGATACGTCGATAGACTTGTTAGTCCCTCCTTAGTACCGCCTCCGCTTCATTTGTCACCTCCCTCTGCGACTGGCACCTTTACTTCGGTTGTTACACGGTACATGTTTTTAGACTGTGAGCACTATTTTCTTTAATGAGGTTCTCCTACTGCATGCATGACATGCTTTGGTGCCTTCTTTACTCCCCCCTCCCTCCGGTTGTCGTGCCTTTTCCCCACCCTCGTCCTCCCTCCTGTTGGCTGTGCATTCTTGCCCTCCCGTTGTCTGTGCCTGCTTCCCTAGTCCCCCCCCCCCCTCCCTCCCGTTGTCATGATGCCTATCATTTGTAATGCAAAATGTCTCGCGTAAATGTGACACCTATTGCATTGCAAATGCTTTTTTTGTGTCACTTATCCAAGTCAGACCAATAACAAAACAAAAAAAGCACACATTTTTTTCCCCTTCAAATTGGTGTGGTAGAAGCAACACTGGTGAAGGGTGGAAGTAACATGGGCAACAAGGAGGGCGTGGGTGAGGATTGGAAACAATTCAGAGGGCACAGGGGGTGAAAGCAACATGGGTGGATGGGGGAAGGAAGCTACTTGGGGAGGGCTTGGGTGGAAGCAATGTGGAGCTGAAGGGCAGAAGCACATGGGTGAGAAAGAAGAACATTTAACTCAGGGGGAGAGAAGTACACAAGGGAGACAACTGGAAAACACATGCGCTCTCGTGGAGTCCTTAAAAAGAAAAAAAAGTAGTGCTTGGAAAGGGGGCAGTGGAAGGATGAAAGTAATGCGTCCATACTCCAGGAAAGTAATGCGTCCATACTCCAGGGAAGAAACAAACGCAAGAAGAGGAAGGAAAGCTCACACAAGCTAATGAATAAGAAGCAAATGAGTGACAATAAAGCAAACCAGTGAGTAGGCTCTAAGCCCACTATAAGCTATCATGCACGTCTAGTAGGCAACACATAACAAGCATTGAAAATGCAATAGGTCTCGCAATAGAAGAGTTTGACATTTTTCGTGTGAGTGGTGTTGCGTGGGTGAGTGGCGTTGCGTGGATGAGTGGCGTTGCGTGGATGAGTGGCGTTGCGTGGGTGAGTGGCGTTGCGTGGGTGAGTGGCGTTGCGTGGGTGAGCGGCGTTGCGTGGATGAGCGGCGTTGCGTGGATGAGCGGCGTTGCGTGGCTGAGCGGCGTTGCGTGGCTGAGTGGCGTTGCGTGGCTGAGTGGCGTTGCGTGGGTGAGTGGCGTTGCGTGGGTGAGTGGCGTTGCGTGGGTGAGTGGCGTTGCGTGGGTGAGTGGCGTTGCGTGTGTGTGTGGCGTTGCGTGTGTGTGTGGCGTTGCGTGTGTGTGTGGCGTTGCGTGTGTGTGTGGCGTTGCGTGTGTGTGTGGCGTTGCGTGTGTGTGTGGCGTTGCGTGTGTGTGTGGCGTTGCGTGGGTGAGTGGCGTTGCGTGGGTGAGTGGCGTTGCGTGGGTGAGTGGCGTTGCGTGGGTGAGTGGCGTTGCGTGGGTGAGTGGCGTTGCGTGGGTGAGTGGCGTTGCGTGGGTGAGTGGCGTTGCGTGTGTGAGTGGCGTTGCGTGTGTGAGTGGCGTTGCGTGTGTGAGTGGCGTTGCGTGTGTGAGTGGCGTTGCGTGTGTGAGTGGCGTTGCGTGTGTGTGTGGCGTTGCGTGTGTGTGTGTGGCGTTGCGTGTGTGTGTGGCGTTGCGTGTGTGTGTGGCGTTGCGTGGCTGAGTGGCGTTGCGTGGGTGAGTGGCGTTGCGTGGGTGAGTGGCGTTGCGTGGGTGAGTGGCGTTGCGTGGGTGAGTGGCGTTGCGTGGGTGAGTGGCGTTGCGTGGGTGAGTGGCGTTGCGTGGGTGAGTGGCGTTGCATGTGTGAGTGGCGTTGCATGTGTGAGTGGCGTTGCATGTGTGAGTGGCGTTGCATGTGTGTGTGGCGTTGCGTGTGTGTGTGGCGTTGCGTGTGTGTGTGGCGTTGCGTGTGTGTGTGGCGTTGCGTGTGTGAGTGGCGTTGCGTGGCTGAGTGGCGTTGAGTGGCGTTGCGTGGCTGAGTGGCGTTGCGTGGGTGAGTGGCGTTGCGTGGTTGAGTGGCGTTGCGTGTGTGAGTGGCGTTGCGTGGTTGAGTGGCGTTGCGTGTGTGAGTGGCGTTGCGTGTGTGAGTGGCGTTGCATGTGTGAGTGGCGTTGCATGTGTGTGTGGCGTTGCGTGTGTGTGTGGCGTTGCGTGTGTGGCGTTGCGTGTGTGGCGTTGCGTGTGTGTGTGGCGTTGCGTGTGTGTGTGGCGTTGCGTGTGTGTGTGGCGTTGCGTGTGTGAGTGGCGTTGCGTGTGTGAGTGGCGTTGCGTGGCTGAGTGGCGTTGCGTGGCTGAGTGGCGTTGCGTGGCTGAGTGGCGTTGCGTGGTTGAGTGGCGTTGCGTGGTTGAGTGGCGTTGCATGTGTGAGTGGCGTTGCATGTGTGAGTGGCGTTGCATGTGTGAGTGGCGTTGCATGTGTGAGTGGCGTTGCATGTGTGTGTGGCGTTGCGTGTGTGTGTGGCGTTGCGTGTGTGTGTGGCGTTGCGTGTGTGGCATTGCGTGTGTGAGTGGCGTTGCGTGTGTGAGTGGCGTTGCGTGTGTGAGTGGCGTTGCGTGGGTGAGTGGTGTTGCGTGGGTGAGTGGCGTTGCGTGGGTGAGTGGCGTTGCGTGGGTGAGTGGCGTTGCGTGGGTGAGTGGCGTTGCGTGGGTGAGTGAATGGTTAGCTGTTGCTTATGCGACGTATAGCACTTAATACTAAAGTAGGCAGACCTTCTTAGCCTTTGTGAGAATAATAGCAAAATAAAAATAAAAACCAGATCAAGTCAAGGACGCAAACGGCACCATGCTATTGTTTATTTACTCAGATGATATGCATAAAAATGTAACTTGTGAGCACGTTTCTCTAACTCTCCAATAATCCCATTACAACACTTTGTACAAATGAGATTGGGACTCATCCTTCCGAAGTCGAGAAAAATGTGCAACGCTGTGTTGAAGTTAATTTTTCTAATTAACAAAATGCAAATAATGTGGAGAGATTTCAAGTGATTCAGGAATGGGGGCCCTTGTAAAGAGAAAGTACGGCCGGCCTGGGCAGTGATAGGGGAGGAGGGAGGAGAAATGCGAGTCACGGCAGCAGCAGCCTTTGATGTGCCTGCCGGCCGGCCGTGAATAATTAGGGGGTGAGAAATGCGCTCGGAGGGCTGCCTTTGATGTGGTAATGCGAGGCAGGCAGGCAGGCGGCTGGTGGCATTGTGCACGCGCTTTTTAGGGCTTGCGCAAGCGCAATGACCTAAAAAGCACATGCACTTGAAGGAATCGCCAGTGGAATCGCCAGTGGATAAACACTGGATAAGCCCCTATAGAGCTTCGCCAGCTATGCGCTGAAGCGCATCAGCAGGCGAGCCCTAAAAAAAGGAGTGTCAAATGGGGTCTATATAATTACTATGCGAATGAATTAGGTCTTCAATGCATACCACCAATTGTTTAGTTTTTTCAGATTTGCACATTTTAGTTAGTGTAACTTCATAATTAAGTTCTATCCTGTTGTTTGGTCCTTACTCTGTTGTCCATCAGTCATCTGCAGTACTCTATTCTGAAGCTAAGCGGAATTCCGTCTTGGGCCGTAGGTTCTCCTGTGTTCTGTGCTAGCAGAAGCTGAGTGGGATTGAAGAAGCTCTCCTGTCATCATGTTGGGACTGTTCTTTCTTGGAAAGGGTTTATTGAGCTGATAATTGATGTAAGATGAAGGATCTTGTTGGTCTAAAGATCTAAACTGTGAAAAGATGCAAGCCCTATCAACCGGTACCATGAGCTCAGCCTAGCTGTGCTGGACGCCAATGATAGTGCTCTTTGTTCCCGAGTTTGATTGGCTTTTCCACGCAAGGAGTCTCACTGAATTTGCCACTCTGCTTGTATTTTAACTCGCACAGATTCCAAAGGGGGAGAATGTATTGAAATTACCACTGCAGTTTTGAAGGTGAAGGATCTTTTTAGATTTTAGAGTTAATGAAGCAGCCTTCATGCTTGTGGGAACCTACATTTCAAAAGATCAAACCCCTGCATGGAAGCAAACCTGGCCGACATCACTCTGCAGACTCTGTGGCCAATCAGATGAAATATTGACTCGTATATTGTGCATTTGTCCATCTTTGACCAATTTGAGACGTTATTATTTATTGCATATATTTCGTTTATTCCAAATCAGATCATGAAAGCCAGCGGTCATGTTAGCATTGAACAGTCATCAACTGCAGGCAGCTTGCAGGGCCACCCGATTCTTACAGAAGGTGAGCCTCCTAATTCTGAAAACCGAAAAAACGGTGACCAACGGCACAAAACAGAAGGCATGAACTGTAATTAATGGCCAAGAATATAGACTTAGCAATATTGCTTTTTATCTTTCTTTCTTTTTTTTTTCTTCTTCAAAGCATAAGGACATTATAGAATGTAACCGCACTTTTATTCAATGTCAGTTCTAATTAATTTTTAATTCTAGCAGAATTGTAGAGGTTTTGATTAACCATACACAATAAAAATTTACCTTTACCTTGCCTTCATACTCTATCCATCGATGTTAGACTGTTTATTCTATATGGCCCAAAATGGGGAAGATTTGGATGTGTTCTGTCAGCAGTACTACACTTTTGACCAGCTATTTGAGGTCATCTCAGTCAGTAGGCGATGTACCCGTCTGCGTAATTGCAGAGACTGTGTAACTAGAAACTCTGGCTGAACTAGGCCACTAATGTCAATCACTTGATACTTCCGAGAGACTGCTGGGTCTTCAGCACCACCGGCCCTTGTTATCGCTCTTGCATTCATCTGCTGGCGCTCTTGACAGGGTTATGTGTACACCACAAGACGAATTTCTGCAGCAGCCTCCTAGTCCCACATGGACATCACTGTTGTATGTTCGTGAAGTACATGTATACTGTACTATTGTTTTTTTTTTTTTTTTTTTTTTTTTTTTTACAAGTATGATCGCAATTAGGCTTTCTATCTGAAATATTAAGTTCTGCTTTAGTAGAAAACTTAAAAGTATCTACTTTGGGTCACACAAAGCTGGTATTTGACTTTTTACAACAGGAAGTGCTGGTGTTTCTGGTCTTTGACCCTACTATCTCAACTATCTCAACATTTGTCTTTGCAACCTTGCTTTCAGGGGCACCTAAATTCTCCAGTTCTCTGAAGTCTAGTGGGGCATCCATCCGGGTTTCTTATGACTAATTTTGGCAATCCATCTTCCGTTAGATCTTTTAAATGAGATTAACTTTTTTGAGAGAGAAGAAAAATGGTTAGCTGGATGCCGATAGTAACTACTGTAAGTGAAATTCAAGAAGAGGACTGCTGCCAGTTATGTGGTTCTATGTATATATTTGTAATCTTGAGCTCTGGGCCCTTTACGTTTTATTAAAATAGTTAAGTGTGAATTCTTTGTGTACGGTTTACTGGTTTATCTTCCCTGGCTGTGCTGTTTTATCACTTGTTGTCCCCAACCTGAGGATGAGATCCCGAGGCTCTGTTGTCTCTACGGGCCATGTAACTTCAGAAGCAGAAAGATTTACAAATAGCTAATTTAGGAAATGGAGTAACATCCAAAACGTGGAACAATCTCTACATTGTGTCCGCTTGCATCCTGAATGATTTCATCAAAGCCTTGTATCTGTGCTCCACTCTGCTTATCCTTCTTGGTTATGGACAGACTCCTAGTAGAACCGAGGTACACGGAAGAGCAGTGCAAGTGCTTTTAAGCAAGCCTCAGGTTAGTTGTTTGAAGAGAATTGATGTAACTGTCAAACTTTACCCACAGTTCATTCGAGAGTAGGAATAGACATAACTTCCCTGTCTTATCCAATATCCTTTCTAGCATAAGAATGCATTGAACCTTCCAGCATACCTCACCAGTTTTCTGGCCTACTTGACCGGCCTGGCGAGTGAAATCTGCCACTGCAGTGCAAGGTGCCAAATTGTGGGTTGAGTGCAATTGATGTTAGGTCGAGTAGAAAAGTCTACTTACTCGACCTGCAGGTCAAGTAAGATTTTTTAGATTTGTCGAGCCCTGAGTTGTGATTTCCTCACACAGTCTCCAGTGCAATGTGGAGAAGTGTGGCTCAATGGTTAGATCGGCAGACCCTGATGCAGAGGTCTAGCCCGGGACCAGGGTTCTATTCCCCGCCTCGGCGGGTCTTGGGCTCAAAATTCCACAGACCTGATAATTCTCGCCTCTGTGCCTATTCCAATCATGGAGTCCCACTCTGCAACTCTGGGCAATAGCTTGCTTAATCTCCACAACGGCCCCCACAACGCTAAGGATGCCTGGCCTCCACCTTGGGGGTGCCCAGGAGTGGACACCTCACAGGGAAAGCCAGGATGGGTTCCACAGCGGTATTCGTATAAGCGCCTTGAGACTCTTGCGGGTGAGTAGTGCGCTATACAAGTATCAATTTACAATGTAACGCCTTGACCCCCCGCCCCATCCTCCAAAAGCACGCCAAGGCAATTAAGCTTCGAGCCCCGAGCCAAGGCATAATAGGCAATAAAAATCAGTAAGGCACTGCCACTCGGTGCCGGTTAAAACAGAGAACAGCCTACAATGCCCGTCGAGCATCTGCTGAAGGGCAGTGGACTGTGCTGGCAGGCAACACCATCTTCATCCCAAGGCTTTGAGCCTCCTTTCTTGGAAACAAGGTCAATGCTGAAAGCTCCTATGATGCCAAGGCTCGCGCCCATTACAGAGGTTCCCATCCATCGGCCGCTGCTCGAGGTCCCTGAAGCCAAGCAGAGAACCTGGTTTATATATCTCGACACTGACAAAATCCCTACAAAGGTGCCTCCAGACAACCTCTACATACACTTCCACGCATTCCAAAAAGTGCAGACTCACGTTTGAGGTGCTGAATGGTGAGGCACCCAGACTCCCTTCCCCAAGAAATGTAGGGACAGCGGCATGACCCCACCAAGTCAGCCTCCTATTCTAAGGCAGGCTCCTCCCGCTCAACCACATCCAAAACCTCCCATACCACATCGGTCATCACTGCCTGATTTCCCCTGAGAGGTCAGTCCATACTTTCTGAGATACTTTCTCATGATGAGTCCCTAGCATCTAGTCGGGTCCCCCTGGGAGGGCTATGCAGTCGATCCTGTAGACTAAGGCTTAGAGCCCTACCCTGCAAAGCCATTTCCTCTTAATGGCCTTACTGCCTGCCATGCGGTTATTCAAGGAGGACATCTATGTCCTTCAAGACGCGGACAGTTTCCTTTTAGAAACACTCTATAAGGCTGAAAGGGTGGTGTGGTTCCTCCCCATGCTAAAAGGAATGTTGCGCCTACCCCAGAAAAATGTAAACCGTCTATAAAGGCTAAAGTTGTCACTGAAAGTGTAAACAAATGTATAAGGTCTTACCGACTGACCCATTCTACATTAATGGCTGGTTATGCATGCAGCGCAAAAATGCACCTAGGCACAAGTGACACCCCCGCCGGGCCAAGAGAGCAAGTATATTGATGCTGCTGGAAAGTGAGTGGGGCCGCCACCCATTGACTCTCCACCAACTCAGTGGGTCTTCTGTCTCGCTATGATGGGTGTCATTGAAAATAAATGGAGGAGGTGATAAAGCACCTTGCAAAAACCAACCAGCAGAAAGGATGAGCTCATGGCTGAGGTAAAGGTCATTTTGAATGGTTATATACTCTGTGCTCTAGATGCAGAAAATGCTGTTTTCTCTGGCATCAACCGTAGCCCATCCATCGCAGACACCTCTAGTGGTCTCAGACAAGCCTCCGACGGTTGTTTATTTGGATCACTGCAGCCCCTTGCACTCAGATGGGGCTTACAAGTACAACCTTGGTGGCAGTGGACTCATGCTCCAGATTTCTGTGTGTTTGGCCACAGTGGTCGGCTGACGCTCGAATTGTTGTAAAGGATTTGCGAGTCTTCCTCCGGACATAAAGAATTTGCACATTACATTCTGACCAGGGCCCAGTGTTTAGCTCTCTGGTTACAAAAAAGCCATGGGAAGCTTGGGTGTGGTCTTGTGGTACCCCCCCCCCCCCGCCCTCCCCCTACCATCCTGAGGGGAATTCGGTAGTTAAGAGGAAAAAACGTGACTTAAAGCAGTCCTTAACAGCAAGGGTATTGGGCTCGGGTGGCAGTTGACTAAATCACCAAGTCCAGAGGTCAATAAAATGTCAAGAAAATCCCTGGGGTGTCGTACTCCTTATTAACTCTTGTTTGGTGTGAGAATTGGGGTACCAGACCTCCATAATGTCAGCACAGTGGTGGTGGAAACACCATTTGACATCAATGAATGTTTGGCTGTTTTACAGGAACTCAATCAATTCCAGGGCGCACAAAGCAAATTCCAAGTAAAATGCACTGCCACTGGAGAAGTGAATGTTGTGCTGGCAAGAACTGCCCAGGTCCCGAAGATTGGGGATCTGGCTAGAGAGAAAATTCTGAACAAAAAGAGTTTGAGTCATCTAACAGAGCTCCTGTACCTGTTGAGGGTACTAGAACTGTCTCTCCCCCCCCACCCTCCCACACCCCCCCATGCCGTTCTGAGACTAAAGGTTTGTCTCCATTGATCTGATCAAACCACTGTATGCGGCTGATCCTCAACAGTAGGCCACCTATTTTCCTGAGTAGCTGCCACACTCCTCTCGATACCGTTCAGATGGAAGCTTTAATAACTACAGAAGATTCCCCTCTCCAAAAAGAAGCTGTAATCAACAATGAAGTGAACTACTTCCAGTTGAGATTACTACTGTACAGTCAACAAGTACAGAAATCTCAATTCAGAAAATTGACGATGTCTATGTGAATATGCCACAGATAGTGTCATGGAAACCTGATCTGCACCACCACATCTCCCTTTCAAGTCTTCTGTCTTTGGCTGAAAAATATATACTTTGTTGGTCCATGGATACATCTCTGGATTACAATTGGATTACTTTTCCTGGACCTCCGGATCTGTTTGGTAACTTTGTTCTACTTCTGAATGGACGCTATCTACCAAAACACTCTGCAGTACAACTTTTGAACTTGGTTCTGAAACCACATGCATCAACTCACCGTGAACTAAGGGACCTGTCCCTGGTAAATATTACAGCACTTTTGGGGTGGGTGGATGCGGGAGGTGGGGAGTGGAGGAGGGTGAAGGAGTGTGTAACAACCTGGGCAAAGGTAGAGCCAGTTCCTGCAGGGCCACCTCTACCTCTAAATAATGACTTTTCTTCAGCTCTCTTGATCACGAACGCCTATCTGGGGAGAGTAGGGGACTTCCTCTTCCATTGGGGATCGCTTCTGATCAGTAAGTGCTCACAGTGGTAAGGAGGTATTACTGCCTCGAGTGCCACAGCGCAACCCCCAAAACATCTTGCCTCACGGTCACATTTTCAGTTATGACAAGGAGACTTTGACAGCGTTGGACCTAAAAGATTCCTACTGGCCCACCACATTTCCCTCTGCTTACAAAAGCTAGCTCAGATTCAAACAGTGGTGTCCCGACTCCATAGCCTAGCATTCACCTACAATGATAAAATGTCCCATGTCCCATCTCCCACCCAGACAAATCCAGCCCTTCCTGGACTCCATCCCTAATGCTGTTGCAGCGACAGCATTCTCCAAAGAGTAAAAGTTAATCCCATTCCAACAGCTGCTGCCTCTTTTTCATACGGGATAATCCATTACTGGAAGGACCTTAATACAATTGTTGGTGATAATGGCTTCAGGCATCACATAACAAACAACTCATGCACTTGCTTCAGAGTGCCTTGTGAGACAATGGTCACAAATGGAGGGGCACTGGGAGGACCTAGTGTTGGTGAAGGCCCATGCTCTCTGCAAATTGATACTGAAGTCCCTCTGCGCAACATGCAAATAGCTCATTACATCCGTCAAAGCAAAGTACTATGCCAGCGTGATCAGTAAAGCCACCAACACAAACAGAACACTTTTCAGTGCAATCAAGCACTGCATCCCCCCCTTCCGGCTCCATATGGTCCTCTCTCCACAGAAAAGTTCACCACCATCAACCTCTTTAGTGAAAGAATACAGAAGATCTGTCAGCCTATCGACAAAGCCTGCTTCATCTGGTATACCTATCCTTTTGCATAGAATCCAGCAGTAGCCCGCTTTCAAAGCCATTTCTCTCTCCAGTCTCGCTGACATGCTCAATTTCCTCAAAGCCACTCTTAAGAAAATTACTTGCAGTTGTCCTTCATCAAGCTGTCTCTGGGGACCGTCTCATACCTCTGCTTATCACTGTCCAGGCCTCCATCACGCAAGACATCTTCCCAGAAGCTCTCAAGACACACCAGTTCCTTCTACTCCTAAAGAAACCTACACTAGACCCTAATGACCTTGCTTACTACCAGCTCCACATTCACCGATCTTTTGTTTTCAAGATCTTCGAAAACGCAGTCTATATTCGACTCCAAGATCACATTAATGCTAACCATTTCCTGCACGTCCACCAGCGCCGACAATGCTACCCTACACATCGTAGACAATGCCTCTTTACCATTGGTGATGATGCCTCTTAATGTTGTTGTACATCTCCGCTGCCTTCAACACAGTTGACCATTTCACCCTAGGACTCACCCTGGAGTATTGAATGAGATTCACTCGTAATGTCTTCCATTGGTTTGCTTCAAATCTGATCTCCTAGGGCCCCAAGGATCCCCGTCACATGAGAAATCCCCCAGGTTTCCATACGGTCTCCCAACATCTTTAACCTTTACATGGAGCCACTTGGTGTTCTACTACCGGAAAACAGCGTCAAATGTCACTAATGTGTCAGTGATGCACAACTCTTCTTTAAAGTCTCCTACAGTCACCAATATGCCGATGAGGCACATCTCTCCTAGAGAGTCTCCTCTGCTTCAGAGATCCTACGCTTAAAACAGTCCAGTCCAGTTCTAGATGTCCAGCGCCTACCTTAAGCTCAACCCAACCAAGACAGAATTCCTGTTGTGTTAACCACATCGACGCTGATGATGAGCTCAGCTCGTCATGAGGTACACCTCTCGTATGCTCATGACGAGCTGAGCTCGTCATGAACCGTGGGATTTTCAAATCTTCAGCGCACAGCGGGAAAATGCGCCGCACCTATGCGGTTAAGAATAAACCACAATATACAGTACAAACCTGGCTCATTGGCCTAAACGTTGACAATTTCGAAACCCAACTTTCACCGAATGACGCAACTTTTGGATTCACCCTGGATTCCAGCCTCACTCGCAATGAACACGTTGCTAAAACATAAACTGTGTAATACCAGCTCTCTCTTTTTTTAAAGAAAGTCAAACAGTTTCTCCCAAAAACAACTGCAGAACTGCTGTTGAAGTCCTCCTACTCTCCCTTCTGGACCGTGGTAATGCTCTACTCCATGGCCTCCCAGACTTGACATTGGTACTCATTAGATGCACACCTATTGCAGGGGCGCTTAACAACACGAGTGATTGGAAGCATATAGCATATCCCACACATGCATGATACACAAGAATAGCATATGATCAATACTGGTGCATTAGTTGGTATCTCTTTTTACACTGGTGTGGTGATTTGGCTTTTCCTTTTACTTTGCTCTTCTTTGGTTTGAGGATCACAACATTTGGCATTGGTAGTGTGTATTGATTTCTTACTTTGTTTTTCTTTGACTTATGGAAACTTCGCATTCAAACTTTGGTATTTGGGATTTTAGGCTGGAATAGTTATATTATATGGACTAATTTATTCTGTGAATTATGATGTAATACAGCCTTGAAAAAATATCTGTTCCAGACAAAACATGTCTGCTGTACAGTATATGAACTTTCATTTGAAACTGGAAATCTATAGACTTCATCTATATTTTTGGAGCGTTTGGAAATAAACCCATTCAGACAACGCATACACTATTGGACTGTTTTTATTTTGTAAGGGGCTGCTTTAGAGTGCTCTGTTGCTATCCTACGGTTGTAATTTGGTCATAACCCAAAGGGGCTAAGACGCGACACCCAGTAGGTAGCAGAGTGTTGTATTACTTTATTTAGCTCTCAATACAGTTTAGGAACCTTTGTATGAAATACAGATCAATGTGACTTATTAATTCTAACGGATTGTTGATGTACGACTGATATATTCTACTCCTACCTTTTTTTGTATTTGTGTGTTATATACAGAGTTACAGATGACAAAACGAAATCCCTTTCTCTAAGGGGTTACAAGTGAAAATCTTGTTCGAGTGGATAAACCATCACCAAAACCCTTGCTTTACTGCAGGAATCTTTGAGAATCCATGTAACAAAATAGCTGTCTACATGCTTTTGCACATGTAATAGCAATTCAATATAAAGGCTTATTGGCTTTAACATATGATTATCGCAATAAACATAGTAGGCCCGACTCTTTATCAGAAATTTTCATAATAAAATTGAGACCTGTGGCATTATCTATAAGGTTTCCTGTAAACCAATCCGGCCCATGACCTTTATCACAGGCTTGCCACCATAATCAGCTAAGTCCTGCTGTATTCCGCACAGGTTTACAGATGATGATATCCAACCATAACATTACAAATATGATTAGATTACGATTGGCAAAACAATATACAGTCCTTTCTAAGAAGGAATAACCAGAATTTTGAAAGTACAAATCTTCTACCCCAGTGATTCTCCACAAGGGCTAGTCTGCACCAAATCTCTTGCCTGGTCTGGTAATCTGAGAGATTCTTGGGGACCAAACATGTCAATAAGCTTAAGCGCATTGTAATGACAGTCCCGCTTAAAGACGTAGTAACTTTAATATATGCTTTTCACAGTCCATAAGTCAGGCCTACTCTCTTTGCTATAAGTTTTCACTACAAATCGATCAGGCCAGTAGCCTTGATCAGCGTCTTGACCCCTTAACCAACTCTGTCCTCCTGTGTTAACCATAAGCTTACCCTCGAGGCAAAACCTGCATAACCAACCCTTCCCCCCCCCCAGCTGAAGCATACAATATTTGCCCAATTAAAACCTGTACTAAAGGTTCTTCACATTTGGATGAGACCAAGCACCTCTGTCAGTAGTGCTTCTCAAAGTTCTTTTTTTTGTTAAACACACAAGGTTTAGCGACGGATGTGCTATCCAGGCAGATCTAAAAAGGTATACTTGATTCCTTGCTGGAAGCCCTATACCTTACTTGTGATCGAGCAAGACCCCCCCCTCCGACGAGTTGCGATTTCCTCTCTGTTGACCATTTGGCGTTCTTAGCCCAAGATTCTAATTCTTACTTGATCATCTCACCACAGTGTGACCATGGGTAAATTGTTTTGTGTGTCGTTTATTTTCTAACATTCTTTTTGCTTGAAAAGGTTCCAATCTCGTCTGTCTGGAAGCACTCGGATGTGGTGATTCACATTGTACAACCTTACTCACTCCTGAAGATGAGAAGGTATTCAAGCCTCTGTTGAAGCTCGCTCACTCCTGAAGATGAGTTTTGATTTTTTATATAGCACTAGCTATACCTGAAGGTATCAGAACGCTTTATGTTATGAGATCAGGTTTACAAGAGGTACATGAGGGGATTCATAAAAGTCATAGTTCAACAAAACAGCATTAAGTGGTTATAAAGTCACACAAGTACAACACAAGAAAGTATCGAGGAATGGCATTGGTGCGTCTTGCTCCCGAAGATGAGAAGGTGTTGGAGCCTCTGTAGTTCTGGCAAGACACTGCGAGTTTTCTAGTAACAACCGTTGGAATGTGGGCAGAGTTTGAAGGCTGTTTTTATAATTCTGAGGTGTCTTGGCGATCTCACTCTTGTGTAGAACACCTATTATTTCTCCATCTGTCTAGGACTTTTCAGTGTTGTGTTCGGCTAAGAAGCATGGAAGTTCGAAAAAAGCAAGGCCTTCGTTTTCCATCACTGATCATGGCAGAATCCGTTGAACAAGGGTTTATCCAACCCCCTTTCACTTCATCAATTGCAGTACATTTTAGAGTAATGTTAGAGAAGGAGATATTTCCATCCTCTATGCCCCTTTCATTGCGTTTTTATGTTTAACTCGGACATGCCCCAGATAAGGTATCTGCAGAAGCACCAGCTTTTCCTTGTAGGATGAGTGTGTTTAAGTTGGAAAATAGCTTTTTCTTGGGCTGAGTTGGTGCCTTCTGCTCCATGAGACACAACTGCAGCAGAAGTTTGGATTCAAAGAAGAGGCAGTAGTGTGAAACCTGATTGGGTCTGGCTGGATGTTATTCCAGTCCCATTGTCCACCTGATTTCCTAGGTGGTTGCATTGGTCCAGTATTGTTTGCCCTACATAATGAGTGCATTAGGGGACCCTGTTTTAATGTTGCCTTTGAACTGTTGATTACTACGACAGTCTTTCCTGTGTTTTCCAATCTGGGCATGGACTAGATCTGAAGCACAGTCCAGTATTGTGAGCCATGCCTAGAGAGAGCAGGATCGTGAGCTGGGCATTAGTGAAATGTATTCACTTCTACACTAGTCACTCCGTCAACGTATATCAACCACATTGGGAACATTGACTTCTGTTTGGACAAAAAAGGATACAGTCAGTAAATACTTGCATGCATCTACGCAGGTGGCAATGACTTGACAGTGTGCTCCAGTCATGTCGATCCATGCAAGAGGGGGGCTATCAGATGGGAGTCTTGAATTTCAGAAGAAATGGCACTAAGTCCAATACCGCTCTTATACAAATACTCTAAGTATGTGTATCTGCTTTCAAACTAGAGGCTAGCTAGACTAGAGCAATGCTAGAGCATACTTTTTCCGAAATGTATTTATTTATTATTTATATGGCGCAAGAATCATCCCCAGGGGGATCTCTCAGCGCCCGAACAGCAGGCAATATAAAGCAGCATTATTCATTTAAAATAGCCAGGTTTTTAGGTGTTTCTTAAAGATCGTAAAAGTGGGACATGCCCGCAGGTCTTCTGGCAATGTATTCCAATATTTGGGGGCCAGATAGGAAAAGGCACGACCACTCATCATAGCCTTTTTAATTGTCCGGGTTTGAAGGAGCTTTTGACCACTAGATCTTAACTGCCTGGCTGGGGTATACCATTCTAACTTCTTTGTTAGGTATCTTGGTCCCAGTCCGACCAGGGCTTTAAAAACCATGCACAACAGTTTGAAAACTGCTCTTTTCCTAATGGGGAGCCAATGTAACTCTCTCAATAATGGTAAGGAAGGGGTGCGTGTTGGCTTGTTCAGGGCTAAGTGTCAGGCCCGGACTGGCCGTTGCGGGCACCGGGCAATCCCCCGGTGCGCCGCTAGGGTGGGGGCCGGTTTTGGGCCCCTGGGGGACGATTTTGTTACAGGACCGTTTTTTTGCAGCATAGTTCAAAATCGGCCCTGTAACAAAATCAGCCGAAAAGCAGCCATGGCAAAGAGCTCGGCGGCACCCCCAACCCACCGGGGGGCCAGCCGAGCACTTTGCCAGGGCCGGTTTTGGTTCCCAGTCCGGCCCTGCTAAGTGTGCCGCCGTGTTTTGCACGACTTGTAGTCTTGAGAACGGGTCTTCCCTCATCCCCACCAGTAGAGCATAGAGAAATGTCCTGGGCTTCTGTGTGAAGGTCTAAGGCTAGCTCAGGAAAGTGGCATACTGTTGGGTTAAATGTAATGAAAAGCTTTACTAATACCTGCCCTAGTCTGAAATAGAGCAGTGCTGAAGAGACTGAACTTAGGACTGGATGTATGCATCGATCCTGCATAGACTAAGGAGGAGGTGTGATAACAGTTTGATTGTAGTGGAACCACCTCAAATCTATTTCCAGCAAAGATTTTATTTTTCTGACCTCTACTGGTGAGCACGGCCTCTTGGTGGTTTGGAAAAGTCAATTAGTGTCACAAGAATGTGTTGGTACATTGCTCCGGAACTTACAGACAAGGGGACCATCCTTGTCTCTAGTAGACATGGTGGTTTGAACAATAGGACACCCTTAACTCTTACCCGATACCTGGCACGTGGACATGAGTTTGGAACTGCAGTTCCTTCGAAGACTTCATCCTCCAGCGCCCTTAAGCTGGCATCTTCAGTAGGTGCTGAAGCTCTTTGGGGTACTTCAGCACAGTGTGGAATAATTTCCCATAATATGTTCTGTTTTACTATTTTGTGTTGTAAAGAATGGCAATGCCCCTGGTTGTTTTCACTGATATAAAAAAATAAATGTCTAATGCTCCCAACCGAGTTGTCTTTGGCGCTATGAAATCAGAAAACAAAATGACAGGCACAAAATCTGCGTCTCCTTTGCAAAGCCTGGTTCTCTGGAGTATCCAGGAGTGTTAGCCGCGGTGAAGCATTTACAGAGTGTCCTTCATTTCCTCTTTTTTTGGATGCGCTGCTCCATAGGACATGATGTGCTGCAGAACTCCTCGAGTTGAATAGTCTCCAATGACCCAGTCCTGCATTCTTACATACGTCTGGCTTAGTTTTCGTAACTCAAGGCGATTTATTGAGGTTTAACGAGCATTAAAAAGTTCCACACTGTAGGAGCTTTGTGAGCCTCCCTCCCTCTCACTCCAGCACTTAAAGGGTAAGATCAAACGTACGTTGTTATATTTATAAGTTTAGCTCACTCAGACATCTGTTCTTCATTGAGAAAAAGGAATGCCGCCTTCCTAACTTCCAGGAAGCGTGACAGCCTCGCCGAGCATGCAAAGAATGCCACTCAAATGTTTCTGTTCTTGTTAGAAATGGCCTTTCTATGTCCAAAGGATCAATGTACCCTTAAAAATGTCCTGTACTGTTCAGCCACAGGCATGCAGGCCATATCCTTCTCAACACACCTTGGCAACGACAGTGAGAAGTGAGTTTTATTTTCACCAATTCCAACTACCTTCTATGATTTCTTTCCTCTTCAAACCACTGATGTTTAGCAAAGTAAATTGATACCTGGTGGAGGCACCTTGAACCTTTCAGTTCTTTATTTCTTGTCTTTGTCAAACGCAGACTTTTCAAAGATAGCCACTTCGTAGGACAGATAACTGCGGCAGAGCAGTTAATATATTTGCCAAGGGCCTTCTTGACAATTCTAATCCCCAGATCCATCACATATGTGGATCTCATGATGGATTCTCAGTTCCTAGTCTCAGTGGAGGTTGGCTCGCACTCATTGGGGGCCTGTTCCTTCTTGAGGAGGCATACAGGGTTGGTAGGCCTCCTTGTTTCCTGGTAGGATGTGTAGGCCTTCAGGAAGAATTCAGTCTTCAGTTTTTATTAAACCTCCTGCTTTCCACCAGATCTGATTTCCTGTGCCACTAGGAACTAGGAAAGATTTTTAGGGCTAAAGTAATTTGATTTCTTTTATTCTATCACATTATGTTTATACTAGCGATGTACCCCTTTCTTCTCCACCCCACATCTCATTCTTCGTTCACTGATCTCCTTGGTGTAGGATGCTTTACTTTTTAACTTTCTTCACCCCTGAGACCGTGGTTGCTGTTTCCAAACTATTCAGGAATTGAAAACCCGTACACCTCTGTATGCTTCAAGGGTTCTATCCTTTTAACCGGTTATTTTAGCACTGCTTCTATTCCATCCGCCTCATTAAACTTGAAACCGCAGTTGATATCTTCTCAGGAAAGGATGGCGAGTGTCGCCGCTTTACATAGAAGTGTGCAAAAACGGAAGGTGGGAAGAATTAGTTTCTTTTCGAAGCATTATTGGTCTGGAATTTTCCTTCTAACAAAGACTTAGATACTACAAAACCGTGTTATGTACAAAAGCATTAATATTTGACTAGTCCTATGCTAGTAAAATTAAATCTGTGAATGATTTGTCTTAAAAATAAAGCTTTCAGGGTGTGGTTAAACTAGTTCAGATGAAATTGTATACTTCATTATTTGATATGTTGATATGAGAAAGCGAAGTCTTCATCTAGATTTTAAGGCTGCTTAATGGAAGGGACTGGTTGCAGAACCAGCAGCTTGGCAGTGCTGGTCTAGATTTTCAAGGGGACTTGAATAGAGTAATACCGTGCATGTCTTAGGACTTTTCTACAGCATTTTATAGAATTCATCTTATTACTGTTTTTTTCCTTCAATTTAGAAATAATCTTGGCAGTGCTTGGACATTGTGAGGAGAAACAATTCAGTAACTCTAAAACAAAACCCATTTAATTAAAAAGAAATCGACCCCAATGTCATTTTGGGTGCTGACCTAGGAAGTACTAGCACTTGTAATGGAACATTATCATGTAGCAATGGGAGGGACCACAAGGACAGCCTCTTTGTAAACCTTTGTCTGCAGTCACATCAACATTAGCAAACCTAATTCTACTTTTATGGGTTGCAGCCTTACCAAAGCCTCTCAGAAGTTGAAGAGCTTTTTTGGTTGGTGGCCACCCCGTGGCAGTGGTTTCTATAATGCAAGCACATGCGAGAGTACTCAGACTCCTAAGCAAATAGTTAAAGCATAAGCAAGGTGAGCCCTTGAAGTGCTGCAGCTCTTCTCTGATGCTTTGGTAAGGTGTAGACTTGTGTTTGGATATTGATGGCATTCACTTCCAAAAATACAAACATTCAGGTATCGTTCTTTGAATTAAATTACAATCTTGAGAGCCAGTGGGGATTGTCCAAGCATTCGTGCATAGAAAGTTGTTAACCCACACCATTATGACATCATTGGTACATATTTCCCCACAAAAATATCACATACTGCCCTTCTGTAATGGAGTATTAGATTTCCAAATGTTTTACTTGCTTCCAAAGTGGCACCTCAACTGGGTTTTCTTGTGACCCTCATACATCCTGTTCATCATCGGGTCTCCTCCTGGTCCCTATAAAACAGAATGTGCTTGATTATATTCCAGGGAGCACGTTTGATATTATCACTGATAGGGGGCTGGACATCGTAAGATAAAAAATACTGCAAAGCAGAAAAGTGCTAGGTTCAGCCATAGAGGAAACCTCCTAACACAGCGAAAAACACTAATCGCAACAAATCATTTGTGAGTGCGTACACCAGTACTCCAAATGAAGTCAAGAGAATAATGAACAGGAATTGGCTCATAGTGAATAGTAAAAGCCTAAATTTTGAAAAACCATTGTCCTTCTTAAAGAGAAACACAAGTATCAGGGATAGGTCCACACTAAACCCTGGAGAAAGGGTAGAGAACTAGAACACTTTATGGGGTTTACTGAAAGTAAGGGGATATTTTCCAAGTGGCCACTGTTCAGTGTGTTTAACTCCTTCCATGCGCGGACGGCCCCCGACCATCTAACGTCACGGTGGTCATGTGCAGAGGACGCTAGTGCTACGCTCTGTGGCCTCTCTAAATAAACCTTGGCCCCATTAAGGGCATCATTGAACGCTGCGGCCAGATTGGTTACGGGCACCAAGCGAAATGCACACATCTCCCCAGTCTTAAAATCTCTAAACTGGCTGCCCTATGAAGCTAGAATTCAGCTAAAGATTGCCTGCCTGTCCCACAAAGCCCTCCATTTCAAAACCCTCAACTATCTAGCGCAAAAGCTAGAACTATCCGGAGGGGGTAGACCGTCTAGGAGTACTAATTCTCTCCTCCTGAAACATCAAATCTTTCATAAAATGAGAACATGCCAACGAGCCTTCTCCGGCTATTCACCAAAAATCTGTAAAACTCTTCCAGCAGAAATTCGTAGAATCTCCTCCAATGTTGCTTTCAAATTGGAAGTACAAATATTCCTCTTGAATAAGCTCTAACCTTAATAAGATGTGCGATTGTCTGCTCTAATGGCATCCGACTTACTCCAGAATTGGATGTTAATCTTCTATATTATTATTATAATATTTTTTTTCTTCTTCCTCTCTTGTCTCATTTGATCCCCTCCTATGTTGCTATGCATCAGCTACTAGCCCATTCTTTGCTGACCCCATGATTTGTAACTGGCCTTGCTATGTTAGCCCTATTTGATTTATTGTCGGTTTATATTCCCATTTGATCAAATTGTAAATTGTTCTGATATCCCTCGGGCTCAAGTTCGCGTTATATAAAACTTTATAAATACACTAGCAGCCCGTCCCGTCCTTGTCCGGGTGCTACAGGCTTCCCCGACCCCCGCCCGCCCTGACATTGTGCAGCAGCCCGGGCCCCCGCCTGCCCTGTCCCCCGCCTGCCCCGTCCCCCGCCTGCCCCGACCCCCGGCTGCCCCGACATGGGCCCCCTTACCTGACCCGCCGCTCCTCCCGCCTGTCCGCTGCTCGCACCGCCGCTGGCCTGTCCGCTGCTCCTCCCGTCACTGCTCCTACCCCGCGCCATGTCCGCCGCTCCTCGTCGCGCTCCTGGATGCCGCACCTCCCTGCGCTCCTGACGTGAGCACGCACGTCGCGGCCGGCGCTACTTCGGAGGGACAACTTTTTTTTTACTTTACATTTTTTAAATAACGTTTTTTTTTAAATTCATATAGCCTATAACCATCTACACACCCTGACGATTCCAACGGTGTATCGGGTGTGTGGATTGGTGCTGTGGTTCCCGAGTTTACCCGCCTCAAAGGCTGAAAGTTCCTCCTTTATTATAGTAGTATAGATCATGGGAAATCCCCATTTTAGTTAACTTAAGACAAGAAGGCAGCCGTATCAAAATCTTATGTTATCTGGTATAAGATCCGTAAGGAATCTGCGCATGACCAATCCACATCCCTAAGAATAACCTCCCCCCGCCCCCATACATCCCAACCTTAAGTCAGCACAGAAGGCATTGGAGCCAAAAGTGCCTTGTATAGAGAGAGTGCGCCCCGGGGGATGAAATACATCACATACATAGCTAGTTGGGGTTGTTCCGTGGTTCTTAAAAGAGATTAAGGGCTTTTCTGAGATTGGAATCCTATGGAATTCTTTCAGAAAATCAATGGCGTATAAGGAGGGAAGGTAGGGAAGAAATTAGCTGAACCTAGCATGAGGAAGCCTTTGTTTATGCTGAGATGTGGGCTGTGCTTCCCATCCAGTGTAAGCTATAAATGATATGGACGCACCCTTCTTGGCCACTTCTCCGACCTGCTATCCCTCAAGGGCTTTCATTTCGAGCGGGAAAACCGTAAGGTGTTGGCGCTTGAATTAAACCGGGAGCTGAACAACCTATACTGCACACAATTTATCATCAGTATGGATAATAAAGCATATTGGCTTCCCTCATGGCTTGAATATTTCAGTTCATGTCTAAGACTTTTACTCTGCGTCTTGTGGAAAGAATGAGACTCGTTTTTCTGCATTCAGTAGACCGGTTGGAACACTAGTCAGTTGTGATTCATTTCTTTTCTATGTTCCCGGCGTCTGTAACAGCTGGTAAAATGCACCCTAAATTGTTACTTTTAAAATTTTATTCATGAGCAATATTGATATTGAAGCGGGTCTGCTTCCAGCGCACGTGGATTGAACCATTTTCGGACTTTTTTTTCCTCATAGGTCCACCTCATTTTTCCATTCACCTGACCTTACGGTAAACTAGATAATAGTGATTCCCTTGAAGTTTCTTGCATATCTTTCTTAGTTAAAGGTCTTCATCAACCTAAACATACTGCTCCCGAGCTGGTCCTAATGTGTATTGCAGGTCCCTTGATTGTGCCTGACCATACACTTCCAGTTGGGCAGTGCCTGGTGTGGGTGTTGCATCCATAGCACTTGGATATGGTGGCACGTGCCTCGCATCCTTACTGAAGGAAGCAAGTATGGAGAGACTCAGCACATGTCATCTGCCAGCAATGTGTGCATTCTACAAGGCTTCTCTCTCTGAGCTGTCACAACAGCCTTCACATTCCCCGAGGTGAAATTGGAGAGTGCTCATGCAAGGCTGCGGTCCCCTGGGCTCAAGGACTTCAGCACACAGCTCTGGAAAGGGCTGAACAGATGTATGCTATGCCTGGCGTCGTCATTCGATGGCTGGCCCACATACCTGCCATGTCAACCGGAATGAATCCTATAGCAATTACAAAGAACTTCAACAGAGCCAGGAGCAGGCGCAACACCACTTATAACAAGCAGTGGCAAAGCCAGTGGGACTCGCTTTTGGGTCTGGATGTTCTGCAGCATTGTCAAAAATAAAATTAAAACAAAGTGCTAGGGCGGTAGTGTCATTCTGCTGACATGCACACGCCACTTGGATCAGTAACGTTTATTTCATTGCGAAAACGCGGATTAAAAAATAGTACCCTTGATGTTGGAGGGAGGTGGTTTGAGGTAAATGGGAGAGCAGGTGAGGGGTGGAAGTGGAAATGCAGCACAGGAGGGCAGGGAGAAGCACACGAGGGAGAGAACATAGATGCAGTTGGGCGAGAGACAGCAACATGGCACGCGGGATGGGGAGGAATGCACCTGAGCGAGCAGTGCAGGGGGTACAGAAGCACACAGATGAGGAGAGCACCACAGAGTGGGAAAGTAGAATAGAAAACGGTTGGAAAATCCAAGCACTTGTGGAATTTGTAAGCAAAAAAAAAAACCAGTACCCTAAAAGTGAGCAGAGTATGGGCAATCACAGGGGAGGGTGCAGCGTAAGATGGGCAGTGCCAGCCATCGAATAAGATGCAGGCAAATGAGTGACAAGCAAGCCAACCATTAGTAATCAGCGGGTGAGATTCAAGCTCACTGTGAGATCCTGGTATGTTAACAAGAGGTCTTTTGCAACCAGACTCTTTGCACTATCCTTTCGGCTTGACATGAATAGCAGTAACAAGGCGAGAACTATCTCATGAAAATTGGGAACTGTAGCACATAAAGGTCCAGCGTTTTTCTTCTACTGAATGTACTGTTCTCCTTTATTGAAGAAAAAAAAAACCAATTGCGCGCAAACACTCGCTCACTCTTAATCAGTTGCTATGTTATGAAGTTATTACTGTGTAAGCCGCTAGTAAGTCGTCTGAAGTACTGGTTTCCGATTTTGAAGTTGTCTCCAGAAAAAAAATAGATTGAAGATAGACTGGAGGTAGGGTTCTCAAAACAAGAAGTTCAAGAATTGTATCCTAGAAGAAGGAATGATTGCATTTGGCGCTATATTATAGCATGAAATGCGACCATGCGTATGTTTTGTGGTCGAAGGATTTATTTTGTGCTTAGAATATAACAGAAAAAAGAGGCACTGCAAACAGTAGCCACTTGCTCTGGTTCCTGTGCGCTCGTGCTACATTTTTCCTGAGAGTGATGAATAATGACGCTATGTAGCGTATTTGCAGGAATTTTGCATAAGAAGGGTAATGCACGGTTATGCAGAAATACTTCAGCGTAACTGAAATTTCAGCGGGCCAATTTTTTTCCATTTAATCAACAGTGTTTGAGGGCACAACAGAACATTAACAAGCATTTTCAATGCAATAGGTCTCGCATTTACTAGACTTTGAGCTATTGGCATTGTAAATGACAATGCCTTTTATTTACTTGTTAATTTTTCAAAACATAAATAAAATGCATAGTTATTTACAATGCCAATACCTTAAACTCTCACAAATGCAAGACCTATTGCATTCCAAATGCTTATTCCTCATATGTCATTGAGTGGATTGCAGACAAACTGAAGATAGGCACTTTCACCTCCCCCTTTGACATAACTCACGTATCAGGAATGTGCCAGCAGCTTCCAGTCTGTGGATAGATGGGCGGATCCCAGTGCATTAAATCAACCAAGGCACTAGTTTGGTCTACCCCCCCACCCCTTTCGCCACCTGTTAAACGTCCCCACCCCAGAGTTGCCAGCAACCGTGCCTTCTCTGTCTCATGTTCTGTCACTTAGCTTGTATACATCGGAGTGGGGTTAATTAAACTCTACATTTAAGATGCAGAAATGTGCCCCATTTCATCCAGGTCCCCTGCTCTGGGGTCCCACGAGGAGAGATTTCACGCCACATAAATGAGTCTCCTCTGCAGTCCGCGTCCGTATTTGTGTATGTGCATGCACTTGCGCGTGCCTGTGCATTTGTTTGTGTGTGCATGTGTGTGTGTGTGCGTGCGAGTGTGTCTGTGAAGGTGTGTGTATGAGTATGTGCATGCACGTATGTGTGTGCATGTGTGCATATGTGTGTGTCTGTGCCCGAGTATGTGTGCATTGTGTGTGATGCCGCAAGCTATCTCCTAACCACGCTTCATCCCTTTGTAGGCCGGGCCAAGAATGATCCTTCACACACTGTTTTATCTGTTGCTCAGGAATATGTAATCATAAAAATATCACAAAGGCTACGAACCCGTAAATCATTAAAAAGTACCCCGCTTGAGTTTACAAGGCAATAAAGCACACTCAATATTAACAAGTACACGACTGCTACGACCTGTAAGCCACTGAAGGGCTCGTGGAGTTAAACGCTCGCCGCTGAAACATACGGCAACTCCTAACCAGCCTGTCATCCCCTCAAAGCCGTTAAGTTGAGCACAACTACATTGGCCTACATTAACTCTTGCTATTTATAGCGCCGAGAAACGGTAGAAGTGCGGTGTGAAGCACAATCGACAAAACATTCCATTATTATATAAAAATGATACATTGGAGCCATAGGCACACTTTGAAAAGAGGATTGTAAAAATGCGCCTGAGATGTAACATTTAATTTGAAATTTTGCCAGAACTGGGTGTCTGGTAACTTATCTTCGGGCAAGTCCATAACTCGAATGCCCCAGTACACATTTTTACGTCTGTGCCATTTCTTGTACCCCGCGCTTGTTTAACTTGTCATATAGTATATGTATTGTGCTGACTTGTGGCTCTTCTTCGCGTTGTGGTGGGTGAAGTCTGTTATTTTTACGCTTTGGTCATTGGATTTTTGTGGATAGGCCGCATCAACCCTCCCTCAAGCTCGACCTCTGTTGAATCTCTTTGGCCACAAATCGGTGAGAGACAGGGTGGTCTCTTATTATCAGAGAAAGTTGAGACAAGCCTGATTTTCCCTCGCCAAGTCATGCTCAAATGGGACGACCATCAGGGCATTATTTCTAGGTCTGCATATATTCCCTCTAAATAATTTTCGGCCCATTTAGTGGCTACGTGCACCCCTTTACTTCCGCTTCTATTGAGGCACCCCCCCACACCCCATATAATAGAATAGATATTAATGGGATACCATAACTAGCTTGTGACTGTGGGGGTCATGGGGGAGGGTGTTCTTTGTTTTGTTTATTTATTTGTGAGTTTCTATATATGACGCTAGCTCAATCCTAGCCCCCACTGCCACCCGGGAGTGGCCAGTCCACCCGCCACTTAAAGTGCAATAAACGTGATACAACGGTGTCTCTGTGTCTCCGGCCTGGTGCAGGGTAACAAGCCCATGATTCACGGGTGGGGGCCGGGGGTCTGTGCTATCTGCCAGGATTGCGGGGAATGCGGTGAGGGAGACGCACTAATCTCCCGGGCAGGGATGGACGATCCTGTCTGATGGCCCCTGTCCTGCCAGGGGCTCTGGTATCCATTGCCGACTGTCACCGGTATCTCCAGCGGCCCGCTTCCCCCCACCTCGGCCCTTACCATGGGAGGTGGGGAGCGGCCCTCACACAAAATTAGCCCTTGCCCCACTCGAGAGAACACTCACCTCGGGTGCTGCACCACAGACAGACACCACCTCTGGGGCATCAACATAGGGGTAATTATCACGCCCTCACTCGTGTATTCAGTCACTGGTGCCGTCTTGGCTTGTAATATTTTGATTGTGTGTGTTTGTGTTTCTGATTGTATGTGTGCTTATGAGCGCGACTTTGTGATTGTGCCCTGTGTGTTTGTGCGTCTGTTTTTGTGTGGGTTTGTGGGTATTTCTGTCTGGCTGTGTTTGCGTGAGTCTCTCTGTAGGTAGGTTGGTGAGCGGGAATGTGTCTTTGTGTCTGTCTCTATTTGTGTTCTGTGTATGCTTGCCTGTTTGTGTACCCCATCACCTTGTTTCTGTTTGAAGGGGGCTTATATTGAGGCAAGATGGTCAAGGTTTTCACCTTTTGGAAGCTAAGCATTGCAAACCTTTAGAGTTCTCTACAGAGCCCGCTCAACAACCTTCAGTTTGAGAGATGTTTAAAACTCTTTTGTTAGAGTACATTTCTCTCTTGTTAGAGTACATTTTCTCATGTTAGTTTACTCTCATGTTCGATCAGATTACATTTTTCAGCGCAGGGCACTCTTTTGGGTAACAGCTGCGCTTTGTAAAATAAAAGAACATAACATAGAGGACACAGCAAAAATGTTTCTAGTCGAGTTATACACTCTCGAACTGTGTTTGTGTAGTTCTCATGAGGTTTATCTAACATGCGCTGCACAACAATCAAGTGCATTGCAGATGATCGGTAATGAAAGCGATCGCGAAAGCGATTACTAAATGTAAAAAAAAAAAACGCCCATGAGTGGTGCACGCGCGCCACTGCGATCCATATGTCTTCAATTATCGCGCCTGTGTCTAGGCACGATAATTGAAGACATATGGGCTCTGGTGTGCGTTACAGACACCAATAGGCCTTGGGCAGAGCAACGTGACCACCTATGGCCTATTGCGTGTTCTGTTACAAAACAACACGCACTCCAAGCCAATCAGAAAATACCATAGGAAAAACACATGCACAAGCATGTTCATTTCCAGGGTCCATTTCTGAAACCGTACAAAAGGACTCTCGCTGCGCGAACACTGCTGTGCAGTGTAAAGCTAGGCGCGAGACCTAAAAAAGGGATAGGTGGAACCTGAGTGAAATTAGATTTTCTTTCTTCCATATACGGGGTACTGAATGCATAGAACTAGTGTATCAATATACCACACACAGTTCCATCACAGCATATTAGACACTACTCACTCCCATTCAGCAGCCTACAGCTATACTGTCTAGATGGATTTCCATATACCCACAACAATGACCATGTGTAAATTATATAGTGTAGGTCTGGGTGAGCCAGTCCTTGGGTGTGTGCACTTTTTTACTTGAAACTCAATGTTTCTTCACATTTTATTCCAATTCATGAAATCATGTTGAGACCACAATTTTCAAATTTTCATTTGTGATGTCTTTTATTAACTCTTCCAGAGATAATTTTCAAAACTCCATAATCCATATTCATAAATATTTCATATAGTTTCACGCTCTTTGCGATACCCAATGCATTTCGGGTCTATAAGAACGACCCTTCATCAGGGGTCTTTAGCTTTGGATGTGTGATTCATCAACAACCAGGGGTGGCAAGATATTGTGATTCCTGCTCTATTGAACACTCATTTCATTTCTCGTAGCCACAGTACTTAAGTCCAGGCTGGGAGGTGTTTGGTGATTGTCAGTCTATTCTAACTCCGGACTTCACAGTACACTGTCTCTATGGTCCGCTTAAGCATACTCCTCCTTGGTTGGAGTGAGGGGTCCGTTTATCGAATGTCATTACTATGGATACGTTGCCGGTCCTCAGTGGTGTCTGTGCTCCCTGGAAGCGGTGTTTCTGCTCTCTGGCTCGGTGTCTGTGCTCCCTAGGTTCTCCGTGTGGATGGTGAGTAGCGCCCCTTCTCCCCCTTGACACAACACATCCAAATTCAGGGAGCTACAAATGGAGTCTCCTCGAGCCACAGCTGCATCAGCCCGATGGTCTTTGTTGGTAGCCACTTTTTTTTTTTTTTTTTTTAACTCTTGGTGGTCGGTTCTGCTGTTTAGTCAAGAGAAGCGTCTCTTACCTCAGTGAGATTGGATCATTCCTCAGTGCTCCCATCACTGAACTTGGCGTATTTCTTCCTGGCATGCAAGCTTCCCAACATTTCCTTTTATTGTATTTGAGTAGACGTGTTAACTGCTGGTACAGACTCCTCTCAAAGCAAAGGAAATGACTGAGACTCAGTTGCTACTCTTGACACGCTTGCTGTCCTCCATTGCTACTTTGAGTTGGGACAGGTATGCAAGGTGAACCTTTTCATAGCCATTAGATCTTATGTGAAGACCTCCTACAAGATTAGGTACTTGTCTACTTGATGTAGTGTTTCCTTACATTCTAGAAGCAAAGTCATTTATGAGAATGTGAATATTGCTATTGTGCCTGCCAAGCTTTTTTTCACTGGCCTAACTTGATCATAAAGCTGAGAAGCATTTTTATCACCATTTCTCTCCTTTAGAAGAGTTGTACATTTCGGGTGCTTTCTTCGGAGTGCTCTTCTTGGGGGCTCAGCCCTGTCTCAGTGCCTTTTATTGATCAGTACCTTGCTCAGTTTTGGTATTCTTTGGATAGCTCAAAGGGTTCTCATGAAGTAAAAAAATGGGTTGTGTTTCTCTCTAAGGTTTTTTTAAAGCCCTTCATTCCATTTTAACTTGGATCTGATCTGAAGCTATGTGGTACCTACAGAGATTCTGGCTCCCGCCTCTACACAGGTACTTGGTTGGAGAGGGCACCTTGAGTTTCATGAAGCAGGTTTTCCTTCAGTAAATTGACTTATTTACGTTTGTACGAGGAAGGATACAATAGAGTAGTTGGTAGCAGCACCACAGCCACTACCACCAACCGGGTCTTAACAATGTGGAGAACTCAAGAGCCCAATTTTGTTTTATTTATGTACGACTCGCGTTGAATCAGGGTATCCGCAAGGTGAAAGCCAGGCATCCCGCCACGAGGGGCCGTTGTGGAGATTAAGCAAGCTATTGCCCAGAGTCGCAGAGTGTGAACCCGTGAATCGAGTAGGCACCAGGGCGAGAATTGTCGAGTCCATGGACATTTTAGGACTCAAGACCCCGCCGAGCCGGGAATTGAACCCTGGTCCCAGGCTGACCTCTGCTTCCAGGTCTGCCTCCTCTAACCAGTGAGCCACACTTCTCCACGTTGCCCCTGATCATCATGAGACTGCAAGAAGCCAAAGGCCTCAGATTTTCAGTTCTTTGTGGGATGCTTTTCATAGTCCTCTTTGTTTCGGTACTTTACATGAAGACTGTGCGGTGTCATGCACTCTGTGGTATGTGCCCAAACGTGGTAGTGAAATAATGCATCATCCTGGAAGCTGCATTCTTTGCATTTCTTGATCAATGCTGGGTGATGCCATATGTGCTGTGCCTTCCTGCTCTGCAGTTAGGGATTCAAACTAGTCCAGCAGTGCCATGGAGACTGGCATGCAGCATCCTGGAACAGAAGATGGCTCCTTTAAGCTTCCCACTTTGGTGGCAGTGGAAGACATTTGAGGGTGTTTTGAAGCTGCTAGCCTTCCATTGTGCGCGATATTCTCGAGTAAGCATTGCTAAAGGCAGAGAAACACCTGCCTGCTCTCCTCTTGCTTCTCCAGCAGTTCCATTGATTTGGCCCCCTGCATTGCTGTGAAAGGCCACAGGATGTGCACCATTACTAAAGGTGAAGGAGCAATGCCTGCTGCCTAGGAGTGTAACACAGACCCCTGCATCCCCTGTGGTGCAGGGGGGCCAAATCTCTTTAGAAAGGCTCCATTCTGACCCAGGCTAATAAATATCTGTGAGATATGGTAGACTCGTGGGCCGCTCTTAACATTCGGCAGGTGTCCACCATCACCTTGTTACGCCACCGGTGCTGCTCCTTGGTCTTGAAGGAACACCACTCTTATTCGGGGAAACACCCACAGGTCCAGCATGTTTCTTTTACTGTTTCCTGTAAGTAGTTGCTCTGTCTACAAAGAAAATTATCCATCCGAGAGGTCAACTATTGCCATCCGGCGGTCCTACCTCAGCCCTTCTACCCACGGATCGCAACCTACACCGTTGTTTCAGTTACAGGCAATCCTTGCGCTGACCAGCCTTAAGCTCTACACGAAGACTGATTAACCTTACATGATTACTTCCGGGCAAGCAGTTCCTTTCAGGGCAGAGTAACCGGTTACTTCTGAGTTGCTCTTATGCCTACTGTTGAAGCATGCGCTTTAGAGTAACCGCTTCATAGTGCCTTCCATAGTGGTACCTGTTCTTCAGATGGGCAAAAAAGAGAGCGCATGAAAACCGCTAGACGTTGAGAAATACTTGCATGAAGAATATACAACTTCCAGATTGGTTGCACATCAAACTAATAAAATAAATGAAATAATAACGAAAGTTATCCCCGACTCCTGAAATTTGATGAAGCAGCACTTATCAGAACATGCCTTCAGCGAGGTGGTGTGGAGACCCGGAACAAACGGGCTGTGATTCAAGTCCCTACGATGCTGCTCCTGAGCTACACACTCGGCTGATCTATTATGCTTATTTAGTAATGTAATGGAGGCAGTATAACCTGGGGAGTTGCACTGGTGTCGAAGACCTCGGAAGAATAGCCCTGCTGCTCTTAACCTCATGCGCGCTAAGCGTTTTACCGCCCTGTGCTGAGTTTTTTAAAAACCCGCGTATCATGACAAGCTGAGCTCGTTATGAGCGTCAAAGGGGTTACAGGCCTCACAATGGCATATTTGTGTAATATGAGAGCTCCGCTGTCTGCGTCCTACATTTGTAACCTTTGTAAGTTCAGCTGTCTGAAGCCTGAACTTGTATTTTCTGTGTAGCCAAAGAGATGGCAAACACCAATTTAATTTTTTGTAGAACATGATGGAATATTACTCTGCTATCTAAAACCAAAGTACGTGTACGTGTTCTGTGTTACTTGAGTGATGGCGGTGCTGATGCTGACCTTGAAAGGTGTGGGAAATCGGAGATAATTCTGTTCTCTGAAAGCTGATACTTGTAAGATCTGGGAAACCTGGGGGTAACTTTGCTGGGTGAGAACCAAGTCTGCAAATCGTTGCGGCTTCTTTAATGCCTATTCCTGTAATTTCTTTGTGCTTGGTTTAAAGTTTGGTGGGAATAGAAAATCCACTGAATCATGGATGAAGTGGTAGATCTTCCATTAAGAATATCTACCTATAGATAATCCACTGTCGGATTTCCTCCCACCATATGGATCTATGGTGAAGTTAATCCTGCAAACGTATTCTCCAGCAGCAGCAATACCAGTAACTGAGCAGTCTTCATTTTTGTCACAAATCGAAGGATTTCTTTATTATCACATTTTAAATCTGGTTCAATGTCTCCTGAATGATCGCTCTGTTGTCTAAAGCCATAACTTGTGCATTAGTTCTGCTGTGTGAGTACTGAGCCTACGAAGATCCTTTATCCATACCAATCAGGTATGTTATTTTCTTCTTTTAGTTAGGGCTTTGAGGTGCACCGGTCTCCCACTTTACCATTCCTGGACTACAGCACATTCTTATATTAAGATGACCCTCTACCTCCACTGTGACCCACAGGCAGGTGCAGCTTGTTTTCTAATCTGCATCCTTTCACAGGCTGTTTAGAGCAGGTGTTTTGAGGGATTGAAATTCGCTGAAAGTTCTTTCCTTCATCTTGTAGGGTCGCACTTTTAAATGGAAAGGGCTACAATTATCTCTTCCTAGTACAAGAGGGAGCAAGAAGAGGGGAAGTGGGTGCAGGCAAGGGAAGGGCCATTGCCTCGTCCGTCTTGCCTGTCTAGATGTGGCAATTTTACAGTGAAGTGAGGTTTTGGCGATGACTCTGGGACATGGCACAGTCAAAAACACAAGAGGGTCCCTGAATATGAATACTAGGGGAAGGGAGCAGGGAAAACACTGTAGTCAAAACAAGCATTTGCAATGCAATCGGTCTCGCAGTTACAAGAGTTTAAGCTATTGGCATTGTAAACAACAAAGCCTTTTATGTTTTTAAAACGAAAAAACTAAAATAAAAGGCATTGTTATTTGCAATGTCACTAGCTCAAACTCGCGTAAATGCGAGACCTATTGCATTCCAAATGCTTGTTTTAAGAGGAAGCCTGCATTTTCTCCTTCAGTCACATGCAATATTGTACATGCTGCAGGAAACACACATGGCCACTAGCGGTACTGCGCCCCGCCTCCTCCGTTCAACGAAGGTTCTGCAGGGCTGTTATCAGACATTGGCGAGAAAAGAAAACAAAATTAAAACAGATGTATGTTAAGACATACAGTTCGAGCTCCTTTCATCCACCACATACTCACATGGTGTGACACACACACCACCCAGTATTGCTTATATCTCCTTCGGGTGCCTGCCTCTCGCTCCTATGCATTATAATATTAAGGCGACATTCACAGTGATGGGCAGCAGAGGTAATGTAATAAGGCTGGAAAGACAGCGAGGACCACAGTGCGAGGACCACAGTACAGCACAGGGCACCCTCAGTGGCAAACCAAAAGTAAAGCCCCATAACAAATGGAAACATAGACTAGGGGACCAGCAGGTCATGTCAGAAAGGCGATATATGTAGCTGGGATAGATTCCGTCAACAAGGGGCAGTCTGCGGCAGCACAAGATGGGAAGCATCTGTACTCCGGGGTAACGGGAGAAAAGGTCTGAGGGAGGGACGTAGCGGTAACACGAACGTGACGCAAGCGCAGGCCAGATGACTCTCGGCAGTGGAATATGTTCATAAAACCGGAAGGTAAGAGCTCAAAGAATCACCGGGAAACTACTTCACTGTCTCGAAATCATGAAACAAAAAAAAGCAAGGAGGAGGAGCCGAGACCAGCAAAATGGAGTGCTAAATGAAGAGAGGACCAACTGGCACAAATTTTGCAGCCCTGCTTACAGAAACTGCAAGAGGCGCCTCGCCCCCCCCCCCCTTAAAAACAATCCCCACACTCCTTTTTGAGTCGGAAATGACAAAAGCCGGCCCTTCACTGGCTATAATGGCAGAGTTGGATGTGAGGACCACCCGGGGCTCCCGTCGAGGTGTGTATGCGGGTCCGGAGCGAGCAAGCTTCAGCCCTCTGGGCACATCCACCCGCGTGGATTCAGGTGGATGGGAGGAGACGGGCTTCAGAACCCAGGGGAGAGAAGCTGCGTGCCACCGCGGGGCTTGCGGAGGGCCACGGTGGGCACTCTCGGCGCTAAGGGGCGTTCGGGAGAGGGCACACAGCGAGTGGCTTCAGATGACATTATACACGGGCAACAATAACCTTATCGGATTCCAGGGCACACCTAGCCCGCGAAGGACACGGAGAACCAGGGCCAGGTTTCAGGTATCGGGGCGGAAGTGTAGCGCTGTGCTTTCTGTTTCCTATTCAGAGGGCCAGGTGTCGCCTCCCGCGCGTTTAACGACGGGGGTGGAGCCGGGCGCGCTGAAGCCCTGCTGATGTCTGCCGGCCGTTGAGCGGGGCGTAAAATGGCGGCGGTGAGTCGCACTCGTGGGGACCCAGGCAGCGTCGCAGCTGCCTGCGGGGAGGCCTCGGAGAGCGGACTGGAGCCCCTCTCCCGAGAGAAGGCCATGTGCCCGGTGTGCCTGGGCATCCTGCTGCAGCCGGTGACCATGCCGTGCCGCCACTCCATGTGCTTGCTGTGCTTCCAGCGCACCGTGGAGCTGACTAGCCTGTGCTGCCCGCTTTGCCGTACACGCATTTCCAACTGGGCTCGGCAGCGCAGCCGGGACAAGACATTGGTGGACCGGGAGCTGCGGGTGCGCCGGAGATTCCCGGAACGCTGCCGCCAGAGGGAGCAGGAGGAGGAGGAGGGCGGCAACCCGCAGCAGGCAGCGTTAGAAGGTGTGGAGTGCAGCATCTGAAGTCCCGGGTCCCAGGAGGGGGCCCGGGTGAAGACCAGCGCTGCGGAACACGCCAAAAGAGACCGGTGAGTGGGGGGGGGGGGTGTACGCGCGTGTGTCTGTGTGTGTTCGTGTGTATGCAGTGTGTCTGTGTATGCGTGTGCCTGTGTATGCAGTGTGTGTGTGTGTCTGTGTATGCGTGTGCCTGTGCGCATGCGTCAGTGTAGAGCGCGCACCGCGAGGCATATTACAAGCAGCCAAGATGCCAAAGCGCGCCCACGAGGTCAAATCTCCGGCAGGAGAAGCGCGTGACAGTCTGCTGTCCACATTCCCCCAAAAGTGATAACATAAGTTGTCTCGCCCTAGAGACAGCAAAAGCTTTGCTTTTGCTTTCGTCTAGGCGAGACCTAAACACGAAGACCTCCCCTAGAACAAATAATAAAAAAAGGCAAACACTCTAATCTTTGATACAAAACATCATCATTGTCCCACACAAGAATTAATTATTTGAAAAACATAAAAGTCTGTTTATTATTATTTTACTGAGATTTTTCATTTGTAGATCCAAAAGCAAAAGACAAATGTATATACAACTCTATTTACACTTCAAAAACGCATGTGAAGCATACCCCCAAACAACTTCAATGTAATCTCCAATCACACTCATCCAAACCATCATCAATCATACCATTCAACAATATATACACAAATCGCAACCAAATGACAAAACATAGCCGATCATATATATACACACATTTAAAAACAATATACAGAGAAGAAGCAAAAACACACAGCAAGCGCCTGGGACATGGCACCACACCTATGGTCATAGAGTGGAAGTTTGGCGTGGTGCTGACAGGTGATGCTTTGACAATTATGCTGTGGCGTAGTAATCTGGGTGACCAAGGTGATAGGTATGCAGCATGACATGGACACAATGCTGCGCTTAAGTAATTGGTGTTTGTGTTCAGACTCTGGTCAAGCTAGACCTATGAGCTTGCCGAGGCAAGGCTACTGATTGTTGCAACATCTGTCAAGGAGTATTTGATATTTTCAAGATATACACAAAGTATTTGACGGATGGTTGAGATTCAGATAACAGCCAAGATTAGAAAACCACAAAGTTGTTTTTGATTTCTTACAACGCAGTTTGTTTTGAACTGCTCAGACTTTTTTGTAGTCCAGCCCCGCGCTTCTGGTGCAGTTGAGCTTACGAGTCGGCAGTAAGAGCAAAGTCATATAATCCTGGATGATTGCTCATAGTTTTAAAGTCCACATATCCTAACCCCCCCTGTCTCTCTTGTGCACATGACGCCCTCCCTGCCCATGTATTTTGTATCTAGTGGTTAGTGCGTTCGATAGGCTGACCATCTCCCCAACTGTAGACCGTGGATTCGAGTTCTACTGTGTCGCAGTGAAAATGCAGAATTGTGTTCTACATTACAGCCCCCTGCAGCGAGACATTTAGAGCCCATTAAAAGTCTACCTGTTAGAACATCCAACAACTCTTGGGGCGGAAATGCGATAACATGAAAAACAAGCATTTGCAATGCGATAGGTCTCGCAGTTGTTAGAGTTTGAGCCATTGGCATTGTAAATGGCACTACGTTTTATTTATGTGTTGGTTTTTAAAACGTAAATAAAAGGCATGCCTTTTATTTAACGTTTTAAAAACCAACACATAAATAAAAGACATTGCCATTTACAATGCCAATGGCAGTTTCCCTATTTCAGAGAGCAAATGCAGGGACAGAGGTCTGCTGTCTCTTACATTTACTTTTTGGGACAAAAATTCAGTTTTTTGATGGCCGCACCACAATAAGCTAAAATCAGGTCTACGTGCTCTTCAATATTTACTCCCTAGGACACTATACATTGGTTGAAAAACGTACATTATGACTCACAGAAATGTAATTAGATTGTACAACAATTAAATGTTAGCGAGGACAAATATTGACAAACCTGATATTAGTTACAAAAATTATTTTTAAATGTAACATTTTATGTTGGTATCTACTTTACATAGACCTGTAGCAAAAAACAAAAAAAAACAAATGTTGAAATAATTATGTTATCTTGAACAATATTACGAAAGTAGCTGTGATTAATTAATGGCTACGATATCTTCACCCTATTGTTGGTTATTAATGTTTCCCTGGGAGAGTACGTACAGGAGTATAGATAAGTAAGCAAAGAGAAGCGACTGGATGTCTCCAGATTACACTCAAGGGAACACGTAGCAAGCAAAGAAATAGAACTTTTATGAACACCTTACTGAGTGAGACTTCAACCTTATCAACCTTCAGTAAACAAAAGTCCAGTGCAAGGGTGATAAACGCCGTAGAGGCTTGCTTTTTGCTGGAGGAGGTCCACACGCCCACTGTATTATAGAAGTCTTTGGAAGAAGTGTGGGCTTTAGTTCCATCAACAGGCAGCTAGAGTTGTTTTAAACAAACTCACAGAAGATATGTTTTTCTCATATGGAAAATTTGGAAAAATAAAATAAATGTAAAAAAACACAGGTGAACAATTCAACCTGTGTTGAAATAGAATTGGCCGACTGAGAACGCCGCTATTCCCGCTACACTGAAGAAAACCACTGTCGTGCTGGGGGGTGTAGGCTGCGGTTTGTGGTCTGCAGCGGGGGTTCCCCCACACAGGAGCAGGGCTCGACGAGTGTCAGGAGTCGGGTGCCACAAGCGGGAGTAGGAGCGTGGTCTCCCTACTGGAGGCTACTGGAGGCCCCAGAGTGTAGTGCCCGGGTGCATCCGCGGAGGCGCCCCAACTAGGTTGCCCTGCTCCTGCTCCTGTGCACCTCTTGCTCCAGTGTGCGTGTGCTCTTTGCTCCACGCCACCCTGTGCCCACTGCTAAACACCCGGCCGGTGTCAGGATTGAATAGTCGTGGATCCGGACCTGCGGAACTTAAGCAAGCACTATCGGCGATACAGTGTCAGCCGGGAGTCATTGTCCCCAGCCAGCTTGCTTTTCTGTACTTTAGCCCGAATACGTATTTGAGCAGCGGCAGGGAGGAAGATAACTTTGTGCATATTACTCATGCTCCAGAAGTATACAAATACCCTATAACCCAGAGGAGGAGCCCAGAGGAGGGGTCTGGGAAAGAGTGGTGAACAGTGATTATAAATCTAGTCACAATCTATCCCCCCTTGACGAAGATGGTGATTAATAAAAACTAAAAACATACACCAACAAGTGTACCTAATGGCTTAAACGAGGCAGCTGCTATTGCAGTCTTTCCTCTCTGTCCATTGCTCCCCCACCCCTCACTCCCCGTTCTCCTTCTTACACCGTGATATGTCCAGCGCCCCTGACGATAACGGGATCCGGTGCGTATCTTAGCAGGTGCTCGTCGCTAACCACTCGATTGCCCCTCTCTCCCGTCGCAGCTGTCTCCTCTTCGTCCTCATCCAGCTCGTAGATGGTGTTGAAGTCCGCCATGTTGGGCAGCAGGACGCTCATGACGTCGGCTGCCACCGCGAGGCGGCGTGTATACGCGAGGCGCTGTGACGAGCGGGCGAGGGCGGCGGTTAGAGTTCCTTGGGGGGGGGGGAGGCGCGTGCGCGTGGCCCGCCTGGCTTGTTCCTTTCACGACCACGCGCCCAATATGTGAGGAGAGTAGTGCGCTGGGTCCGTGCAGTAGCTACACAGGCACGAACATAAAACAAGGAGAGGAGGCAGCCTGGTGCCCACCTACCTCTCTGCAGGAGCCGCCTCCGCCGCTTCCAGAGGAGCCGCCGCAGTACCGGCTGGAAGACCTGGACACGCTGGCCACAGTGGTGCGAGCCTGGTAAGGGGGGGGGAGTTTGCCTGTATGTGTGTGTCTGTGTGCGTGTGTGTGTGTGTGCGTGTGCACGTGCGTGCGTGCCTGCCTGCGCTTGTGTGTGCCTGCCTGCGCTCGTGTGTGTGTGTGCCTGCCTGCGTGCATGTGTGTGCCTGCCTGTTCACCAACGCGAAAGCGTGCGCGTTCACGAGGTCAAATCTCCGGCAGGAGAAGCTCGTGACAGTCTGCTGTCCACATTCCCCCAAAAGTGATTACATAAGTTGTCTCGCATAGACAGCAAAAGCTTCGCTTTTGCTTTCGTCTAGCGAGACCTAAAAATGCACATTATCAGTCCCAGGTGTAGGGGCGAATAGCAAAAACAAGTGCGGGATGGGAAGATGCATTAACAAAATCAAACAGCGAATGCATACAAATTATTTAAAAAGGCAAATTCAGAGGAATTGCTGATCATGATGACCGCTAAGAGTTGTATTGACCTTGATTCACCCTAAATCTATATTGTGAAAGTGAGATGCATATTGCAATGCTTTGGTAACTTGTCGAGTTTCGATATTTCAAAAAACGGCTGTGTAAGAATGTACAGTTTGTAGATTCTCAATAATCAACATAATATAAAATAAGCAATAGAAGTGTATTCATTAAACCATAAGATGGGTTGAACATGCACTAGTTCTTGCAAAACCAAATACCCAGCATTGACGCGACTGCCAAATTTAGAGGGCACCGTTTCTGTCACCTGGGGCTCGTGAAATATCCATTCATAGAACTAAATTAACCGGTGATTGGTGTTTAATGCTGACTGCTCACCTTTCATCTACAGACCGGGTTCAACTTCTTCCTTTTCCGTCTCTTCTCAGAACATTACACCCTCAGGCCGGTACCTCAGAGTTGTGCGCAGCAAATTTATTTCATTCTGGTCAGGAAGCGTGAAACCTTCCCCATAATTTTCATTTTCATGTAAATGTCAGTCGGCGATCTTGTTCATTTGGTTGATGTTCAGGTTGGGCACTGTATCTTCCAAGATTGCTTTTCAAGGTATGTTCACGTTGTTGGCTGAAAGAAAAGAAGTAGCCTCATAGACTGCAAAACCTGGACTTTCATGGCATTCCTCTAGGTTGCATTACCCCAGTGTTGCCGGCCCCAGTGTAGTGCAGTGAGACCGTTCTTGAAATGTTCTCAATACTTCATTTGTCGCCACCGAATCCTGACAAAGGAGCATACATTTAATTAAAATAAACTTGAGATGATACTGACATTCAGGATAATCTGTATAGCTTAAGGCAACCGACCGAATAGGAAGGTCTGCGGCATCCAACCTTTTGACACATTTTAAGTATGTAGCAGTTGCATCGGCAGCCTATCGCCTGTAAGGGCAGTCTCTGCAACTGTTCACGGCCCTTTAGCCAATGTCACCAGCACAGGAAGCCACTGGGGAGCAAAGCGGGGGAGGAGGCTACTCTTTTTGGATCAAGACATCTCCTAAAAAGAAATTACTGCTAGGTCTGACACCCAACACAACCCTAACCACTTCAGATGGTGGTGAAGCTCTTAATAAAAGTGTTTGCCTCCATAAGGGCACTCTGTATGTTCAATGTTCAAGTTGTAATACGAAAACCATATCAGGAGACTTTTCAACTGGCCACTCTAAATGTTTTCCATGGGTAGTGTTTAAGCCTCCTGTTAATTTCTGGCAATAGGGATCACCGAATGCTTATTGGCCATCAAGCAGCAGGCCAAGGGTAGTTTATCTAAGTGCCCACCCAGATAGCAATACTCACACTGTCTCTAAATGCTTGTTTCTTTTTGATCTGTCTTGGAGAGACTTGTCTAAAAATCATTTCTTGTTGTTTATCTCCACGGAATTATAATCGCCAATACAGTGAGACTGTGAGGAAGAACAATGGGGTATGGTCCCAGAAACTCATGCCATACATTTAAGGACAAGCATGCTTTTGTGGTACAACTTTGGAGAAAAGAGTTTCTTAAAGCTGAAATCTACCAAAAATCTGAGATTTTAAATTTGAACCAGAGTTTTTGGGCAAGAATGCATCCCTGTCCATCACGTTTGACTGTAACTCTGTGTAACCATCTTGAGCCGTGTTAGAACTGGGGGTCTCTATTTGGCTGATGTTGATACCTTAGTCCAAATAGGGCCCCTTGCTTCTAAGTCGGGGAAAGGAAGGACCCTTTCTCAGATAGCCCCTGCTCACCCCCTCAGTAGCTTGTCACGAGCAGCCAGGCTTATCTCCGAGGCTAATGTGTAAAGTATTTGCAACCAAGCTCTCAGTAACCCAATGGTAACGCCACAAATGGACTCCACACGAGTTTCATTAAAAAAACAATTCTGTGTTGATAAAAAAAATATACGATGAGACCACACATTAATAATCCAACGTATGCGTATTTGTAATATGGCACCTTGACAGTTATTAGGCCAGCAAGCCCTTGTAGGTTCAGTATTAATGAGCAATTCTCGATGATCCAATGCACTCCTAATGCAATGCTATACAGTTCGTAATGTAAGAATCAGACACTTCATAATGCCAAAATAATTGAATTCATAATGCAACAATCCGGCAGTTCGTAATGCAAAAATAATGCTATTCGTAATGCAACAATCAGGCTGTTCGTAATGCAAAAATAATGCAATTCGTAATGCAACAATCTGGCCGTTCGTAATGCCAAAATAATGTACAACGGTACCGATCGCGGTGCTCTGGACGGTCTCTATGCCACTCCTACTAACTCGCGGTCAGCTACTGCCAAAATATGCCCCAAACACTGTTCTGATGGAAAACCAAGTGCAGCTCCACACTACGGCCCCGGTACTGCCACTCCTCAGCAAGTACGGGCCGCGATACGGACTTGAGCGGAGGCTCGCGCTGCAAAGATGGGAAAGGCAGAGCGCGTTTCTCTCGTAGCGCGCCCCAGGCGCCGACACACGCGCGCTCGCTGAGCGTTACCTGGGGGTACGGTCTCACTCTTCTCTCCTCTCCTCGCGGCTTGGGCCTCCAATGCGACTTTGTTGATCTTGGGCAGTGGAACTCGGGCCCCTGACGGTGATGGTTCGAGGTCTCTCCTTGGCAAAGGCAGGCTTTGGCCGGCAGCTGTGAATTCTCACAGCTCCTCTGGGGATGCCGATCTGGGCCGATGGCAATGACGATCGCAGCACTTATGACGCTGTCGATTAAAGAGGAGAACAAAACCGCTCCGGGACACAGTCACCGTGCAATTGCTATCGAAGGTCTCGGGCTGCACGAAGTACACGCACACAACGTCGCTAAGACTCACTTGGACTCCAGGTGTACACGATCACCGGGCAGTTCTTGCGTGGGTCTCTGGCTGCAAAAAGCACACACACACAGCGTTGCCGAGAGACACTTGGAAACTTTTATGTACCTGAGTTTCCACAACAGGGAGCCAGCTCTCCTCGGGCCCTTGGGGACAAGATACTTCAGGACACAGCACAGTCCGGTCAAGCAGGGGGGACACAGCAAAGTCCCTTAGCCTCTCCTTAGTTAAATCAGCAAACTTCAGGCCAGCCCCAGAACACACAGCAATGGTCAGTCCTTCTCTGCAGTCTCTTCAGCTGTTCTTCCTTGGCAGAGGTTCTTCTTGACCACAAAGTTTCTATCCTTTTCAGTCTTGATCATTCCAACGTTCTGGTTTCAGCTCTCGTAGTTATACCCCTAAATGTCTTTGGAGTCTGTGTTCAGGGGGGCACTGACCCCTGTCCATACCAGTTCTGGGTGACTCCCTGCCAGTGACACTTTCTTCCTTTGATAGTGGGGGGTCTTGATACTCAATCACTCAGCAGGAGATGGAGCTATTGTTTTATGGCAGCAGTCCAGGCCTCTTCACCTCCAGGGGCTACTCCTCCCCCCCTACACTCCAGATGCAGGTCAGCCTGTTGCTGTCTCGCCTCCGCCCCTGGGTCAAGACGTTCCCCAGATCCTATCGCATTCGAATCCAGACAGTCAATCCACAACCGGGCAGAGACACAGAGAATTGTTAGAACAAAAAAACCAGCCACTTCTAAAAGCTTGGTTTCGAAACACACAATTCAAAAACCATCTTCACAAAAAGATATTTTATTAAATTGTGAGTTCAGGCACACTGAACTTCACCTCTCCATCTTAAGCCTTTGGGAAGATAGGCTGGAAGCATATTGCGCAGCCTTCCCAATTCTGTCCAATGGGCAAGATGGCCTTGCAACAGTGAAAAACAAATTTGGCAGTTTTTCTCTGTCAGGACATGGTACACACCTTAGTACATGTCCTACCTTTCACATACACTGCACCCTGCTTAGGGGGGTACCTTGGGCCTACCATAGGGGTGTCTGATGTGCATAAAAAGGGAAGGATAAGGCCTGGCAAATGGGTGCACAAGTCAGGACAACAAGGCAGTTTAACAAACTGCGCGCAGGATCTGCAGTGGCAGACCTGAGTTCTCTCTTTAGGGCTACTTGTGTGGGTTTCACAGTTAGTGCTGCAGGTCCACTAGTAGCATTTGCATTACCACCCCATGCAAACATAGTGCACTTTACTAGGGATTCTACTAGTAAGGCAAACATGCCAATCATGGACAATCAATTACATAACACTTTATACAGGGAGCACTTGCACTTTGACAATGATCAGCAGTGGCAAAGTGCCCAAAGAGTCTAAATTGGCAAAACCATGTCAGAAAAAGGGTCTAGGGGGAAGGCAAAAACGTTTGGGGAACTCGAGCCAAAAAGGGCCAAGTCCACCAAGCCGCTTGAACACTATTAAAATAATCTGATCGAAGCTCTGTCGTCATTGAGTTCTAGTATGCTTCCTGTTTCTGTACAAGCTTGATGATTGTTAGGAAGGGGGTAGATGTTGGGGTAGGAGTGTCCCCTGCATGGTGAATGGGCATGTACCTCTGCCCAGAGTGCCCTAATGCTTGTGAAAGTGATATCCTGACTTTTATTCTGGCCCTGGTGTCACTGTTTTGTAGCGTCTATGCAGAGGTCTTGGCAACAAAGGAAACAATGGTTCCTAGTAATGGTATTTACAATGCAGATTATCAAATGATATTTTAATAAGTAAAAAAAATAGACCCTATAAAAACATAGTGATGCAGTGGATACTGGTGCAAACAAGCGTGCTTGGTGCTCTCTTGTGAAGTGACGCACTCCTGTGGTAAAACGTGGTCAACAAGTGTATCAACAGAACAGAATCCAAGATGGCCGTCGGGTGAAGAGCTTCGGCCGGGAGCTCCAGGCCAAGGATCCCCTTTTTGGTGTAAATCCCCTGAAATTCTCCCCCCTCATCGACCCTCTCTACTTACCAGGGGTCTTGTGTTCTGTGCGGCGGTTCTCGCCTCACTGGTCTCCCTCTCTTGGACTTGAGACCTCCCATGGAATCGTGATCAATGCTACCAGCGGCGGATCCTGAACAAGATGCCCGATGTCCGGTGGAGCTGCCCCGACCGCTATAGAGGAGATCGGCTCCGGTTCTACTTTGCCCGTCACCTACCCAGCGGACATTGGGCACAGTGCTAGTTTTCACTCCTCTGGTTCTCCCTTCTTCCTTCGCCTCCCAGCGAGTTCCTGTGTGTCTGCCGGTCACAAGTTCGCTGCATCGCTGCGGAGGCCTGGCTTTGCCACCATGGTGACCCCTCCGATCGACGCTTCCTTTCCGGACCTTGACTGGGATTTATTGCCTGCGGCGCCTCTCTTGTAACTGCAGCTGGGACTTTTGGCTGCCAGCCTTCCTTTCTGGTCCCGAGATGCGATGCCTGCCACCCCGCAGCTCAGCAGAAATAAAAACAGCGAAAATGCGGCGAGGAGGTCTTGCCTTCACCTCTGTGCTTGTCTGCTACGTGGCAACCTGGAGTCCCGCTGGTAGCTTGTCTGTGGTTTTGACAGGGAGACACGTGGGTCCTGTCTTCCCCTCGTCAGAGCTGCCTCGAGTGTGCCGCAACACAGCTATTCCTGGTCACCGAGTTGGCTGATGCGCCTGCCTGACCCATGGCTGCCTTCCTCCTATGAGGCTGCTGCCTTGCTCCTGTTCTTTCCCGGACTTCCAATGTGTCGTGGGCGATCTCCGACCTCTTGACTTCCTTCATCATGCATCCGTTATCTGCCCCCTCTCAACCCTGCTCGTGGGGTAGGTTTTTCTTTTTGGGAATTTTTCACCCGATTTGTATTTGCCCGCAATGCCGCCATTTTTGATTGCGAGGTACCTGGGATCCTGGAGACTGAAACCGCCTTCTTACGGTCTCGTCATTCCCTCAAACTGACTCTTTCTCCTGATCATCGCCTTGTTCCAAATTACTGACTATGGTCCTGATCTAATCTACAGTTGCCTCCCCTCTTCACCCTCTACCCGCCCTTATTCTCCTTTTTTAGGTCTCGCCTGTCGATGCGCATGCGCATCGAGCTTGCGAGACTATTGGGGCTTATCCACTCTTTAACTAACTTGCAAGGAATCGTGGCGATTCCTTGCAGTGCCCGTGACTTTTAAGCTCAATGCGCATGTGCATTGAGCTTAAAAGCGCGTGCACATCAGTTCCCTCAGCCGCACTCCAGGCCCCTGCTGTTTTCACACCCTCTCCCCACTCCGCCCCCTCCCCTGCCCGCCGTGTCGCAGATGACAGAAGCTTGTTTATCTACTTTCAAGCGCACGGCCGCTAGGCCGTGCCTCCCCTACTCTCCTCCCCCCTCCTCCTCCTACTCTCCTCCCCTGCCTGCCGTGTCGCACCTCTCCCCTCTCCCCGCTCCGCCCCCTCCCCTGCCCGCCGTGTCGCAGATCACAGAAGCTTGTTTATCTACTTTCAAGCCGGCAACCATTCCGTCCTTGTCCTCTCACGCTTGACCGATCTGGCCCGCGGTTCTCACTCTTCCTTGCCCTGGCCTATTGAACCTATATTTTCCGCTTGTGCCTTACCTCTTTAGGCACACCCCGATCCTTATTGTATATACTCCTCCATGCAGCCTAGGCTGGACAAGCATGTGACACAGCAATTCCTCGTGTTCTGTTAAGCACCGTTGCTTCTCACACGCCCGGTCCTTTCTCTCCCGCCGTCCAACGAAACCACGAACGGTATGCACAGTTTTCATCCTCTTACACATTGCTTTTAGGCACCATCTCTGTTTTCTACCCTCTTTTTCTCTCCCTTTACCACCATTATAAATATACTAAGCGTCCTGCCTTTAAAATTACGACCCAGTTCCTTTACATTTCCTGCAGTCATAGGCAGCACATTTCCCCCACTTGCAATAAAATTAAGTTCACCTAACGCCAAAGTTTACCACAGATGCAGTCACGGCCTGGGGCGCTCTAACTAACATAAATTAACAAGTTGCTGTGACAAAACTTCAGAGGAACCACAGCAGCGATGCCATATGAACAGCAGGCAGCCACAACACATCTCCCCAACTTTGTGAGGAGGAACGAGGTTACAACTTCAGTGTGCGCTTCTTCGCAGCCATGCTTTCAGGGCAACTTTTCTGGGCGCGCAGGGCCCATCTGTTATTAAAAAATGCTTTAAGTGCAACAGAAAACTTCTACCAGGGCCGTAATGTAATTGCGTTCAGGGGCCTTACATGTTATCACGTGCTGTAGCATTATATTAAGCTACTGATCTACAGTGCCTACTCCTGCGTATTAATTTTGCGAGGGGGGACAGCATTACGACTACAGTGTGCGCTCCTTCACCGCCGTGCTTTTGTTGGAATTCGCTTTAAACTGGGATGTAATGTTATTGTGTACAGGAGGCTTACATAAAGGCGCTGTCACGATGTTTACACGCACTTAACAGACCTTGCGTTCCTGGCTTCCATTTACGCTTACAATGTATATGTAACAGAGCACTGAACAACTTTGCGAGGTGGGACGGGGTTACCATTAAAACTGTTGAAATTAGCTTAAACTAGGATGTAATGTTATTGTCTACAGTGGGCTTACATTAAGCCGCTGTCACAATGTTTACACGCACTTAACCGAGCAGTTAACAACTTTGCCAGGGGGGACGGTCGTACGACTGCAGTGTGCGCTCTTTCGCCGCCATGCTTTTAGGGCAACTTTTATGGGCGCGCAGGGCCCATCTGTTGTTAAAAAGTACTTTCAATTCAACAGAAAACTTCTACCAGGGCCCTTATGTTATTGCGTTCAGTGGCCTTACATGCTATCACATGCTGTGGCATTATATTAAGCTACTGTTGAACACTGGCTACTCCTGCGTATCAACTTTGCGAGGGTCATAGTGTTAGAGTTTGCGTTCTCTGGGCCCGGTATAACAGGAGGAGGGCATGTTCTTCACTGTTAAAGTACATTCTTGTGGGGCTCACATTTGATCTTTAATGTGGTGCACAAAGAACAGACTGGTCCGTACTTTTAAATGCGAGTGAGATTAACCGTAGGGAGAAACCACATGCACATTTGACTCAAGCTGCCATATTGCATTGCTGTGCTTCTCTCCCCTGCTGCACTCTCCTGCTCTCTAGAGATGTAGCATAACGACGAGAGCTGCCATATAAGTCACGTAAATACAAAACATGTTGCATTCCAAATGCTATCGGTGTCACATTCGCGAAAGTTATAACTATTGGGATTGTAAATGACAAAGCCATCAATTTAGCAATTTTAACAACGAAAAAATAAATTAAATATGTCATTTACAAGACCAATAACTACAACTTTTCTAATGCGAGACCTATTGCATTCCAACGCCACTCACACACGCAACGCCACTCACACACGCAACGCCACTCACACACGCAACGCCACTCACACACGCAACGCCACTCACACACGCAACGCCACTCACACACGCAACGCCACTCACACACGCAACGCCACTCACACACGCAACGCCACTCACACACGCAACGCCACTCACACACGCAACGCCACTCACACACGCAACGCCACTCACACGCGCAACGCCACTCACACGCGCAACGCCACTCACACGCGCAACGCCACTCACACGCGCAACGCCACTCACACGCGCAACGCCACTCGCACGCGCAACGCCACTCGCACGCGCAACGCCACTCGCACGCGCAACGCCACTCGCACGCGCAACGCCACTCACACACGCAACGCCACTCACACACGCAACGCCACTCACCCACGCAACGCCACTCACCCACGCAACGCCACTCACCCACGCAACGCCACTCACCCACGCAACGCCACTCACCCACGCAACGCCACTCACCCACGCAACGCCACTCACCCACGCAACGCCACTCACCCACGCAACGCCACTCATCCACGCAACGCCACTCATCCACGCAACGCCACTCATCCATTTGCAAAACGAAAAATGTCAAACTCTTCTATTGCGAGACCTATTGCATTTTCAATGCTTGTTTACTCTATGTAACGTTCGTGCAACTGATGTAACTTGTATCTGCTGTAACTTTGGAAAAATATGTAACTCATGTAAGCTCTCTTGATACCTTCGGGTCTAGCCAGCGCTATGTAAAACTCACCAAATAAATAAGAACAAGAATAGCATGGCCAGTTAAAATAGTTTTGTTCTGTTTGGGGGCTGGGATGGATGGGAGGAGAGAAGTACACGAAGGAGACAGCTGAAATGGACCACTCTGGTGGTCTGCTTAAACACAAAGAAAAGTAGGGCTTAAAAAAATGTGCAGTGGAAGGACACCTGTAATGCATCTATGCTGCATGGAAGAGACCAACACGGTAAGAGGAAGGAAGTTTACGGCAGCTGATCGAACAAACAAATGAGTGACAATGAAGCCGACCAATAGGCGACCTCCAGGCTCACCGTTAGAAAACAATAAAAGTGCAGTCTGTGCGCGGTCTAAAATAGGACACCGTGCACTCACTCAGTTCACCAGGGTGTAAGTGGCACAAGGTTGAGTGTCTATTACTGGTCTCTGCAGCCACTGCGAGAACCTCTTGTCTCAGACTGGTCTTTTAAGTATGGCTTGCCACGTGTCGCCCACTCTTTATTCGTTTATATTGTGGCCGTTTCAGATCCCAGTGGTCCGGGCTAGGCTTTAAGTGCTGATTCAGATGTAGCTTTTTTTCTTTAGAAAGTAGTGTACTTCTGCTCTGGAGTCTGAACGGTCACTTTCCTTACAAAGAGACTCTTACTCGTGACAGAAATGGAGGTTTAAAATCACCATTTGTTGGAATTAACACAGGGCGCTTTGTGTGAGGGCTGGAGTGAATGCCCCCTCTCTCCTCTCTACCCAGCTACCCTCTTCGCAGATGTGCATCCACCCGCCCCAACCAAAGCCTGAAGATTTCATCTTTTTGGAAGATCACAGGGTTTCCATTTTGTCGGTTAGCAGCGCCTCTTAACCCTCCTCCCTCTCTGTGTGCAGCAGATAATCAAACACTGCTTTTCAACCCCTGTGCTGTAGCAGCCCTCCCCCTAGTAGCAGTCCACGCCTGAAGAGGCTGCACTGCAGGGTCAAGCAAAGAAAGCAGCACTTCCTTGGGGGGCCAGGGGAACATTCCCTCCTTTGTTGAGTACACTTGTACTTCATTCACCCCTAACATACACATGCCCAGCAGACTCGTCTGTGTCTTGTTTTCGTCGGTCTGATTCCTTCTGACAGTGGTGAGTTTTTGGATACCGAGGCGGTAGCCTCATTACTCCACATTCATTTTGAGTTTTTAGTCTCTGTTTAGGTTGTCTTATTGATGTGTGACGTTTTGTCATAGTTGAAATTGTATCACAAGGTCAGCGCTGTGATGGGAGAGCGGACTCGCAGCCGTAAAGTTGTGCTTGTACTGGTACAGTCAACCGCGTCCTGGGCCGATGACCTCACAAACCCGGCATCTAGATGGTATGTTTAATGATCCGTTGTGCACATGATGAGGCTTACTGTACATCTGTCACCGGCCTCTCCATCTGCAGTCACAGAACATGCTCCTTTGATGCTCACCTATACACTCCCTGCAGCTTCCTGAGGCGATGACCTCACAAGCCCGGCATCTAAATGGTATATTTAATGATCTGTTGTGCATGTGATGAGGCTTTGTGTACACCGGTCACCGGCCCCTCCCATCTGCAGTCACAGTACATGCTCCTTCGGTGCTCGGTATACACTGACTATAGTGTGTCCTTATGTGATGACCTCACAAAGCCGGCATGTAAATGGTGTATTTCTTGAGGCTCGGTGCGCGTGATCTGGTTGACCTTCCACCCATCCTTCCATCAGGCAGTGAGCTCACCCTCCCCTTTTCAGAGTGCACGTTGCTCCTGCATGCCCTGGCATGATGACCGTTGAAGTCTGGCATCTAAGTTGAGTATGTAGTAAGGCTGATCACTTGTCCTTCGGGTACTTTTAGGAAGTGCAGGCCCTGCTCATTAAAGGCACAGTATATTCATTAAACCTGGAATGTTGCTACTGCTGTACTGTGCCATCGTATCTGGAACTCACTTCCTTTTCAGCAACAGATATTTTTGAGCTTAGCCAAACACACGCTCGCTGGGTTTATCTTAGTCCTTAGGATAGATAAGTGATCATTGACCATGATACATCGGGTACTCTGAATGTATGCAGTGTGCATCCTTATCTTTCTGTACTAGCAGAAGGGACTCCTCTGATAACATTAGTCCGCACCTCATCTGGTTACAGCTTGCACCACATCACCTACTTTTTCCCTTCATGGGTGGACTATAATCTTTCTTCATCTTGCATATGCATGCTTTAGGGTCTCCTTACAGATTCTTTCAGTTCCTTCCTGAAGACCGGTCTGCATGTGTTCATTCTGAATCCCTCAGCTGTGACGCCTTGTCCAGATTTTGAACTACAGCTTTGTGGAGCACCTGTGTGTGGGGGTGGGGGTGGGGTGGGGCGTGTACATTTTAATTTGAAACCTTCCTTGTTGTGAAGTCTCTGCAGTGAGCACCAACTGATCAAGTTCTTCACTCTTCGAGCCAATCTCCTCATTCTTTGTCATTTACGTGGAGGTTGAATTTGAGTTTCTCATTGCGGACTATTTTACTGAACCGGGGGATCCCCCAGCTTCCTGTTTTATGGGCAGCACCTCATACCTCCCTCCCCTCCCCCCGTGTCTTCATTTGATTCTGTGCTATCTGTGCCCATTCTGCCTCCTTTTACGTCGTCCCTTACCTTTGTCTCTCCACAAGTGGCAACATTATCTCCCTTTGCTTGAACTTTGTGGCTACTTTTTCGGTCCACTAGTCTTTCCAATCGGTGGTCCCTCTTTCTGCTCGGCTATATTTCCTCATTCCATGTTCTCTTCCTTTGTGCATGAATTTCATGCAGGCCCAGCTTAATTTGGAATAGATTTGAACTGTAGCATTGTCATTTTGTTAATCTCTTGCTAGGGTTTGCCCTCCTTGCTTTGTGTTATTTTGTTCTGGGAGGGTTGAGGGTGGATAGAAAGTCTGCAGACTTCTGTGTCAGTTGGGTGATCCACACTCCTCATTGCTCCTTCTCTGTCATATGTGAACTAAAAACACTCCCTGCGGGCCCACTTGAGTAGTAGGTCAAGGATCCGCTCTGTCAGAGACAAAAACAGAGATAAACAGTAATTTGGTCCTGCGGTTTATTTCCCTTGTCTTCTTCCACAAGTAGGGATTGGTTTTCAATGTTGTCCATCATGGATGGATGTCCATAATATATCTAGCGGTTCCAGCTTTCCTTGTATTGGACTGTATCTGTCCAGTGCCACTCTGCCATCCTCCTGTTAGCGTCGGGTCGGCTTCCCTAGTCGATAAGGATGTGTTTGTTTTGTGCATGGCCATTACTTTGTAGCTGAGAACATTTGCAGTAGTTCTGCTGGACACCAGGATCTACACTGCTCCTTGGGCTTGTACACTTTAATATAGAACTGTGTTTAATCCTAGTTTTTCCACGACTTAACGGTTTCTAAGTGACATTTCCACACTTCCTCTGTGTACGGTCTGTACATGAACTCCAGACACTGTCCTGCCTCACGTTTTACCTGCCTCCATTTAGTGTCATGACTGAATTCCATTCAGACCCTCTGTCTTGTCCCCGAGATGACATTCCTAGCTGGTGCATTACTTCACTTCTGGACCTGCTTGAACCAGCTGTGTGCAGATCTGCAGTGAGCTGATCTGTTCTCACACCATATCAAGGAAGGGAGATGTTAGCAAAGGCACGCAGGTGCATACTGAGCCGGAGCAAGATATTGACTTTCAATAAGGTGAGGCGGGTGGGGGTCTGGGAGGGAGGATCGCAATGACCGCTCATAGCCACTCAACATGTCCCACTCTTACAAATTGTATCAATAGAAAATGACTGGATCCTAGTATTATTTGCTTCAGGTCAACTCTGTTAAGGAAGTACAATTGAGGATTGTTTAAAGATTGCCTAAAGAATATGACTACAGGATTGAGGTCTAAGGGGCTTCTTCCTTACCGCGGGGGTGGCTAGATGAAATGACAGCCAGTGCTTGACTTCTTTGGCCCATATTTCTCCATTGGAGCCAATTTGTTCTTTTCGCTCTCAGCCCCAGTTTAGTGACTCCTGAACACCAGGTTTTGACCCCACCACACTATTGTTCCTTCCCCTTTTGCTGCATACCTTGGTTTTCGTATTACACAGGCACGGCGGGTCATGAAAGATGTGCAGGCACCTTGGTCAGATAGGCCTCTATCATGAAGTTGCTGCATCCTACATGGGATAACGCTTTCAACAAGGGAAATGTGTCACATTTTATTGTGGATGCCTTCACATGTGTGTGGAATACTGCCATCTTAACTGTGGCAAATATATCTAGGTAAATAAGAAAAACTATACAAACGTTGGTCAGATTTTACTTTTAGGGTCAGTGTGTGTATTTGGATGGCATTTAGTTGTGTCTGGAGATTTGAAACTAGGATTGTTGCATTTTAGTGTCACTGGCTGTCAATTGTTTGCTTGCTATTTCACAGTAGCTACTCTTCCATGATGCTGCATGAAGCAAGGCCATTATTGTGACTGATTTTACCCACTTTTTAACAGGACCTGCATTAAGGAATATATCCTCACAACAGATAATATTTCAGCAATGAAAACTATTTTGCATCTACCATCTGGGCTTAGTGAGTTGGGTCCTTTAAGTACCTGCTGGTGGAATGTTGCAAGATGTCCTCCATGGTGGAAAGTTCCAAGCATTGAGGGTTCATTCAAGGTTGATGGAAACAGGAGAGTGTTGCTCATGCACCATACCCAGAGATGACACTCGCGCTCTCTGGTAACATATGCTGTTTTCAATAGTTTTAATTGAAACCACAGAGGAGCCGAAAGGGTAGGGTGTGCAGGGCCTATGCTGGTGTTGCCAGCCTGTTTTTTAGCGGCTACCGGTTTTGAACTTGGAAAGTAACTTTGAGAGCTGGGACCTTGCTTGGTCCTGACCCTGGCTGGTAAACCTGTTAAAAAGAGCAGGAGGCCTGCCTATAGCCTCAGCTTAGTGTTTCTAGTTTTGCACCTCAACTTGTGCATCATAACCGGTTGGACATTCCCGGAGGGAATTTTTTCACATTCAACAATGTTGGGTGGTAGGAAGTGGTTTATGAAATGTATTTCTGCTTGGATCTCAAGGCATTGGGTGAAAAAAGATTAAACTCAGAAGTAAGCAAATACAGTAGTCGTAAAAATGTAAAAAGCAAACTGCATTTAAAATTGCGTGCAACTCCTAGAAATACAAGAGAATGTGGCAAGCCAGGTAATGCCATTTCTGTATGAAATAAAACTGGCAAATGTCCTTTTCTTCCTTCTTTAGGGTATATTTTTGAGTGAGTCCTGTAACTCCAGCACTTGCTTCAACACCTGCGTATGCTGGTGGTCTTTGATTCGTACTTGAACTAGACAGACTGCTTCAATATAGAACAAATCAAAACCAAAAGTGCCAGCAGCTACTTGGTTCCCAACTCGTGTCTGACTTTTCTTTCTCCTGGGGAACAAACAAATGCATCCCATAATTTGAGTTTCAGGGAATCCATTTTAGCAAAAAGGGTGCTGCTTCAAGACTTTTATGTTCGTAATCTTAGCACCCCCTTTTACCCCAGAGGGCTGGTGCTTCAAAAGACCTCAATCTGAGATCCCAGCAGGTGATGTTTTAAATCCATGCTCTGTGGAATGAGTAGTGACGTCAGAGGAGACATGGACAGATTGTTACACACATGTACAAATATAATAAGCCAGATTTAGAAGAGGAAATGCTCTCAAGTGCAGTAGTGCTATTTTTGCTTAAATGCACGTCAGTATGCTTGATCCACGCTAGCCCCTGCCTTCTGATCAGCATGTGTCATCTTTGTGGAAGCTGTTGGACTGGAAAAACATCTTCCGCAGTTTGTGCATGAGGCATCGTCTCCAGTGACCCTCTCCCTGTGAATTACCAGGGTCACAAAACAGCGTGCGGTAACTATCTTCAAAGTCCAGAAAAGACCAGCTACCTCCCACCTCTGATTAGCATCCTGAAATCAACCATTTGAGAACAGTTTAGTCATGCATAAGCCTCAAACTACAATTGAGCCCACACATTCAGGTGGACGGGTTTGAAGGTGAACTTAGAACACTTTTTGACACTTTCTACTAGACTTTGAGACCAGGGGGGTGGCCAGGTCCACATAACCGTGACCTAGGCATTCTCACTGTATCTCTGATTAATGAGTACTTAAAATGTATGTTAGCTTTGACTTGTCAACAAATTCTGTATTAGCAGTAGCAGTAAGTCATTATACGCATGATGACCTGCTCCCGGTAATCCAAATCTTTCTTTTTAATTTAGTACGACAGTGAAACTTAAAATATTCAGTGATCCACTTATGTTACTTGCTGATGCTCTACTATTTATTTGCCCTATCGTCATTTCCAAAACGCTTATGAATTTGCGAACAGTCTTATATTGACGTTTGGTGACTGCTGATGTCTACCCACACAAAGTATTTGTTAGCGCAATTAATATACTCGCCACTTTAGCATTGGCCACTTCATATGTTGATGGCGTTGCAGAAGTGGCACTTTATAATTATTGGTTACTAGATAAAAGCAGTTTTATGTGCGGACTGCATATTATTGCCCAGTTGGGAGCTCTCCAACACGTTTTTATTGCTAGTTTTAAGTTTTGCGGGCAGTGAGTCAAAATAAAATTACAGGTTTCTGCTTCAGCAGTTAACATTTTCTTTACTGAGTTCTCGGCCTAGATGGTTCAAGCAGATTTGTGTTCTAATTTTAATATGTAATTTAGTATGCGACCTTTCTAATTTTGGGAGTAATACATCTTTGCTTTGAGGCCCATGGTTTATATAGCCAAGAAATCAAATGGGTAATTTGGTTATCCACCTTTTTTGGGAATAGTTTGGGTATCGAGCGATATAACACTTACAACTCTTAAGCGCAGTAGACGTTTGCGCGTTCTTCTCAGAGATCCTCTTGCCCAAGCAAAAGTCCTTTATCCAAGGACCCAGTGTGGCTTCAGATTCTTAAGCCTGTTTAGATCTTGTGCTGTTGTCTTCTACATACGTCGTTTTATATGATTTCAGCTGTTGAGGTGCTGTCCAGAAAAAAGACATCTAGGGCCGTCACTTAGCAGCAGTTTAACTCACTACTCTTAAATCTGTATGTGCTGCCACATAAGCCACTTATTGGAGACATGGAGAGTTCCTGGTTCTAAGACGGCTTGGGCGCAGGAGCTGGGTGTGACTTTACCATGCAGCACCAGATCGTTCCCTCTCTCCAAGCAGTGTTTCCGCTGCGAGCAGGACAATGCTGGATTACTCCACCTTCCCTGGGAACGTACCCCCATCTTCAATTATTGGTGTGAAGTGCTCCTTGTCATAAATGACATGAGACAAAACACTTTGGAACTGGATGCGCGGGTAACAATGCTTGGCCTCATAAAGAACATTGTTCGATTTTCCACCGCTTGACTGTGAGGACCTTCGTCTTGGCCATGCAGGATGTAGCTAGGGAGGGGGGTGGTTTGGGGGGGGAGGAGGGGGCTGGAGTGCCCAATAGGGCTGACTGGTTACAAGACTTGGCGAAACTTACAACTTGCTGCAGCCACCTACATTTAGACTACAGGATATCTGGGGACCCTCTCTGATGTATCTCCTTTGTAAAGCATCAGATTTGATTTGATTTTATTTAAAATGTATAGAACGCACGGATGCCCTAAGGCGTCTTGGCGCTGAGTCAGATGTACTGAGTCTAGGACTGCCCGAGATGGGATTCAAGCTATGCTGAGAAGAGCCAGGTTTTTACTGCCTTTCGGGATAGTAGCATTGAAGGGCTATTTTTTATTGATAGTGGTAGCTGATTCCAGGTCTTAGCTGTATGCAGCAGGAAACTTCTCCACCCCACCCCCATCTCAATTGTTTGAATCTGGGGGTCTTAATCTGCTTTGCATTGCTTGACGGTTCATATTGTTGCAAGTTAGCTTTTAGAAATTGGGAACCTATCCCCTGAAAAGCCTTGTATGCCAGGCAAACTGACTTGAACCGTACCCTTTTCTCCATCGTGAGCCAGTGGAGGATTCTTAGTCTGTGGGCCACAGGCTCAGACCTAGGGATGTCCAGAACTAGCCTAGCTGCAGCGTTTTGAAGACGCTGAAGTTTTAACAGCAGTTGATTTTGTAGCTCAGTATACAGAGCATTCCCGTAGTCCAACCTGGATAAAGCCAGCATGGTTACCAAAGTTTTGCAGGTTTCTACAGGAATAAATGGCAAGAGCTTTTTTATCAACTTCAGGATATACCACACCGAGGAGGAGAGTTTGTTAATCTGGGCTTGAAATGTTAATTTGGCATCAAATACAAAGCCCAAATTCCTAACTTCCTAACTTTGTCCACCGGTGATGGGCATTTGCCCAAGCTGTCTAGCCACCATTTGTGCGACCAAATACTGGGCTCCGCCCCCAGTAGCATGACCTCGGTTTTGTCACCGTTTAATTTTAGACAGTTTAGTTGTATCCAGCAGTTGACTTGTTCCATGCAGTTACTAAAACTGTCTGCCGTTTCGTCTGCGTTGTTAGAGATTGACACCACTATTTGAGTGTCATCGGCGTAGGAAACGGGGACCCAGATCACCCAGTAGACACTGGTGGGGTCAGGCGGGGGCGATTAATTACCTTGTTCTCTTGTTGCTCTTGTTCCTTTGAGATGTGCTTTGGTATCCTAGAATTCTTACTTGTTTTTCATGTTTTTTGTTTTATCTTTCCCTATTACCTTATTTCATCGCTTCGTTTGCATTGTCTGAATGCTCCGTCTACAGTTAGACCCTACTTTTTCACTTTCATGTACCTTAGACCATCTCTATTATGTAACCATGCTTGCCTCTTGTAAAGCTATAATTCTGCTATTTCTAATATGCATGATTGCTAGTCCTCTTTATACATGACTGTACTTGTTTTGCGGCATCTGCAATAAAAGTATATACAAATGGTCCTGTTTCAATAGTAGCTTGGCACTGACTAGAGTCTTTATTTGTGGATAGGCTAAACAAGATCTTTGTGTGTCAACGCTCGCTTCCGAAGCAACAGCCATGCTTTCTGCTCCTTTTTAGTTCTCGCCTACGCAGTGTGCATGCGTTGCATAGGAGGGGGCCTCTTGAAATCGATTCGCTTTTTGCCCAAAAACGTGCACGCTTTGCATTGCTTTCAATGGCAACGCGTGCACGTTTGGCGATTTCCTTGCGGGAGAAAGCAGCGCCATCTGTTAGCAATTATCGCACTCGCTCCCGCAAGGTAAATGCTGCGCATCCCTGCTCTCGGCCGCACACCCCCACCCCTCCCACTTGTTTTCATTGCTGCTTGTTTGAACTCAGAAACTCGCTAGCACCCACACTGGTTCCCTCTCTTGCTCTCCTCCCCCTACTCTCTTGTGCTCCCCTGCTTGTTATTCGAAGGCTGCGTGCTTTTTAACAACATGCAGTCCACTGCAGATCAAGAAATAAATAAATAAACGGGGGATGCCGTATCTCCCTATTTGGTGCCCTCCCTCGGCCCCCACCTGCCCTTTGCCTGCCTCAGTTTACTTATGGCGGCGGTATGTGCAGGTCTGTTAAACCTTTCCCTCTCTGTCAATACTTTCAACAATGCGCACAGTTATAAACAGGGTGCTGCCGCTTTAAATTACCCCTGCACAAAGCTCGCTGACTCGCAGATTTCAGACCCCCCGGCCGTTCAATAGACTTGGCGGTTATCATGCAGTAAGATTACTGTCATTAGTTTCACTTTACAAGAGGAGGTAGGTGTATGCTTTCAGGGTTTGGGCAATTATTTTTAATAGAAGTCTGCGCACCTTTTAATAGCAAGCACTCGCACGACGGATCAAAATAAAAGCCTTGTAGCACTTCTCACAGTCTTTACATGGTTGGGTCAAGGGACTTTTAAATATTTCTGGCTTTTCACTATGACGCCTGCATGTGGCTCATGGTGGGCTAATAGGTTTAAATCCTGCACAGTGGTAAACACTTCCACTTTCAAACAGTGCTGCTGGGCGACAGCTATCAAACACGTCATACGTGTCCACTATTCACTGTAAGCATGGGTTTAGCATGGGTTTATCACTCTGCTTAGAGCATCACTGGCATGTTTTTTTTTCATTTTGAATTTATTTGTGATAGCATGAACACACACACACAAAAACACACACAGTTTTGGCACTGACTCTCGCAAGCGCATGTAAAACTCACAAGGTTATCATTAACAGAATGGATTTTTTGATAAAAGCACAACAAGGGTCTCTTTGAGTCTGTAACCTTTTGGTGCGCACGCATGGACTATATCGCTTCTACACAGTACATTTTCTGGCTGCACTGTCAGCACAACATATAGACACAGTGATTACCATATCAGCTCTACTGACCTGTGTTTTGTATTGTAGTGATCTGCATTCGGGCACAATAGATTCATAACATTTCTCATTGTTTATTCACACAGAGCCTTGAAGCGGGACAGCTCTGTGAACGGCTTTCACCCATGTTTTTGTGCCCTTCGCTTTCCTGCCCTTGTTGTCCATCCTTCAGCATGCACCAACCACTGAGTCAGCAGCAGCCGCATGGCAATGGAATCCCTACTGTTCCCGACTCGAAGGGTGAGTGCAGCGAGTGCACATACTCCTGTATAATCCCACACACCCACCCCGAGATGCCATTTACATGTGCATTATCCCCACTATGCATTTGTTTACATTCAGTGTGTCTTCTGCCCCAGGCAGTCACTGCCTCCACCTTGTCACAAATGTGATTTCTGAAATTACGTTTACTTTTTGTCTTTCCTGAAAAGGGACCACGAGCAATGGCTGTGGATTTCTGTTTGTTTTCTGGCGTCGCACCAGCCAGGGTGGTTTTAAGGGATTTGGCGAGGCTGCCCTCCCGCGTTATGAAGTATTTAGTTCATGCAGTGCTTAATTTGTAAAATATGAAGTGCAGGTGCTCAAAATTTTTTAGGAGGCCACACCCACTTCCCTCGGCTCCACCCTCTTCTACCACTGACTCCACGCACTTACTCTAGTTGCTCCCCCACATCCTCAACTGGCACTGCTGACTCTCGTACCAGAAAACTAGCACATGGTGGCAAAGGTTCATATAGAGCCTTACAGCACGTGGTTCGGAGCTCTGTATGTGTTCAATGCAAGAAGCTGCTGTTCACTGGTTGGAGAGCGATGCACATACCTGAGAGCATTTTGCAGTCCACCAAAAAATTTGGAAGCCAGTCCGGCCAAGGAGTCATCTCTCATAACACCAGACTCTACAAACTCATTGGGTACGTACATTTTCTCCTGAGACAGGGCCTGTTTACCGGCAGGATACTTAGTGCTAGAGGGAGAGGTGTTCACAGCAGTGCAACCTGATTCAACATGGCACTGGTGCACTGCATAATGAACATTTGTATGCCATGCTTCAAATTGATAGACCGCCCTAACTGCAACCAAATTGTTCTTTTGCAGGAGGATGGAAGTGGCAAGACAACATTTGCTTAGTCACATTTGAACCTCGTGTGCCTTTGACTATAACACACCACTGCAATACAGCACCATTAGGTGTCACACATTTAGGCAGCATGAGACAGACATGCAGGTCAAAATCTGTGGTAAGTACAATGACAAACTTAGGGGTGAATATATATCACTGGAGCAAGCAGGGAAATATACTTGGCTGGCATTATCTGATGTCAAGAAATGTTTACCCATGTAAAATATATATTTCATTAAAATAGGATGGTAATGTTACAGGAAGCAAACCCTGGACTGATGGAAACCTGCAGTCGTCTGTTACTCCTTGCCCTTCCATGACTCCTCGGCCACCCACATCCTCTCCGAAATCACCAAAAATTCCACACACCCTCTTCAATCAATACCATAGTGGCCGATGTGTGAAGCTTAAGACAGACCTCGTCTTTTTTACCTGTAATACTACGTCCTGGACCAAGAGTTCCTTCAACAAATTAAATGTTACATCTTCTACTAACATTCCTCATGGCTGCAAGCTGCACATTTCTCTCTCATCACTATTAAATGGAACAATCACCGTCTCCATCTACATCAATAGTAAGATACTGATTCATTTCGAAGATGTATACCTTTCATTACTAGACCAACTTTGTTGCAAACTTCTTCTGAGTCTTCCCCAACTCATTACCCGACCCCACAAGTTGAACTCAACCCCACTTCAGCACCCTCTTCACCCACTAACCTGCCTCAGGGGTTTTGATCCAACAAGATGCTCACACCCTCCAAGCATACCTCTTAATTTTCTACTCAACCCTCCCAACAATGCATTCTATCGCCTACTTACTCTCTTTTCCTAACCATCCTCTGGAGGATCACTGGAAGTGTTGCGATAGCCGTTCTGGGTGTGATGCAGGAAGGAGGAGGGAGAAACGTAGTTCCAGGAGCAAGTAGCAAGGGTGAGCACAGGCCAAAACAGCAGCTACGAATGCAGCTGAGAGCGTGATGTTTGCTCTGAGCCCCTCCTCATCAAGTCTGATCAGCGTGGAGTGGCCTCATGTCTCCTTTGCACCCCTACAAACCTGACCCCAGTGAGAACTATTCAGGCCTGATTGACTTTCGCCTTGAGGAGAGGAGAAGAGTGGAGCCACATCAGCAGCTGCTGCATGCAGCACCGGAATTATGCCATGAAAGGGAGGCTGCAGTGGCAGGCGCCAGCCAGGGTGCTCGTGCCATGATCCTTTGGCTGGACGGTCAGTCCCCCCACTCCATCAAGCTCTCGTACCCCGGGGGAGACAGGAATCTTTCTCAAACCCCTGTTGTGGTTTCAGAATCACGGCATCTGATAAAAGTAAGGGCCGCGGGCCCGCGGCCATTCATCATCAGACCAATTAAGCAATCTACATAAAAAACAGTAATCACAGCGCCTTGCAGGCCCTGCTCTGCCTTAGCTGCGCAGCTTTATTTTTAAATCATCAATGAATCATGATTAGGCCGCCACGCCGGCCTACCCCAGGCCATGCCTCACCCGGTCAGTCCGCTGAGGCCATTGAAGTTGAACCACCGGTAGATACTCAGTGTTGGACGCAATGTCGGCCACGGTAGTGAAGTGCAGCCGTGCGGGTATGCTGGGGCGTGCCGTGGCAGCATTGAAGCAGTGAATGCGCGCGCATTCAATTGCAAAATCTGCGCACGCGTTGCTGCCTCTGCCGCGCAGAAGAAGACCAGCCAGGCAAACCCTGCTCAACTCAGTGTCCCGCCCACTGGGCTGGCAACACTGATCCGCGGCCTTGTGAAAGAGTTAGAGGAATCTGAGACGAGTCAGTCAGTCGCATCACCGTTCAGTGAGTGAAGTTCTTTACCATGATCATCAGTCCTGTCCAGTCCAACCAGTACCACGCTGACGGTAAAGTGATAGCAGCGCTTACGGACGTACAGCAGCACACGCTCTCTGTGCCAGTGCTAATTATCAATTACTGCCCTGCACTAAATGCGTGACTGTAGCCCCGGCCCTGATAATTAAGTGCCGGTGCTTAGCACCGGCAAGCACCGGCACAAATTAAGCACTGAGTTCATGACGGGGTTACACCCTGTTTCAAAATAGGAAAACATCTGGAGGTAGCTGCTTGCACTTGTAGGCCAGGCTGGAAGCACAGTTCTTCAGTGCCCTCCTCCACAGGCAGCTCCTGGACGTCATTTCCACAACCCGACAGTGGCAGCGGAAGTGACATCACGCACCCTTTTACCGCCATTCAGATGACCGGCCTACAACCTCGTTCCCTCCTCCGCTTCCCAAAAGCTGCTGAGGCGCCAGTGAAAGGGTAGGGAGGTGAAACTGGAGAAAACAGAATATCAGGACAAGAGAAAACTGAGGAAAATGAGCACATACTCGTGTGTGTGGCGGCATCCACCTTGCGGAAGGCGAGCAGGAGTGTGCCACAAGCATGAGTATGTGTTTCGAAAAAGAGCAGACTGCGCTCGCACACGCGCTCACCACTCCCGGGCCAGCAAACACATGATTGCAGTGGCAGCAGTGTGTTTTTCTTTTACTGTGACAAATGACAGTGGCTGTTTGGGTAGATGTCCTACCAAAATGTAATTAATATTAGATTTTGGTTTTCCACATCTTGTCTGCATACTAAGTCAGATTATTGTTATGGTGTCTGTGTGGGATGGGCAAAGACATTGGCTAAGCTCACCCTTCTCCTGAGATTCCTTCACCTTACATATTGGGACTGTGAGATGCATTGCGGTATCAAAGAGAACACACAATCCAGCCAAGGCAACTGTCACCGCCTCTAGGAGTTTCAGCATCTGCCGTTGAGTATGTCCTCATACCTAGGGATCCTGTCCTCAATCGCTATGGTTGAGGATGTGTAACATTCAGAATGGTCATTCCCAAAATGAAGCATTAATTCTGTCCACAGAAGTGTGCTTCAGATTTTTGCTTGCTTCGCGGTAGTTTTATCTTCACTAGACTGCTTGCCTTACGCCAAATTGAATCACTGTGTAAATCGGTTCGCTCAGTACAGGGATACTCTCCTGTCATTGGGCACACCGGTCAAGTAGACCAGCGTTTCTACCTGCTCATGCAGGTAGGCACAGCAAAGCCCGCTGTCCTTCCCATCTTTCAGTTCATGCAGGTGCCAGCCAGTCGACGCTATATATATATATATATATATATATATATATATATATATATATATATATATATATATATATATACACACACCATTCCCTCATCTTGCCATCCACTATCCCTTTCAATCCAAATAACTAACATGTCCACTGCTCAAATTAGTTTCATATTTCACTATACTAATTACCCACTAATTCTTTTCGGGTTCCAGAGTAGCGTTCTACTTGCCATCAAAAGAGCTTAAGCGCCTCGTCGGGGGTAGTAAGCGCTATATAGATGCAATTACAATACAGTATTGTGAGGGACTTCAGGATAGCCTTGTTAGCTAAGCCCCGTGATCAGCAGATGACTCTTCCCCAGAACCGGTGCAGTTCTTTATCCCATTTTGACAATCTCAAACTCCTCTCTCAATATAGTGAGTGATCTGTTAGTGAGAAGGGGTGTTGGACAGGAATATCCCACTCCCATATTGGAACAGGTTTGTCAAGAAGGTACTTTAGTCCTGCACCATAAATGCTACCGGGTGCTTCTTACATGTCTGGGCAACAGTGAGCACTCGATTACCATGGGATTGGGATTGTCAAAGAATATTCCTGGTTTACCTTTTCCAGTTGTGCCTGGGCCAGTTTTCAAGGATCATGTGTTAACCAAATGTAATTTTATTAATTTCTTTAATTTTAGTCTGCTCAAAGTAGGAAAACCTATGGCCCAAGCCACCATCTGATCTAATATAGATCTTTGTAATGGTTTCTACCGGACTCTCCTTGGTAAGTAGCTTTCTGGGCTACCAACGGTTCAAAATGTAGGTGTTCTTGTCTGTTCTGATTAAGCTGTCTAAGTCTCTTCATTTTTACGCCCTGCATTAGCTACTTGTTTCTCATCATGAGTGGTCAGTGAACCGTAGTACACGTTAAGCGCCGGCTACCAGAATCCATCATTTGTACTTCACAGATCTTGCAGCCAAAAAAACACCAACCTTGTAAAACCACCTGAAGTAATCCAAATTTTGCCCGGCAGAGGTCATCCTACATTTCACTACCCAGTCTCTGAATGCCCTCTTTGAGGACTAGAATTAGTTAAAAGGATTAAACTTTCATTAAACAAACAAGCTTTCACCATTCTTCCCAGTTCGATTTCATCTTTCCTTGGCTGTCCACCTCTCTCCATCTTCACGTCGTTGAAGCCCCTTTAAGCCATTGGCTTTCAAATAACGAATTCAAACTAACCCCAAATATCGGTCACAGACGAACATGCTTTAGACCCACCCACTCCAGGGTTGTTGAAATCGGCGCTATAAAAGGAATGAATACATCAAAAGTAGCACAGGCCGCTCGCTGGTTGCCCAAGCGCAGTGAGGTGCTGTGTTTTGCATAGCGCTGGCCTGCCAGGCTCGTCTTGCCAGTAGGTGAAGCTGACGCATAGGGGTGGGTGGAGTGTATCGCGTGGTGAGTTCGTGTCCTCAAGTCGCTTGGTTCACAGTGGCATCCGTGCTGCAGTGCCAGACCAACAAATATGGACGTCACTTTCTGCGGTCAGTGAACCGTGGCAAAGGAAGGGCTTTTTAAGAAAAGTGCGCCTCGTCACTGTGGGCGAAGCGGGTTTATTTTATTTCTTCCAGGAATCGGATAATCTCCTTGAGAAGCGGCATCTCAAAATATGCATGAAACTGGAATTTCTGCTCCCTCGAGTTAGAAACGTGTCGTGGCCGAAGCAGTTACTTCGTCTGCTTGAGGGCCTTTTTCTGGCATGCTTAAACTCCTCGAAAGAAGGTGAACGTTGTATGAGGCACACTCACTAGAACAGCGTTTCATTTGATGAATTCTGCACAGATCTGAGTCCTCCTGTGACACGTGGTGTGACCTCGGGGCAGGCTCGTTGCTCGCAGGCTTTCTGACAGATGTCTGTGAGCATGCTTTTACAGGTCATCTGGTGATGTGCGCATTCTTGTGGTGCACCTTTAGGCCTTGCTTTGCAGTAATATGATGGGTGTAGTAGCTGTGTGCTTTCTACTGGAAACGAGGAAGTGCATTATTGAAATGAAAGGGGCAGAGGTGAGTTTAACCAGACAAGTGCAGATCGTAACTAAAAAAAGATATGAATGCTGGACTAATCATTAAACAACCATGTTTTAAGAGGCGTAGGAAAGGTAAGCATGTTGTTAATGGATTTTAGTTTTATGGCATCGAATGCCAAAGTTTGGCAGTGGCCACTGCAAAGCTCTCACCTCCCAGGTGGCTCTCTTGATTTTTAGGTACGACCGTTTTGGTCTGAGAGGAAGATCTTAAAGTCCTGGATGGGGGGTGTACCATTGAAAGAGCTGTCTGATGGATTCTGGGCCATCAAGATGAAGGGCCTTAAAAGCTATGCCCAGAGACTTAAACATTACACGCTTTCTCGCCGGGAGCCAGTGGAGTAAAGGGAGAGATTGGGAAACCAACTGATGTTTTGGGATTCCAAGCAGCAATCTAGCTGTCGCATTTTGGACCATCTGGAGCTTATGCAGAGCTTTCGTGTGTGCGGTCAAAAAAAGCCCATTACAGTAGTCTATTTTTTAAAAGAAGAGTTCAGTGATCACTGCCTTGTGTAAGTCCAGAGGAATGTAGGGGAAAACCTTCCTAGGTGATTTAAACAGAAAGAAACGCGAGGAGGTGACCACACTTGCGTGTCCCACAAAGGAAAGCTTTTTGTCAAATTGGACTCCCAGATTTTTAGGTTTAGCATTTGGGACCTCTTGTATATACTTTAGTATTTACTTCTATGTGTATGTCCTTTGTGGGCTCTGGAGATCAGCCCTAGGACTTGTCTGCTTCCGCTTAGGGACTTTTTTTCTGTTAAATTGCCTCTATTTAACTGTCTTAATAGAAAACAACCAGTAGAGGTCAGTAAAATATCAGAATTGCTTTCTTCTGATGAACTTTCTTTTCATTTATTTTTCTGGCAACTGCCTCTATTTAACTTTCTTTATAGAAAACAACCAGCAGAGGTCAGTAAAATACCAGAAGCATTTTAGCTTTCACTAGCTTCCAGTCCATAGAAATTGTCTTCCAACAGCACCCGTAGACAATAACATTTTTTTTCAAATCTTGTATTTTCAGTGAAATGACCACCGAAGGCCCTGATCTTATATTAAAAACAGAGCTTTAGACTATACCATTTCCAGCTGAAAGGCAATATTTCTCTCCATGTGTTCCCATACCTGGAGTGTCACGCAGTTTGGTGCATACTTTCCCTCCATGTTAAAGAACAGTAGCTGTTTCAGCACCCAGGCTAATGTGCTGCACAGCTAAAGACCTATAAGGTCCCAAATGCGAGACCGATTGCATTGCAAATGCTTGTTCACTTTGGGAACAGGAATTTGGGGACCTCCCATTTCCTGATGCCACCATCGGGGAGACCAGAATGATGGGCGATTGCCGAAGAGAAGCACCTCAATTTTATCTGAGTTTAGTTTTAGACCATTGTTAGACATCCAGCTCCCGATCTGTTACATACTGTCATGGAAGCATTCTGCAGTCCTGTCTAGATCTGCTTTGACCAACACTACGATCTGGGTGTCGTCCGCATATGAGACAATTGAGAAACCAAACCTTTTAATCAATGAAGCTAGAGATGTAACATACAGATTAAAAAGAGTTGGACTCAATGCCGATCATTGTGGTACACCACAGGGTAGTGTAAAAGATTTTGAACTGTGGACATTGGATTTCACAAACTGAACTCTATCAGTGAGAAAGGGTCTTAGGAGTTTAAGGGCAGTGCCCCTGATGCATAACTTAAACGGACAATTGCTGAGAAGTCCATGGTTACCGGTGTTGAATACTTCCGAAAGATCTAGTAGCATTCCCTCCCTTGTCTGTAGTTGTTCTGACATACTCTGAAGCTGTGCTCAGAGCTGACTCGGTGCTGTGTTGGTTTTTAAAGCCAAACTGAGATGGATCCAGCAGCTTTTGTTCCTGGATAGAGAAATCTCTGTGTTCATAGCTTTCTCTACCATCTTGGCCTCTTGGCCAGAAAAGGAAGCTGAGAAATTGGCCTATATTTGCTGGGGTTATCTGCGTCCAGGTTTTTTTTTTTTTAGGAGCGGGAGAATTGATGCTATTTTCCATTTTTGGGGAAAGTGCCCTAAATGGAACATTTGATTAAAAATCAATAATAGGTGACCGGGGACAATGGCAGAGGCTAGCAGTAGTACTCTGGGTGTACAAGTACCAATTGAATAGGTCTGTTACTTGACCAGTTGTGAGAGGGGAGAAAGCATAAAAAATAGTGTTCAAAGACTAATGTGGCTCTGATGATTCAGCGGGGAAGTTTGCTGCTACCCTGGGTTGCATTGCCAGGTCAGGGCCCGAGGCAGCGTCTGCCCATCGGTAGCAAAGGCAAAATCAATATTAAAATCTATAAAATCAGCCATTTCGACTGCATTTTGTATTAGCGGACGAGCATTAGGAAGTGTACATTTTATTATTTCAACTACACTTTCGGTAGTTCTAGACGGTTTGTGACTAAGCAAATCTATCTTAAGGCAGGTTAAGTGTAAGAGAACAGACTGGACATGCTTTATTTGATGGTTCATCCAGTGGGGAAATCGTAGGACCAGTGCAGGACCGGGCCTTCATGTTGAGCCTTTGTAGCTACTTGCTAGTGTACCTATAAGAAACAAGGGACTGGGAGGTGTGGATTTGTGGGTCTTTTGGGAGACCATCCAAAGGTGCAGGGTCACCCTATAGTCCACGGGTCCGGAATACAAACTGAGACCAACACTGGAGCACGGAGAGAAAGGATATTTATTACAATCTCATGAGAGGCAGGGTGTTGCATGCCCAGGCAAGGAAGCACTAAGGGGCGGGGCATTGTTTCATGAACTGGAGAGGAAGATCTAAAACAGTTATGTATGAAGGTGAGGGACTGTGCAGGATTATTGGGTGCCACTGTGAGTAAGCACAGAAGGGATGGGACTTATTACTAACATAGGTGAGAAAGTGCTGAAACATGGTTACGGTTTGCACAGTGAAACACTGCACGGGGAGTCGTATTGCGTATACAGGTGCGGACGCGCTTAAACAGTGTTATTGCACACACAGGTAAAGCGCTGAAGGGGGAATGGTATCGTGCACACAGGCTGGAAGCGCCGGAATAGGGGGTAACTGCTGAAGGGGTGCTAGTATAGTGTGCACAGGTGAGGAAGTGCTTGGGTGGGTCACAGTGTCCGGACACTGTGAATCACTCATCTGACTACACTCTTCTTGCCTGGTAATTACAGTGGCTCAGTGCTGCTGGCTGTGTTTAATGCTGTGCTTTCTGGAGAGGTAAACTGGCAATAACCACCAGGAACCTGCGGTGTTCCAGGAACAGGAGGACGTGAGCAAGGCGTCCTCTCCAGCACACTTACGAATCAAACCTTTATTTTAGGGTTGGTTAAATGTATGATTTATTGTAATTGGATTTACGAGCTTTAACTGAATCACTAAATTATAGATCAACTACTGAAAATTCATTGAATCTCAATCTGAATTTAGAGTGATGTGAGCCCCTGAAGATAAGGGAATACTTTTCCATGATGAATGTGACTAATATATTGTTGTTTTGGGGTATTTCTTTGAAATAAAAGTGTTAAATCAATTACTAGCAGCCCGCCCCGACGTTGTCCGGGGCAGAAGGGGGCTGGGGGCAGCACCGCTGCAGGAGACGTGCAGCAGAGTGGCCATCCGCGGGAGCAGCAGAGCGTACTTACCAGCTCCCGCGCCACCGCTCCTCCCCGCATGTCGGGTGTGTGTCCCTTGCTCCTTCCTGCGCTCCCACCAGCATCGCCGCTCCTCCAGAGCGTACTTACCAGCTCCCGCGCCGCCGCTCCTCCCCGCATGTCGGGTGTGTGTCCTTTGCTCCTTCCTGCTCTCCCACCAGCATCGCCGCTCCTCCCCGCGCTGGGCACTCCAATGTTGTGTGTCGGTCCCGCGCCACCGCTCCTCCCCGCATGTCGTGTTTTGTTCCCTTGCTCCTTCCTGCGCTCCGGTCCGGACAGCGAACGTCGCGTTGACGTGACGTCACGCCCACACGCCATTGCGCCTCTCGCAAGCGTTGTGATGACGCCGCACGCCGCGTTCAATCACTGTATCCATATGCCCATACGGACTACTTTTCCCCTAACGCCCCCCCCCAGCCCCTAATGTATATGGTGTGGTTTTCTATAGCCTATGTCCATCCCCTTTCCAACGCTGTATTGGGTGTTGTACTTTTCGAGTTTACCTGGCTCAAAGGGCACAGTTCTCTCTTTATAATAGTAGTATAGCTAAAAAGGTGTTGTTACTCGAAAGGAAACAAATCATGCTCCGGCCTCTGGCAGTCTGTAAATGAGGGCAACGTTTTTCTTGTGTTACTATTGCCCCTGTTCCCCGTCTTGATGTCACCCTTGGAGTGGGGGTTCCACTGCATTGCGTGGAGACGTCACATGGTGCAGTGCTCAAATATCCCAAGATGCCTCCAGTGCAGGTGTTCCTTTTGGAATGGTAATTGGGGCTCGCTTTTTTAATATTCATCACCTACTAGGCCGATTTACCTATCAGCGGCTATTAGTGGGGGCGGGGAAACCATGCGCAGTGCAATGCTAAAGCACGCACATCCTGCTGGGTGTCTAGAATCATTGGCTTCCATCCTCTGGTGCCAGACGAGGCCTTGTTTCTGTGACATTCTTCGTTTTAACTCTGTAGATTCTGATGTGAAGGGAGTGCGGCAGCATCCCTCCCTGCTCCCTGGTGTTCCTTCGACAGGCAGGCGGCAGAGTAATGGCCCTGGTCGCACCCCCCCCCCCCCCATCCCCCCATCCCCCCATCCCCCCGCTCCTCGCTCATGGATTGGACTCCCGTGGGGAGAGCGAGAAAGCCAAGCCCGTCTCTGGAGTTTCTGAAGACGAGCACAGGCTTTCCACCTGTTGCACGCTCTGCTCTGTTTTGCTTTGTCTTTATTCTCATCACAATTTGCAGAAGGGCATTACAGAGTATTTAAAGAGACAAACATAGGTTTTTCTCTACCAAAGTTGGAGACAGTCAGTAGTTAATTAAGTACATCTAACAGTATGGGTATATCAAAGCTTGGGTTCACTCGGTGGGGGGTACAGAGGGCAATTGAAAGAGAAACGCTGGAGATCGCTGCAGAAGGCTCTCCCCAGTAACCCAGTAACAGGTCTCTCCTGACCATACTTCCCTCCTCCCCCTCTTCCCTACCCTCTACCACTCTCGAGTCTTGACTTTGGATCACCTCCTGTTCCACACTCTATTCTGGTGGAACCCGAAACGCATACATGGCCGATTCCCGGTGGAGCTGCACCGACCGCTATAGGGGACATTGGCTCTGGCACACCGCCATGGCCGTCACCTACCCAGCCGGACTTCTGACATTTGTCTGGTTTCTTCCCCGCCTCTGCTTTTGCTCTTTAATTGTTTTCCTGTTGAGACCTAGCTGTTTGGCTAATGCCCGGTGGAGCTACCTGATAGCTAAAGAGGAGATGGACTGTGGACTTCCCCCCTCGGTCGTCACCTCCCCAGCCGGACTTGGGGCAGACCCTCCTTCGACTCTCCATTCTATCTAAATCCTAACCCTTTACCCCACTCCTTACCCTTCTAAACTCCATTTATTTCGTCTTCTACACTCTTGGAATGTTTTTCCAGTAACTGATGTAACTTGTAACTGAAGTAATTTTATAATTTCTGTGGAACCTTATGTAAAGCGCTCTGATGCCTCCGGGTCTAGCCATCGCTATATAAAACTTTTAAAATAGAATAAATAAATAAATAAAATTAGGTAAGCCCGGGTCTACTGAATACGAGCTATTGAGATGAGTAAATGCGCACAAACTAGAAGGTAACTGGGAAATGTGAGGTTATAACATCATCACAAAAGATGAGAAAATCTATTGGAATTTATAAAGCATAATCACAACGGGTATTAACTATGCAGTGTCATTAGTTGGATGACACAGTGAATCATTGATGTGAGAGGTGTGCAATGCTGAGGTACAGAGCATGCAATTAATGAAAATAGGCTGCAATAAAAAACGATATGTAGAGAATCCACATACGGATTACATTTCTCATATCTGGAGAATAGAGGTCCATATTAAATTGCTCAGTCTATGTTTGAACCCTGATGGTTAACTTGACCAGGGTCATCAGGACAGATTGTCAAAAGCCATTTAGGAGAAAGCAACCACAAACTGCTGCTAGACTACCAGACTCAATTAACGGAAAATAATGTATCAGCCAAAAAAAACAACTCCACCTGGAATAATGAGCGAAAAATTCCCGAATAAGAATAAACGTCTGAGGACCGGAAGGTAAATAGTGACTGCAGAAGCTAAAAGGTCTTAATCAACTGCAGCGTTCTGGCTGAAGACGCTCCTAAGCAGGAAGGCAGGCGCTGCATCAAAAGAATGCAAGTGTCTGCCTGGGCATAAGAACTGAAGAAAGGCAAACGTACATTGACACAGAACCCGCTTATGCATTCCTGTTGAGATTTTACCCCTGCCGGGCACCCGCAAGAACCATCTGCGGTAGGGAGGCTGCCCATCTTCTCCAGACTGATCCAGTCTAGGAGTTCCTGCATCTCTTTTTCCTGCTTGTGTGCACCCTGAGCCGGAACGCTGCAGTGGTATAAGGCTTCTTCGTTTCTGCAGTCACAAATTATTTACCATCCTGTGCTTTGACAGCTGGCCTTATGCAGGAATTCCTCGGCCATTATTTCAGGTGAAGTTGGTCCTTCTGGCCGAAACATTCCTTTCCCTCAATCGAGTTTGGTACTCTAGCTGCAGTTTTTGGTTGCTTTTTCCTAAATGTCTTTTGACCATCTGTCCTGATGATGACCCCCGTCAAGTTAACCATAGGGTTTTAGAAGTCAACGTAACAATTGAATATGGGCTGGCCAAGCTGATGGTAAGGTCTATTCTCCCGATTCGAGCAGTTTCAGCCGACTGTGGATTATTGTATTTCTACTGCAGCTTGTCCTTTTTATTGTTTTTATGCTCTGTACTTTTGCATTGCACCTGTCTCACCAAATTAGATTTTATGCTTTGTCCCTCTAATGACACTGAGCCGTTGACAACAGTTGTGATTATGCGCAATAAGCTCTAATTGATGTTGCTTATCTTCTGTGATTAGATTATAAACACACATTAACCACTTAATGTATAATGTGTATGCATTTACTCATCTCAATAAATCTCAATCAGTAGACCCAGGCTTACTTTATTCCTTAATGGGCTTCCTGGCAATGGAATAGTGTTAAGGAGTGTCGAAGCTTTCATTCTCAAAATGGCGACTTGGTACTTAATTCACCGAAGACATTCAGTAAAAATTAGAATTTAAGGACATTGAGAGTGGAGAGAACACTGGAAATGCTACACGTTGGTAGCAGACATCCAGAACTCGCTGCAGAAACAGGCATTGCATGAAGCCAACGTCTTTGGAAACCTTGGCAGTTTTACGATGTTGTGAATTTTTTATGCTTTTCCCTTATAAATATGGGACAATGTGTCTCAGAAGCTAAACTTGGAGAGGCAGTTGCTTAATGTGCTTTTGTGCATTAAAAAACAACTGCAAAGAAAAGCTCTGTGTACAATTTCCATCTTGGCTGTTTCGATCAGGTTGGAAATGATCTTGACCTGTGGCTCATATTTACACGGGCAAAGATGCAATTAAACTGAGGAACTTCTCCAACTTGAATGTCGGAATCCAGACACTTGGCAAAAGTAGCCTGTGTAAAAAAAAACCAAAACTTTTTCCATACCCTTAATTCTGACCCCTCCCAGTGCAGAGGAAACGCCGAAGCTGTGCTTCACAAATATTGATAAATTCAGGTTTGCCCCCACCCCTCTGCATGCATCTTAAAGTTTACGTATAGAATTTATTTGAAATAATGTAATGTTTTTTAAAGAAATACTTACATTGACTAAAAGTTATTCACATATTTTGTAATAACAATATTTGTTTTATTTATATATACTTCTTAACATGAAATAAAATATATTTATGTTTAAAAGAAGGTTTCTACGGAGAGTGTTGCCGTACAACTGTTTGTCCGTGTGAGTGCAGAGTAGTGAGTGCAGAGTAGTGAGGGCAGAGTAGTGAGGGCAGAGTAGTGAGGGCAGAGTAGTGAGGGCAGAGTAGTGAGGGCAGAGTAGTGAGGGCAGAGTAGTGAGGGCAGAGTAGTGAGGGCAGAGTAGTGAGGGCAGAGTAGTGAGGGCAGAGTAGTGAGGGCAGAGTAGTGAGGGCAGAGTAGTGAGGGCAGAGTAGTGAGGGCAGAGTAGTGAGGGCAGAGTAGTGAGGGCAGAGTAGTGAGGGCAGAGTAGTGAGGGCAGAGTAGTGAGGGCAGAGTAGAGAGTAGAGAGTAGAGAGTAGAGAGTAGAGAGTAGAGAGTAGAGAGTAGAGAGTAGAGAGTAGAGAGTAGAGAGTAGAGAGTAGAGAGTAGAGAGTAGAGAGTAGAGAGTAGAGAGTAGAGAGTGGCGAGTAGAGAGTGGCGAGTAGAGAGTGGCGAGTAGAGAGTGGCGAGTAGAGAGTGGCGAGTAGAGAGTGGCGAGTAGAGTAGTGAGTAGAGAGTAGAGTAGTGAGTAGAGTAGTGAGTAGAGTAGTGAGTAGAGTAGTGAGTAGAGTAGTGAGTAGAGTAGTGAGTAGAGTAGTGAGTAGAGTAGTGAGTAGAGAGTGGAGAGTGGAGAGTGGAGAGTGGAGAGTGGAGAGTGGAGAGTGGAGAGGAGAGTGGAGAGTGGAGAGTGGAGAGTGGAGAGTGGAGAGTGGAGAGTAGAGTGGAGAGTGGAGAGTGGAGAGTGGAGAGTGGAGAGTGGAGAGCAGAGTGGAGAGCGGAGAGTGGAGAGTGGAGAGTAGTGAGCAGAGTGGAGAGTGGAGAGTGGAGAGTGGAGAGTAGTGAGGAGAGTGGAGAGTGGAGAGTGGAGAGTGGAGAGTAGAGTGGAGAGTGGAGAGTGGAGAGTGGAGAGTGGAGAGTGGAGAGTGGAGAGTGGAGAGTGGAGAGTGGAGAGCAGAGTGGAGAGTGGAGAGTGGAGAGTGGAGAGTGGAGAGTGGAGAGTGGAGAGCAGTGAGGAGAGTGGAGAGTGGAGAGTGGAGAGTGGAGAGTAGTGAGGAGAGTGGAGAGTGGAGAGTGGAGAGTGGAGAGTAGTGAGGAGAGTGGAGAGTGGAGAGTGGAGAGTGGAGAGTAGTGAGGAGAGTGGAGAGTGGAGAGTGGAGAGTGGAGAGTGGAGAGTGGTGAGCAGAGTGGAGAGTGGAGAGTGGAGAGTGGAGAGTAGTGAGCAGAGTGGAGAGTGGAGAGTGGAGAGTGGAGAGTAGTGAGGAGAGTGGAGAGTGGAGAGTGGAGAGTGGAGAGTAGTGAGGAGAGTGGAGAGTGGAGAGTAGTGAGGAGAGTGGAGAGTAGTGAGGAGAGTGGAGAGTGGAGAGTGGAGAGTAGTGAGGAGAGTGGAGAGTGGAGAGTGGAGAGTAGTGAGGAGAGTGGAGAGTGGAGAGTAGTGAGCAGAGTGGAGAGTGGAGAGTAGTGAGTAGAGTAGAGTGGAGAGTGGAGAGTGGAGAGTAGAGTGGAGAGTGGAGAGTGGAGAGTGGTGAGCAGAGTGGAGAGTGGAGAGTGGAGAGTGGAGAGTGGTGAGCAGAGTGGAGAGTGGAGAGTGGAGAGTGGAGAGCAGAGTGGAGAGTGGAGAGCAGAGTGGAGAGTGGAGAGCGGAGAGTGGAGAGTGGAGAGTGGAGAGTAGAGTGGAGAGTAGAGTGGAGAGTAGAGTGGAGAGTGGAGAGTGGAGAGTGGAGAGTGGAGAGTGGAGAGTAGTGAGGAGAGTGGAGAGTGGAGAGTGGAGAGTGGAGAGTGGAGAGTGGAGAGTGGAGAGTGGAGAGTAGTGAGGAGAGTGGAGAGTGGAGAGTGGAGAGGAGAGTGGAGAGCAGAGTGGAGAGTGGAGAGTGGAGAGTGGTGAGCAGAGTGGAGAGTGGAGAGCGGAGAGTGGAGAGCAGAGTGGAGAGTGGAGAGTGGAGAGTGGAGAGTGGAGAGTAGAGTGGAGAGTGGAGAGTGGAGAGTGGAGAGTGGAGAGTGGAGAGTGGAGAGTGGAGAGTGGAGAGTGGAGAGTGGAGAGTGGAGAGTGGAGAGTGGTGAGCAGAGTGGAGAGTGGAGAGTAGTGAGTAGAGTAGAGTGGAGAGTGGAGAGTAGAGTAGAGTGGAGAGTGGAGAGTGGAGAGTGGAGAGTAGTGAGCAGAGTGGAGAGTGGAGAGTGGAGAGTAGTGAGCAGAGTGGAGAGTGGAGAGTGGAGAGTGGAGAGTAGTGAGGAGAGTGGAGAGTGGAGAGTGGAGAGTGGAGAGTGGAGAGTGGTGAGCAGAGTGGAGAGTGGAGAGTGGAGAGTGGAGAGTAGTGAGCAGAGTGGAGAGTGGAGAGTGGAGAGTGGAGAGTAGTGAGGAGAGTGGAGAGTGGAGAGTGGAGAGTGGAGAGTGGAGAGTGGAGAGTGGAGAGTAGTGAGGAGAGTGGAGAGTGGAGAGTAGTGAGGAGAGTGGAGAGTGGAGAGTGGAGAGTAGTGAGGAGAGTGGAGAGTGGAGAGTGGAGAGTAGTGAGCAGAGTGGAGAGTGGAGAGTAGTGAGTAGAGTAGAGTGGAGAGTGGAGAGTGGAGAGTAGAGTAGAGTGGAGAGTGGAGAGTGGAGAGTGGAGAGTAGTGAGTAGAGTAGAGTGGAGAGTGGAGAGTGGAGAGTAGTGAGTAGAGTAGAGTGGAGAGTGGAGAGTGGAGAGTAGTGAGTAGAGTAGAGTGGAGAGTGGAGAGTGGAGAGTGGAGAGTGGAGAGTAGTGAGTAGAGTAGAGTGGAGAGTAGTGAGTAGAGTAGAGTGGAGAGTGGAGAGTGGAGAGTGGAGAGTGGAGAGTGGAGAGTGGAGAGTGGAGAGTGGAGAGTGGAGAGTGGAGAGTAGTGAGTGGAGAGTGGAGAGTGGAGAGTGGAGAGTGGAGAGTAGTGAGTAGTGAGTAGTGAGTAGTGAGCAGAGTAGTGAGTAGTGAGTAGTGAGTAGTGAGCAGAGTAGTGAGTAGTGAGTAGTGAGCAGAGTAGTGAGTAGTGAGTGCAGAGTAGTGAGTAGAGTAGTGAGCAGAGTAGTGAGTGCAGAGTAGAGTAGTGAGTAGAGTAGTGAGCAGAGTAGTGAGTGCAGAGTAGAGTAGTGAGTAGTGAGTAGAGTAGTGAGTAGAGTAGTGAGTGCAGAGTAGTGAGTAGAGTAGTGAGTAGAGTAGTGAGTAGGACATCACAGGCAGCAGCTGTGCAAGCTTCTTACACTCACAAGGAGACCACAGACAGCTGAGGTGCAATCTTCTCCCACTCACAAGAACGACATCACAGGCAGCAGCAGTGCAAGCTTCTTACACTCACAAGGAGACCACAGGCAGCAGAGGTGCAAGCTTCTCACACTCACAAGAAGGACATCACAGGCAGTAACGGTGCAATATTCTCACACTCACAAGGAGATCACTGGCAGTACACACCACATGAACACACTCCATAACACATAGCAACAATACATTGGCATTTACAATGCCATTAGCTCAAACTCAAATAAATCCGAGCCCGATTGCATTTCTAATGCTTGTTAAAAATTCCTTCGGTCTCTGTCCCTCCCTCTCCTTCCCAAAACAGAAACCAACTCTCCTACAATTGGTTTCAGCCAGAGGCACCTAAAGGTCGACATTATCAGAAACCTTTTTTGTTTAACAAAAAATATACAAACTGTTTTTATTATTTTATTTAAAAGTGGCACGTCGTTTTCAGTCAATTCCGCCCATTTGGTGTCTTTTCATTTGAAATCTTTAGAAAACTTGTGACATTTACATGAAGTAGAAACGCATGTCTAAGGTTACTAGATGCCTCCATCTCATCAGGGAGACCAGTTTGCAGCGTTGGGCTTTCTTCTAACATTCTAATGCAATATGGGGATTTGTAATGTTTTATTTTAAGGAGCACAGCAAATTTGAAAATTATGCTTTCCAGAAAGAAAGCTACATTTTTGGGAGTCTACGCATGTAAACCACTTTTTATGGGCTGCCCTTATGATTTATTCTGAGCGTCTTAACCCCTCCGCTGCGCCGAACTTTCCGTGCTGGTGTGGAACGTTCTATTGCGCGGACGGGGCGGAACGTTCACCGGACGTGCGCAGCACTACCGAGGTAGTGCACGCGACGTCCGCTGAACGTGCACCGCATTGAATGGGTTAAAGTGGGACCACTTGAAATATGCAGTACGGATAGGCCAATTATGTTATGTAATGCAGCATGTTTTGTCATAGAATAACTTAATAATGTCACTTTATCACATTCATCCACACACTCAACTGAAAGATGACCATTCAACCTTTGCATCAGCCCTTTCACTGCACGGCAACAGGGATTGCCGTGAAGCTAGTAACACTTGATCCATTTGAGCAAGAAACACATTTTTGGGGGTACAATTTGCAGATTATGCTGCAGATGATACCCGATTTATGAAAAACGCAGCGATCACAGAATCGATACTTCCAGTGGCCCTGGTCATAAGTCACACAGACTGCTAATGCACTATGTACTGACGCATGACACTTCGCTTACGTTCGTTTTTGTGCATATTTCTTATACATTTTTATTGTTTACAAAAGCTTGTCATTGGAAGTGTTGTTGACGTAAGTTTGTAGTACTAACATCTGTCCAGTCTACCATCATTTATAGAATGTAAGCACCTGTTGTCAAATCTGCCCAGTCCACTGTCATTTAAAAAAAAAAAGATAAAATGTGAACACCAGCCGAGGTATCTCCACAGGTTATCCGCAATCACAAGAAAAAAAGTTTGTATACCTACTGAGTGTCAAAGTAAGGTGCCTCAAAAAAGAGTGCCACAAAATGTCTAATTAATTTCTAAGCCATGCTGCAATATCCTGGGGGTGTGAGGGTGGTGAAGAGAGCAATACCACTGTGCATCTAAACATGGTGGTCATCTTGAAATGGTAGTATAATGATACACTATGGGCAATGCCATCCCAAGATGGCTGCCCTGTTTAGAAATATTGGCTGTACAGGAGGTAGCACATTGCTGATGAAATGAGCGAAAAGTGCAGTGGGCAGGTAGGAGTGGCGGGAAAGCTGCTACACGTGCCCTGTTCAAGGTTCTTCCTTTCCATGTACACAATTGCCTGTCGTCGCCCCTAAACCCCGCTCTTGTATTAAGACGTGCTTTCAATGACTTCGGTGACTCTTGCCAATAAATGTAATTATCCCCCCTTAGTTTTTACAAAATAAGTTCCTTTGATAGATTATCTAATTTCCGACTTCCAGTGTTCTGGTGCTGCCATAGCAGAGAAGCATGGACAGACAACTAGAAGTAGGCACGTAGACCAGTATTGCTGTGCCCACAGGCATTCCCTGTACCAGGAAGCACACTCGGAGCTGTGGTTTCCCAGTTTGCTGACTATGTTTAACCCTTGTTAAGAAATACCTCTGAGCATCTGACTTAGTGTATGTCCTGCTCCTTTAGCTAAAACGCATGTCTATATGCAGTGTTAGAAGTACAGTGGATACCGTTTGTGACCGTAAACATGTTTGAATGTTGGTAGCCTATAAAAAGTATTACTGCAAACTGCGCATGTATACTAAGGGGGTGTCATTGGCCATTATGTGCCTGTCTTGTGTAAGGGATGTTGTACTCCTGCTGCTGGGGCTATTGTGCATCTGGAGGCTTATGCTCCAGGTACCCATGCTGAACGTGAGGGCCTCTAGCGCTGCTGATTGTTGTCTCTACCTCTTCAGTGGGTGACGCGCTTGAGCCTCTTCCACCTTGGGTCTTATAGTTGGTCGAGTGTAGCATGGAGTGCTGGTCCGCATGGGATACCTGTTTTGTTTGAGAGGGAAGCTTGCACAGCTGCTCGAAATGATGTACCAATCATGTGTGGGTGGCTTCCTCTCCTGCTGCTGATCCTGCTCTACCTGTTGTGTGCCAGTGATATTTCTGAACAGTCACTATACGAAAGGGAAGACTATTGACCGTACCAACGAATGTTTGACTTTGGTGTGGTATATCGGCAGGTCCCTAAATAGTGCCCTGCTGGGGGCTCAGCTCAGCAATGGTTATAGTTTGTTTCAGGTAGGAGGAGTCTGGTTGCAGTTATTCAGCTGTCCTTAAAGGATAGCTTGTGTTGACCTTGACTGTTTTTAGTGTGACCGGTTCTTCTGCTCTCCCAAGTTTTTGACCTAAAAAAAGGACACAGTGGAGTCCTATGCTTAAGCACAGTTTAACAATATGCACTCGTTTTAAGTCTCCTATTCAGATTCCCCACATACTTTCTCCTCATCTCCCACTGGAATGTTGGTCATTCGACTTTTTTTTTTTCTTTTTTTTTTAGAAAAGTCAGACATTTAGGCCTCTTTCAAGATGCACTCTCCTGGTCTCTACTCTCCCCATTCTGCTAGTGACTGGTGTGACCGCAAAAACCTGCAAGAAAGATTGGATACGGGGAGAGGTTTGGCGCCGCGGCCAGGACGACTGACGCTGGAATCTGGGGATCACCGTTCGATCAGCGGCACCGGCGGCAGATTAGCCCAGCACCATGTGACTCTGGGCAATAGCTTGCTTAATCTTCCCGACAGCCCCCAGCGCCTGGAGACCCTAACGGGTGATTGTTGGCGCTTTACAAATGTGGATTATTATATATGGAACCTTGGTTGTCCATTCCGCTCGTGTTAAAAGGTTGGTGCTCTGAGTCAGCACCTATCTTTTTGGTCCCATACAGGGTCTCTCGTATTCCAGGAGCGATTTATTTTTGGTTTGCTTTAGTTTAATTCTTCAGATAGTTTACTTACTTCTACCACAGACTGCTACTGACTCTGCCCAAGCGATCGGTGCCTAGATGTGTAAAGAGTGGTTGTAGCAACTTAAGGCATTTGTAACAAGTTTCCATTATCATCATGATTAATAACGCACCCCGTAAACTGGCACACAATCGACAACCCTCTTGTGTACCAAGAATTTTTGGGCATTACATGGACACTTCGGAACACTCTGAGGTTTAATTTGGGTTAGTCCTTAGAAGTAGTCTCCCCAGATAAGAAAATGTCCAGTCATTATATACTATCAATGTAATCATTACACAGAAGATTAGAACTTGTCATAAACGGGGAAAGGGGACTACAGATGTGTACAATTCTAAATCACATTTTTTTAAACCGAGATCAATCGAACACATAAAAACATATACAAATTACAGTGAGGGTGCAGTCTATTCTAACAGTACAACTGAGCCTATGCATAGCTAAACATAGCTCTGTGAAATCAGAAATGCATTGTTAAGCAGAACAAGTTATAAATGTCGACGTTTCAACTGCTTGAGTGCTGGAATTCCACAAGGCCATCTTCAGGTCAAGGCATGTGTCCTCCCATGCGTTAAGATGCTCTCAAATTATTTGACTAGTCAGTGAGGAAAAGTCTTCTAATGGCACCTCAATGCACTGCTGCTAGAGTGTGTTGGTGTTACTGTGCTTAGATTTGTGTAGAGCAAAGAGTATGGTCTTAGTGCACTTTACAAAACCAGTTAACGTAATGTATCACACTCTAATCTCTTAAATTGATGCCAACGTTGCATCGCTTGTATAGGTTTCCTGCGGTCTTTAGTTTGGTTCCCAAGCAAGATGTGGGGGTGCTGCCCTTCATAGCCTTATAGTTTATGGAGCAGGACTTGAAAAGCTTTCAGAATGGCAGAGGGACATAAATGGCTCTTTACCATGTTGGCTGTTCCCAGCTTGTGGCAGTATAGTGGCAGGCACGGTAGGGAATTGGACCTATGTAACTATGTTCTTCTGTCAAAGCAGCTATTTCTTTCATTACAATAATTACACTGGTTTCCCTTTTATATTGTTTAGTCTACACAAGTTTAATGCAACAATTACCATAAACCCTTCCTAAATCTGTATAAAATGTGGAAAGCACATTTTTAAATGTATAGCTGCTGGACTCCTTAGCTTTCTGCCCTGCCAAAGCTCTTTTGGCAGTCCGAAAACCCCAGCTCAAGTAGAGGAGTATTTACTTTACTCACACATGGTTCTTGGAGGTTCCGCGGCAGTGGTAGTGATGATGCTTCTCTTCTAAAGGGCGTGTCATCCATGGGACTCCTATTCTTCTCTTGTCTGCCTGGTTATCCCTCTGAATTGCTGTTCTCCTAAATCAGCTTTGAACCTTCCCCCACATCAAGAGAGCCACTAAACCTCCCTCTGACATAATTAATATGCAAACTATTTTGAATTGACCGAATACTATTTAATGAGATGAAGAGAATAGGGGCTTGTGTCTAAAATAAAAGCCCGGAGGAGGAATATTCAGAATAGTGCATAAGTGTAGGTCGTGGCCTCGCTGTCTGAATCCGATAGCCGGCCAGATTCTGTGTACGTCATGGGGCAGTCTCAGTACACAGTCTCTTTGTTAGCAGTTGACTCTTGTGTGACTCTTACGCTAATCGTGCTGCCTCATAGGAGCACCATTCAACTCCTACAGTTTCCGGTGGGAGTCTGTTCATATAAGGCTTTAAGTGAATAGGTCAAGGTGCTACCAGGTTAGTACCCAAGTAAGTTTCCCACATTCACAACATGGTATCCACTCACTACTCTGGCTGTATTCACATTACGTAGTGTGAAGCGTGAGGCTGGTGTGTGGAACTGGCGATCTATGTACAGTTGTGGCAGGTGTTCTGGTAGCATTGAGGAAGTGGTGCTACTTCCAGATGTGATTGATTGAGGGTATAGACGCTATAGCATGTGTAAAATCTACTGTTTCTTCAACAAAGATTTGAGAATGTCTATTTTAATGGTTTGTGTGCTGAGGGTGTGCGCGTGTTGGTGGATTTGGGCACATACATGGACGTGTATGTGGACACCTACATATTTAATATATAAACTCTTATGGGAATGAACAGGTAGTTAGAATAAGGACCAAGCAGAACGTCGAGTTTTCTAACTAGGCCCCCACCCTCCATTCCACTGAAAACTGTTCATTGCTTCGGGTGGGGCAGTACGTATGGAATCTACCTTTGCACCGTGTTCCTTCCAGCTGCGGGGCCTTCCACCCTGCCAATCCTGGCCATTCTGCTCCATGATCTGCAAGCTGCTTCTAATGGATCCTGCGATCAGCTGCTTTTTAATGAGTGCCTATTTTTAGCCTCCTTCGATTCCTTCCACCCACACCCTCCCGCAGTGTGGGACCGAGATGGGCTGCACTGTGCAGGGATTGCTGCCAGGACAGCCTGAGGTGGCGTCTGCCCTCGCTGCTGACATGAAGCGAGAGTTGTGACATTCACAGCATGCCTCGCTAGTGCTCTCATCGTTGTGCCCAGGGCTTTTTCGCACATCTTACTCGGGTGTGAAGAAAATACAGGTGAACTCCCAAGCCCTAAAATACGGGAACCATTGTGGCATTAAGCAGTCATCCTAAGAGAAACACGTGTGGTGTTGTGGCTGCTTGTGTAGTGTCCGTGCCACCCTAGTGCTGCTTCAAGGCTCCTACGTTTGGCGACGAGGACGCTAGATGTAAAGACTAGGCCTGGGTGGTAAATTCCGTTCCGCACGCGGAATTCACGGAATTTGGGTAATTTCGCGTTCCGTGGAGAACACGGAATTGCACAAAATTCCGCGGAGAACGCGGAATTTGTTGCTTGTTCGAGCTTCAAAATGCGTGTTCGAGATATTTCTCCCTGAGCACGCAAACCGCCTTCGCAAACTGGAAAAAAGCATTGCGAAAGGGCGGAACAAGCAATTCCGCGTGCTCGTGGAACTTTTGCGTGCTCGCGAAGATTTTTTACCATTTCGCAGAGTTTTGCGTAGCACGACTATGCATATTCCGCCCACCCCTAGTAAAGACCACTTGTTCAGTTGGGTTTGTGTGCGGTCAGTAGTTCTATTACCAACTAGTCGTGTTCACGCAGTGCATGTAACAATAGATGAAAATAAGAGAATGTGCTTGATTTTTGCGCATACTTTGAGGTGAGTTTCCATGGCTTGGTAACTAAATGTGGCAAATCTAGCCTTTATGGGATGGGGTTTATTTGGAAACATTTAGAATACCATTTTTTACCTAAGTCTAATTGCAGTTCACTCTGCATTCGGCATGGATCTCACTTCTTTCTCTGCTTTTGGTTATGTTAAGCAATGGCTTCTGATGTCTCGCTCTGGCATCTCCTTGCACTAGGTTAGTATGTCCCAATTCGGACTTCCTGCGTCACCTGCTTCAACTTTTGCTATTGCCTTGGCTTCTGTAGTACCCATTTTTAGGTCTGGTCTAGAGACATTTTAACTGTTGAATTTTGAATTTGAATTTAAAATTATTTATTCAGCGCTCGCATACCACGCGGTTTCATGGCGCTAGTGTTGATCAGTGGCCAGACGGCAGATAAGGATTAGGTCGGATATGCTTGTGTGAACAAGAAAGTTTTAAGCTCTTTTCGAAACAGAGGATAGGACAGTGAAGTGCGAAGTGTGACAGGGAGGGAATTCCAGAAGGTTGGGGCCAGGACTGCGAACCTTGCTCCGCCAGCCCTTTGCTTTTTAAAGCGCGGGATGGTAAGAAGGGCCAAGTGGGCTGAGCGAAGTTCTCTGCCTGGACAATATGGCTTGATAAGGGAACAGATGAACTGAGGAGCAGTGCCCGATCTAGCCTGGTATACAAGACAACCAAGTTTGAATAGGGCACGTTCTCTAACCGGGAGCCAGTGCAACGATTTAAGTAAAGGTGTGACTCGGTGGTATCGGGGTAAGCCATGGATCAGGCGAGCCGCCTGATTCTGCACCAGTTGTAGACGGCGAATCAGGTATGCAGGAGCTCCGTTATAGACTATGTTTCCATAGTCTATACGGGATAGAACCATGGCTAACATGATGATTTTTAAGGCTGGGGGGGTGAAAAAACGAGAAACCTTCCTAATTACCCTAAGAGAAAAAAAACAAGAAGAGACCACCGAATTGACTTGTGGGTGAACAGTGAGTTGGGAATTAAGGTAAATTCCCAGGGTTTTTACTTTAGTCACCGGGAGTGGAGGGGTACCAAGGGAAGAGGGCCAGAAGGAAGGGGTCCATGGACTGCAGCCACCTCCGGTCAAGATCAATTCAGTCTTGTCCGGATTGAGTTTGAGGTGGCTGCAGTTCATCCAATCTTGGATAAGGATCATGATGGTTTGGACATTTAAAGCAGATGAGGGTGAATGGGAAAGATTGAAGATTAACTGGAGGTCATCCGCGTAGTTAAATACGGTGACCTCCAGTTGCTGTAACATAAAAATGAGGGGAAAAATATAAAGATTAAACAAAAGGGGAGAAAGTGATGAGCCCTGGGGAACCCCGCATTCTACTTTCCGAGAGGTCGCCTTAAAGTCAGCCAGCCGGACTGCCTGGGACCTCCCAGCCAGGAAGGACTCCAGCCAGGAGAAGGCTAGGCCTTCTATGCCCGCCGCCCAGACACGGTTAAGGAGGATGGTGTGGTCCACCGTGTCAAAGGCGGCGGATAGATCGAGCAAAATCAAGGCTTGCGGGAGGTTGATGTCAATGCCTTCCCGCAGCTTGTCCATGACTGAGACGACCACTTTTTCTGTAGAATGCAGGGGACGAAAACCAGCTTGACAGGGGGAGAGGCAATGATTTGCTTCAACGTGTGCGCTGAGTGTGGTGCTAATGTGAGTTTCCAGCACTTTCGCAAGGTAGGGAAGGAGTGAAATAGGGCGAAAGTTAGCGGGCAGAGGGGGATCGGCATCTGGTTTTTTGAGAATGGGGATAACAACTGCTGATTTGTGTAGGGTAGGGACGTGACCCAGAGTGAGTGAAGCATTGAGGAGGGTTAGGGGAGGGGAAGGACAAGCTAAGTAAACTTCCTTAAGAATACTGGCGGGGGCAAAGTCAAGAGGGGAACCGGATTTAATTCGGTGAAGTAGAGGAAAGAGAGTTGCAGTAGTAAGCAATGGGATGTTGGTCAATTTAAGAATGGTGGGGGGGATGTGGGGATCAACAAAATTGGCGGACGGCGGGGGAATGTTTTGTTTAATTTTAACTACTTTATCAATAAAAAACTCATTGAGTGAGTCACAGAGGGATTGGGACGGGAGAATAGCAGTAGTGGCTCTAGAGGATGAGGCAAGCTCATGAACGGTGGAAAAGATTTCCTTCGACTGCGATTCCGCGACCATTATCCTGTTAGTGTAAAACTCGGTTTTAGCTTCCAGGATGCTTTTTTTATAGGTCTGCAGAATTGCCAAGTAAGTTGTTTTTTTGGCAGGGTCGTAGGTTCTTCTCCAGGCCCGTTCGGCCCTTCTGGCGGCTAGTTTTTTTTCCTTCAGATCGGGGGTAAACCAGCGGTTAGCTGCATGGATCCGCTTAACTGAGAGGCGCTTAAGTGGGGCAAATTCGTCGCCTGCCGTCGTGAGCCAGTTGTTAATGACGGCCAGTTGAGGGGTGACAGGTAAGTCAGATAGATCAGGACAGGTTTTGACCAGAGTGGAACAAAAGGAGGGCATATCCGTCTTACCCCATTTGCGGACCCAGGTGTTTTTGGGCAGAGGGGGTTTTAGCAGGGGTGCAAGGGAGAGGGAGAAGGTGATGATAAAATGATCCGACCATGAACAGGGGGATATAATAGGAGAAGTAAGTGGGATGTTCAACGCCCAGATTTGATCGAGCGTATGGCCGTGGGAGTGTGTGGAGCTGTGAATCCACGGGACGAAATTCAAACTTTCCATAAGGCCTGTAAAGTCCTTAGATTGTGGAGATTCGGCAGGATCATCAGGCCAATAGTTAAGGTCCCCCAGAACTAATACTGAGGAGTTATTAACAGCCAGAGTGGCCAAGAGGGTTTGAATATTAGGGAGAAAGGAAGGGGTAGATTGAGGGGGACGGTAAATCAGGACGACGGTAAGGGGAACTAGGTGGGAAGTGGAACGGGCTACAAGAAGGTCGACATCAGTGATGGGGGGAGAAGGGAGGGTCTGAAAGTTGAGATCCGAGCGGGCTATTAGAGCCACCCCCCCACCCCGTTTACCTTCAGGACGGTCTGCACGGATGGCAACATAGTTTGATGGTAATGCGGCAAGAACGTCAGGCATAGAGTCCGTCTTGAACCAGGTCTCGGTCAAGAAAAGGAGATCTGGCTCGTAAGAATCAAGATACTCAGCTATTTCGTATTGGTGGCTCACTGCCGATCTGGTGTTCAGGAGGGCAGCCGAGGTGGTGGGCCGCTGGACAGGGGATGCTAGCAATGGCAGGTGATCAGAGGGAGGTGAAGGTGCAGGGAGTATTATTGATGGGGCTGTCTCAGAGGGGGGGTTAAAGGAGGAACAGTGTAAGCCAAGATGGTACAGGTAAGCTGTGGTGGACGGATTTATACAACCGGGGACCCAGAGGCGGCGTAGCTGAGAAGATGAATAGACGATAAGGCCGGCAGCGTCTCGTGCCCCAGGCCCCAGCCTGCCGCGGACGGGCGCAGACGGGCAGGACTCTGGCACGACTCCGGCGCGCCTACGTCGCGCCCGCTGCGCTCGTCCGCTGCGCTGCCTCATGTGGCCCGAATAAGTAGGGGCGGAGCGGCAGGGGAGTGGCAGGGCTAAGCTGTGAGGTAATGCCCAAGCCAAAATGGCGCCCGTTACCGCCGGGAGCCCCCGAGAAGCGACCTGCCCCAGTCGGCAACACCCCTGAAAGTGAGAAATTCTGTTAAGACCTGGATAACTTTAAAAGCAGTTAGTGGCACAATATTTTAAAATCAACATTTAATTTTCGCTAAAAGGATCGCCTCCGCTCGTAGTCAGCGCGGCGAGAATTGTAGGAAGCAGGAGACACTCCAAGAGTCAGACCAACGAGCCCACTGCCACCGGGCCACTGGTTCAAACACAGGAGGAGGGGGAAACCATGCTCCTAAGTAGGGGCGGAGCGGCAGGGGAGTGGCAGGGCTAAGCTGTGAGGTAATGCCCAAGCCAAAATGGCGCCCGTTACCGCCGGGAGCCCCCGACAACAACAAAATGCAATTTAAAAATACATCATTTCCATAAATACATAATTAAAATACATACATAATTTAAAAATACAAACATACCAGAGGGACTTTGAGTCAGCCTTGTTAATCCATTAGTATTTTCAGCAGTCACATTTTACACCCACTAAAGTATTCAGCACATGGCATTGGGTCATTTCATTTCTTGCGGGGTGAATTATGGCATTATGTGTGATCATATGTGCACAACTGTCAAAAAAGTACTCTTTAGAGCCAGGATTGGTAGGATAATACTCTTCTTTTCTAATGTTTTTCCCCATTCCTATTTTTTCTTGTTAATCTTTGTATTTGAACTATGACTTCAGGTTACAGTAATTCAAAGACCATAGTGTATATTCTTTGTGCCAATAAGAGTAATTTTTCTGAGATGTGAATTAAAACTCAGTGTTTCCATCCTTGTTCTAAGTATGTCTACCTGCTATGAAACACCCTTACTGTTCTAACAATAATTATCTTGATACTTTATTTTTCAATGCAAGCATATGGTTGCCATATTTCGAAGTGTAATTACTTTTTTTTCCTCCCTTTTTTGTTGTAAGATATAGTTGCATTTTGTTTTTAATACGCCATTGCACCAACTTGCCAGGGCCAGATCTATTGACTTTGCCAGTGCTTGAATACCACTTGACTTAAAACCACCCAACTGATCCACTTGCTCCTCCCACATTAAACACAATCGCCTTCCCTCTGAAATGCACAGGACATATGTACTGTTCCCATGTCTGGCATTTTTGAGGCTCTGGAGCAGGCCTCTACAAATATACTCGCCCACCCCAGCCAGATATTATCAGGGTGATCTATATTTAGGGCCTACTCGCCCCTTCTGGAGAGCTAACAAACAGGTGTTCTATTCAGTCACAAAGCGAAGGAGCTTTAAAGATACCTTTAAATCTTGTTTCTATCTTGCCACATTTAACCAAGGTTTGAAGTCTATTTGCAGTCAGAGAAAGAATAGTAGATGTAAAGTTCAAGGTTTTTGTAAAGCGAACTGTCTGACAAACTTGCTGTACAAAAAGCGTGAAATGAAAGGCTTCTGATTTCATGTATTATTCTAACACGCATTCATTTTAATAGCTAAAAAGTGAACTGTAGAAACATTTCAAAATACATTTCAGTAGTTATGAAAGTTCTTGTTTTGTAATTCTGTGATAAAAAAATATTTTAATATGTTGAAAACAAATCAGAACACTTTACTTGACAATGTGCAAATGATAAATATTTGCTGAAGCCCAGTTTCCACAGAGTATTGTTTATACAATACCTAGTTTTATAAGTAAAACTGCATGTTAGTAGGACTGTTTTGGGCCATTTCAATTTAAAATGTGCGGTCTGTAAATAACAGTGCACCAATTACTCATGCTTTAGTCATATATTTATTAAAAGTGAGTTTTTAACGATGACCTGAGAAATGTTCCTGCCCCTGCTCTGATGGCAATGCTATTAATGAACGAAGAGGCAAGTCAGGGGTCATGTGTACCGATACGTGGGCTAGATTCCTGTAATACACGGAGCAAACGTTTAGTCTATTTAATCAAACTAATTTGTGTTTTTATGCAGCAGGAATGCTGAACTCACATTTTGGAAAGAGCTCCTCATATGTTATTGTTATTGTTATATTGGATTTGTACCGCGCCAATCACCTACAGGTCTCTAGGCGATATGTGATATGTGATAATGAAGAAAAAGGTGACTTCGCAAAATAAAATAATTGCGTAGAATGACATAATGAGACCAGTTTATGGGCCAAGTACATTGCAGTTAGCTCAAGTAGAGTATTCATGGTACTAGACCATTGCTCTAGAGTTTGTAGCTGTGACCTCTTGTCCGCCTAGTGCGAGCCCGAGCACTACTCTTTACATCTGTGGAGTTACAGGGGGTGCTAACATCTTTCTGAACTATGTGTACTTCCTGCAAATGCACCACGCGCTTCTGAGGCTCTTGGAGGGTACAAACACTTGTTCCTGCCAACATCATTACTAATAACTGCAGGACCCAGTGTATGTGAGGCGGAAGAAGGGTTCTTGGGCGAAGAGCAGCTCCCTGACGGGATATAAGCTCACACCTTATGGTGTAAGGACCGCCCTCCAGTACTCTTCTAGAGCGTGAGGGGCATTGAGGCAGCTCATTGATGTCAAGGGCTGTATGTGTAGCTCCGCACCGGCACAGTGTCATGGACAGGAGGTTGGCTGCAGCGGGCACACAGTAGCAGTGGCCTTGGTACTGGATGCTTACACGATGATTAGTCTGCGGTCAGTATGCGTAAAATAGCTTTATTTTAGAAAGGTTTTTTTGTTATAGTGTTAATTTTACACTTGGTTTGGGTTGTCGTTTTCTTTGTCGCATCCTCTTTTGTCCTGTATCATTACTTACAATTATTTAATTGGATAGTAGGGTGAATGGATGGGTCCTGAGCATGTGATGTCTTTTTGACAGCCCTGTGATTTCAGTATATTGATCCTGAACTGCCATAGGGTGCGAAGGATCTTCGTGAGCCGAAGATCTGTCAAAAGGGGAGGAAAGACCAAGTTGCCCAAGGCGCCTCATTGACTTTCCAGATCTGACCCATGGCTGTGGTAAGCCTTTGTGAGATCTAGACAGCAGAGTAGTTGAACGGGGCGGGCCACACTTGACTTCTACTTTGTTCGTCCGTAGGAGCATTTGACCACGTCCAGTGATTCGCAGCTAATCTTCTGCAGCACTGCCAACCCTCAGCTGCTCCCGCCTGTACTGGTAGTCTCTCTTTAATAGGTGGAACTGATCAATGGATGTTGTGAGTAAATGATGAAGCATTTCCATTGGCCATCTCTGAACTGTTTTTAGATCTATTCAGTGATTACCGGACAGTTGCAGAAAAAAATTGTAACCTGCAGCTTTAACCATCTAGTTCACAAGCCCAAGCTCAGGCTACTTTTCCGTGCCGTGAAGCGACACTCTTGTCGTGCCCCACTAAATGATTTCATCAATGCCCTAAAGCTTTGCTATGCCTTGGATCTTTCTTGGCTGCCCGCCTACAGTGCCTGCGATCAGCTGCTCTTTCATATCGTGAGATGCCTATTCGTCACAAGTGTATACATGCACCATGGAATTGGTTTCTGCAAACGCCTGTGGGTGCCTTCGTTTTTCAAATATGTACACCTTGGAACTTCTGCACTTCCATTTTGTATGGAGAAGGACCAGACCTTTTTTCATCATTAGCCAGTGACTGTAACGGAACTCGCAGTTCACAAAAGATGCTCACATGATACACTTGATTATTTTAATGAAGCTTGGCGAAAGAACAGCCAAAGCTTTGTTTCTGAAATTAATGTATGCTAAAAGCAGACGTAATTGAGAAGCAATGAGCAAGTGTAGATGTTCACACTTGTTTTCATATCTGCATGGCCAGACCTTTGAAGCAATTTGGTCCTACACCTTTATTTAATATATTAAAAGTAAATGATTTAGTTATAGACGTGGGCCTGGACCAGTAACTAGTGCATTGCTCAAACAGCAGGTTACAGGGCCGCTTAAATTAAGAGTGCAAATAGAAGTTGAGGCTGTAGCGCATCTCTTGAAAAACGTCTTTATTTATATCATGTGCAGGATTTGCAAATCTAGTAAATTTTGTTTTGCAAAATAAAAATGTTATATTGTGATAAAAAATAAAAAATATATATTGCTGGCAGGTGTGCACCTCCAGGCTTGCGCTCAGTTCATTTGTCTGAATTCTGCAACACAGTTGTCTTTGACCCCACCTGCGTGCACTTACACTCGAGGTAAGTCTTGTGGCTTCAATCCAATTAATTCGAACCACATGTTGATACTATTATTACAACTTGTGCACCGACCCTTCTTTGTTACATGTGCAGCCTTCAATCATACACGTCTTTGAAAATAACGACACATGAGCATTTTCTGTCACCCACATCTGTGCGATAAGAATACGTGATATATCTGTCCACCCTTCTGATGTAAGTCAAACTTTTTTCTATGTCTCTTGGTGCGCCTCAGAATTTCCACCACCCTCTGACACTTGGTGTCTGTCATAAAGTTGATCTAGTGAGCCCTCTTCTCCTTCTGTGACGTTATTTCCAAACGTACCGTTGACTGTCACATCCGTTCGGCTTTGGCTGGCCCTCTACCCCTCGTTATCAACTCTGCACTAACACCCTAGCCTTTACTGCAGATACCCTGGCGTGCTGATGTGTGCCTAGACTTGAGGGGTACAGTGTGGCTACTCTGGGCATCATGTCCATTGCTATAAGTGGCAGATCCCCTCTGCTTCACAAATAATGAGCCCCCCGTACCCTTTCCAGGACTTGGGCTGGAGTAAACTGGATTATTGCACTGCAACATGTTAGCGTCTCACAGCACTTGCCTTGCGATATGTAATTTGTTAGTCTCACCTCGTGATGAGGTAATCAACTTGTATAACTTGCCCATGTCAATTCACCATCACCCCTCAAGACCGCCCTGGGCAAAAATAGGGTGCGGTCCAAGCCACTCTCCCTGGTGTTTAAAACCTTGCACGTCAAATTCACTCATTTCCAGCGTGATGTCATTCCTCACCCTCTCTCGCACACTCCAGCCTGATCCTGACCACAGTGGGAAAACTCAAGATTAATGTTCTTCCAGCTCCTCCAAGAAGAACTCGGTGCATGCCATCTACAGTCAAGGTGGCAACCACTGTGTCAGACGCTGAAACTGCTCTTGCTCGTTTGCCTTTCTGGACTTAAAGCTCTAACAGGCGATCCCCACTTCTCCCTGATTCTCACAAGACTACTAGGCAACAAACCTCCCCTGTTCCAAACATCCCTGCCCAAACTCGATTCCCAGTGAAAATATGTATGATCTCCGCAGTTAACTTATTTCGCAGTTCTCGCATTTCTTAGTGCTAAACTTTAAAGATGTTTTTCCTACCTAATTGAATGGTACTCAATTTGCCAATCTTTGAAGGATAGCAAACAGTTGGCTTTATTCCCATTTTGCACAGAGTTTCTTGGTTTTCCTGCACCTGTAAAAAGTTCCTATGTGCATTACTATGTAATCTGCCCTGCATGGCGAGAAGACGTTCATTCCATCCGACCCCAGTCAAGCTGGGGAAAGTATTGTCATTTTTCTCTGCAGCAGTACCCATGTCAGAGTGTCTGTGCACAAATGTACTCTTCTCTGTAAAGTGCTCCTTGTTTACTCCATTTTGATTGTGATAAATAAGAATATATGCAACATAGGATTGAGCCTTAACCTCCCACCCTGCACTAGCATTATGCCCCTCAAAGAGCTCCACTGGCTCCCAATCCAGAAACGATCACTCTTCTAAGTCCTCGCCCACACATACAAAGCCTTACTCTAAATTGGCCACACGTACATAAAAAAACGCATAAACTTCCACAAAAATACCCAACAACCTCCTCTGAGCTGGACTGCTACTTGCTCACGGACACCCGCTGCATAAGCAGAGCTAGAGTAGGCATCGTGCCTTCTACCTCGCTCCTGAAGCCTGGAATGGCCTGCTCAGTTCTTAAATTCACCAAGAAACTGAAAACCTGGCTTTTCAGCTATCCCCGACCCGGCTCGGACTATACTGTTCCTGCCTCAGCATATCCTCCTAGGGGAGGTGGCACTATGCAAATGGGCACGATAGAATATAATATACATTGTGGTTATTTCCATGCGAAAGAGACCAAGCCAAAAACGTTAACCCTTCGAAGCTTTGCACCGGTGTTTTCAGGGTGGCATTGCAGAGGTCGCGAAGTTTAGAAGAAAAACCCAATTTAGGGCGAGCATTTAAAACAACGTAATTTTGTTTTTAAATCTCCGTGCTTTGCAAATATTGTAATCCTTATTTTATGTGACAGTAAGGTCCGTGCAGTGTATATTTTTCCAAGCGTGGTTCTTGGAAGGTCGTGGAAAAGAGACATTTTAGTTGATATGAAGAGGACATGCAGTGTTCCTCGGGGTGGTTCACGCGGGCGCCCTCGCCTCCCAGCACCGGTTGGAGGAGTGAGTTCGGGTGCTCTCGTGCCCAGGTGCTGAGGCATGTGTGCCCAGCCCCCGCTCGGTGGCGTGGGTGTGCGGCGGGGCAGGGACAGGTGGCCCGGCCGGTCACATGCCTGCTGGACAGCTGCCTGCTGGAGGACGGGCCAGAGCGGGAACTCGACGCCTGCGCGTGCTCCAAGGCGCAGAGCTGCGCCCCTGGACGGATGCACGCGGCGGCGCACGTGCCGGAGCGGCGCGGCGCGCGCGGCCATCAGCCTCCTGGCGCCCACCTGGGCCTCTAGCGGGCCCCGCGCCAGCCTGAGGCACCGCGCAGCCGAGGCGCTGGGACCTGGGAGTCTGTCCTCGTATCCCTCCTCTGGAAGGCGGCTCCGCTCCTGGCACTTGCACCCTCTGCGGCAGCGCCATGCCAGGCACGCGAGAGGGCGGCGGCCGAGCCTCTGCCTCCGCGCGCCCATGCGCCCTCGAACGACGGCCTGCGCGGCTGCCGGGCACAATGAGAGATGACACCGCGCCTGGCAGGCACCACCGAGGGCAGCCTCGACCACTCGTGCGGCTATCCAGCGTGTGTCTGCAGCACATTCCCAATGTGGGTCCTTTATTGTTTATTCGCAAGACTCGGGTGTGTCCGTCGGTGCACACAATCAAATTTAAGGTTGTTGGAGCGGGATGTGACCTCTGAAGGTCGAGTACTTCTACCAAGCATCACCGACCGAAAGTAACACCGTCTCCACCGCTGCCTTCCTGTGGACGTACAGAACGGGCATCTGCACCCTCTCACGCACGTGACAGGCACACCACACTTGTGGTACAATGTAGTTACCAAAGTCGTACTCCGAGCAGGCTCTAACGTGCTCCTGTGCTCTGCGACACTTCACCAATATACTCATTCCTGTAACCAATGCATACTGAAATAGAACATGCGTACGCTAGTGTGCATGCAAAGTAATGTTTGTGCACCTCCACCAAGCCTGTGGCCAGGAGTCCTAAACAAAAAAAGAGATGTCAAGGGATGCCCAAGAGATCAGTTGATGCCAGCAAACCATTGAAGAAAAAGCTAACATCCCACGCACACCAGAGGAAAAAAACAGCAGGCAATGATGGGAGCAGAAAATAATTTTTCATAAATAAAATGTATCCAAACACAAGCATCTGTTGAAGAATGCGGGCACGAGAAGCAGATTAACGCACCAACACTCTCCCAACCTTCCAGCTGCTACACACATGCATTTTTAAGTGCATTGAATACACACCATCTTCATTAATCTTGAAGTGTACGAGTATAACTGTTCTGGTTTCCATCAATGTAATCTCCTTATCAGATATTATTACAATAATGAGCTCCAGGCTCATTCTTCACAATAATTGAGTGCAGAGACAACACGTTGATGGAGGTGCTTCCTCTTTCTCAAGGCTCGAAATCCGTTTTAAAAATGATCATCTTGTACTTTGATTCTGAAGTTTGGTTTCCAATTGAGTTTTCAATTTAGAAATGCAGTTGCATCCTCATACCCTTTGCATAGAGAGGTCCGTACGTTTGCAAGCATGTACATTTCCTTCTACCCTTTGCACAGTGAGGTCCGGGCGATTTTCAAGCTTGTGCCTTTCCTTCTATCATTTACAAAGCAAGGTGTGTACATTTTCAACTATCTACCTTTCTCTGCAACCTTTTACACTGCAAGGTCGGTATGTTTGCAAGCATCAACCTTCCCTGCTACCCTTTGCGCAGCAGGGTCTGGACGTTGGCTAGCTTCGGCTTTTCCTCCTACCCTCAGGAGAGAGGTTTGTACCTTTGCAAGCATCGACCTTTCCTTGCACACTTTGCAAAGAGGGGTCGATACGTTTAAAAAACATCGGCTTTTCCTTGTACCCTTTGCACAGAGAGGTCTGTACGTTTGCAAGCATCGGCCTTTCCTTGTACCCTATGCACAGAGAGGTCTGTACGTTTGCAAGCATCGGCCTTTCCTTGTACCCTTTGCACAGAGAGGTCTGTACGTTTGCAAGCATCGGCCTTTCCTTGTACCCTATGCACAGAGAGGTCTGTACGTTTGCAAGCATCGGCCTTTCCTTGTACCCTTTGCACAGAGAGGTCTGTACGTTTGCAAGCATCGGCCTTTCCTTGTACCCTATGCACAGAGAGGTCTGTACGTTTGCAAGCATCGGCCTTTCCTTGTACCCTTTGCACAGAGAGGTCTGTACGTTTGCAAGCATCGGCCTTTCCTTGTACCCTATGCACAGAGAGGTCTGTACGTTTGCAAGCATCGGCCTTTCCTTGTACCCTTTGCACAGAGAGGTCTGTACGTTTGCAAGCATCGGCCTTTCCTTGTACCCTATGCACAGAGAGGTCTGTACGTTTGCAAGCATCGGCCTTTCCTTGTACCCTTTGCACAGAGAGGTCTGTACGTTTGCAAGCATCGGCCTTTCCTTGTACCCTGTGCTCAGAGAGGTCTGTGTTTGCAAGTTTCGGCCTTTCCTTGTACCCTTTGCTCAGTGAGGTCTGTACGTTTGCAAACATCAGCCTACCCTTGTGCCCTTTGCACAGAGAGGTCAGTACTTTTGCAAGCATCGGCCTTTCCTCTTACCCTTTGCGCAGAGAAATCCGTATGTTTGCAAGCATCGGCCTTTCCTCTTACCCTTTGCACAGAGAAGTCCGTAGGTTGGTTAGCTTCAGCTTTTCTTCCTGCCCTTATCACAGCAAGGTCCGCACGTTCGCAAGTATCCGCGTTTTCTCCTATTCTTTGCATAGCCGCCTTCGTGATTGATAATATATGCCTTTGACTTGTCCCTCGAGGAGGTAGTAGCCCCCAGCACAGATACTTTCTGGGATCTTTGAAGCAGTCCACTGTTCTCCTATGTTCGGTGGGATCAATCTTGCATTTAGCTGACAAAACATCAAACTTCTCAAAACTACCCAGCAGCCTTCCCCTTAGAACTGCAGCGTGCTGTGGCCTGCGTAATGGCTCCATGGCGATCACTACACGTTCTGATAGGCCAGAGGCCCTGCTATTTATTGTAAAAGGCTACTTCAAGACAGTACCTTGGCCACACAGTCTCAACAGTTCTGTAAAACAGCCACTTGCTCTTCTGCAGAAGAAACACTGTGGCTCGTCTGTAAAGCTTGCCAGTCAGTCAAACGGCATACCCTAGCAACCTGAACCTACCCGCCCTATGACCGCAGTATGTAAGCAATGTAAATGGGTAACTCAAAAGATGCCTTTATGCAGTGGAGTATTCAGAGCATGTACAACAAATCCTCCTCAACAGAAGAAACAGAGCCAAAACTACTAAAAGAATTGATGTAAATTGCTCTTCACAGTAGCTTCCAGAGTCTTTCTCTCACATGTGTGTCCTGCGTTGGAAGCCCCCACTCCAGCTGAGAGGATTACCCGTTTCAGAAAGTAAAGTCTGAAACCGCCATCAGCATACCTTGCTTCGACCTTCGTTTCGAGTCATATATCTGTACATGGGCTTCCCAATCGAGAAGAAGTCCAATATCCCATTAAAAACTTTCTATATAATTGTTCATCCACTGCTATATGGTATCTAAACTCCATGCCAGCTACCTCTAACCGTTTTCTCGTATGTATAGATGTATTTTTATTTGTAAAGTGTAAACCTAACTCGAGGGCAACAGAGCGCTCGGCAGAGAGCATGACCTTTCCAACGATTACCCTATTACCAGACACCTGTCTCAGCAGTGGTAATTGCCAAGCACCACTGTTGGACACGAGCTTCAGATCCTGCAATGTGCCACACCTATAGACATAAAGCACACATGGGAACGTGATAGTTCCACCTCCTGTGAGCCACAATCCAAAGGCCTTTCTCGCTGCATCTCTGCAATGTCTTTTGTAGTCATGAGGCAAGTAGACTATAGAGTTCAACATTCTGACTAGCATGTAATTGTATTTGTTATTGCATTTATATAGCGCTTCCTACCCCATACGAGGCGTCAAATCTCTTTTTCAGCGCGTAGCACAGTACTCCGGAACCCCTAAAGGATTAGTGGTGAACTGGTATAGTGAAATATGAAAGTAATTTGAGTGGTGGATATGTTGGTCAGTTATTTGGATTGAGAAGGATAGCAGAGGGATAAAAGAGGGAAAAATGTTTGCATTTATCTAGCGCTTGCTACCCCTGATGAGGTGTTGAAATGCTTTTTCGGCGAGTAGCATGCTACTCCAGAACCCGTAAAGGTTTAGTGGTGAATTAGTATAGTGAAATATGAAATTAATTTGAGTGGTAGCCATGTTAGTCTATTATTTGGATTTATAAAGGGTAGTGGAGGAATAGAAGAGGGAAGGATTTCGATTTTTTGTGTGTTTGTTTTGGAACAGTAGGAGGAGGCTTGGGATGAGTGAGGTGGAGGGGGAAGAGTCAGAGGGAAGGGTTTAGAAAGGCTTGTTTTGGGGGATCGGATTAGTAAAAAGAGGTATGAGATGATGCAAGGAGGGTAGAGTAGGGAAGTCCAGAAAGGGTTATTTTGGGGATCATAGTTGTGATATGGGGTTTGGGATGAAAGAGTTGAGGTAGAGGATATATTGATAGAGGTATATATGGGGGCGAGCTGTGGGGTCATATTCCATCATCTAAATTACTAACTATCGAGAATAAATTCCTGAGACAGATTGTTGCTCTTCCACAGATCACGCCATTACTCCCTCTCAGGCTGGACATGGGCCTTCGGCCCATAACGGAGGAGCTGGGGCTAAAACCTCTAGCATTCTGGCGGCGTCTATGGAGCAGTCCAGACCTTTCAACCTACAGAGCTGAGTTGCAGGAATTTTTACAATTGCCCAACGCCACAAGAATACCCTGGCTGAACTACATCAAGAGCACTTTTGAGGCAATTGGACTCCCTGAACTATGGTTGGACCCAGTAAATACTAGTATTAAGATCCCCAAAAAGGTGCTCTCGAGAGCCTATTACGATTGCATGCTCTTCAGAGCTGTCGAAGGCACTCGTGACGGATCATTATCCAACCAGTTTATAAAAATTAAAGACTCTTACCAACTGGAAAATGTCCTAGATGCCATGACTCCGGCACTAACCAGGAAACTATTCCTCCAATGGAGATATGGAACTCTTCCTTTGGGTTCATTCACAGCATCATGGTCTTGTCATTCCTCCATAGAAACTTGCCCGGCATGTGCCCACTCAAAGGAGAATGATGTCCATGTGGTCTTCTTCTGCCGGGCCTATGAGAGGAGCAGGAAATATTGGCTAGTCCCCCTCCTCAGAAATTTGGGGTTCAGAACCTTTTTACCTGCTTATAAAGTCTTAAAAACTGATCTAGCTCCTACTACAGTTTTTGCACTATCCACATTTTTAACTTCAATGTGGTACGCCCGAATTCGTTGCTTAAAGAGACTTGGAGACTCAGGACAGATTTGAACCATTTGTACACCTTTTTAAAAGACTTGGATCACTAATGTTGTTTAATGCGTTTTTAAATTTTTTATAAATGTGACATAATGTATATCTTTTATGATCATGTGATCGAAATAAAGATTTATCGAATCGATAGAGGTATAGGGTGAAAAAAAGGGTAGTGCATTGGAACGAGTAGTAGAAAGAGGTTTGAGATGAGTCAGAGAGTTGAGGTAGAGGATATATTGAGAGCGGTATATGGTGAGAAATTGGGTAGTGCATTGGTTGGATATGCTAAATTTGTAATAAATATATAGATTCATAAGTACATAGAAGGTATATAGATGCATAAAGGAAGGTAGTATATGTAGATTAAAGATGCATTAAATAATCTCCGGCTTTCAAGTGCTGTTGTACTTTAAATAAGTCAGAGACATTAGAAAATCCCCACAGCTCCATGCCAAACAAAGCAACACTTTGGCATTGCGCCTTCTACACCTCCAAGAACTAATGGACCAGATGGCTGCCATCTGATTGCACCAGACTCTGCGGTGTGGCACACACCACTGCTGCTGCTCGTAAGGCTCCCAGTTCCTGTGGATTCACCCTTCTCTTGTCACAATTGCTGTACATGGTTGAATCTTTCTCTCTAAGGTTTTCGGGCTTTCATTAATCTGGCCCATAGTGTCACCATTCATATTCACTTTTCAGTTATCAAGCTGACCTCTTCATGAACTGCTTCAGGGGAAAAATCTGCTATTTAGCTTTCAATGTAATCTCAGTCTGTAGACTGTGAATGCACGATGAGACCCTCTGCTTGAGATGTGAGCCATACGAAATGTTCTGTGGCCTACTAATGCACCTAGCTTCCAAGCAGGTGAAACCACTCATTTTTGCCATAGTTTGCAGAATTTGCCCTTGTCATGGTTGACCGTGTGGCATTTCTTTTGGCGGATTAGTGTCTAATTTTCCAACCTTTACCGCAGACTATTTGCCACCCCCAACTAAGGTTCCAGTTGCTTCCAAGTACTACCATACTATTTTTCTTTTATTCTTGCTCCTTTTCCACATTCGATCACTGTAAACCAAATTCTTGCATGCATCTTGGAAAGCCAGGTAGACCACACATTTATCCTTTTAATTTTTAATTTTCTTTTTATCAATGACCGCGGTCAGTTTTTGATGGAAGGGTCACAGGTTCAAATGTCTGCTGGGCTACTTTCATCCTTCCTTCGTCCCTGAAATGTGAGTTTGCTAGTGGTATTACCCATGAGACTTGGGTGATGAAATGCTCTATACGGCACCTTTTTTATTGTTGTTGACGGTGTGAGCATCACAAATACCTCATTTAGCGCTATTGTACCATCTATGGCGGTAACATGTACAACAATTCTTAGAAAAATAGTAAAGCAAAGTCCTGCGAGAAGAGAGGCAATTTAAGTAAATATGTATACACTAAAAGTAAGAAGGACTAGCTCAACACTTGAGTTTCTAAAATTTAATAAGCCTTGTTCTACTGAAAATACAAAACAAGAGACCGTATGTGGCCCATAACGGACAATTACACAGACCGGTGGACAGGCTGGGTAAATGTGGAATTAATTAGCGCCTGTCCTTTGGAAACTGAAGATGAGTAGCAAGTCCGAAAGTTGACGCTTCTTTGGTGCTGAGGTCTTGGTGACGAAGCCCTGGCCCACAGATGGTGTTGCTTTCACATGCTGCTCTGGTTCATTGCCACTGCTGTGGTTCATTTGCACTGCTCTCTACTAGCATGAGATGTATAGTACTTTGTGGTGTGCTGAAACGTTAGCTCTGCAAGTCGGTTCTTCCACTCTTACTCCTGGGAAGTCGCCTTAATGTTAAGGCCGCGGGAATTATGCGACCAAAGTAGACCAAATTATTAAATAATGGGGGAATTTTGTGATAGTGACTTAAGTATTTCGTAATTTTCACACTAAAGTTCCAACACATTTGTTGCAGTTTAACTCCCAAATACAGCAATAAGAAGCAAGAAAGTGCACCAATCACCCTTTGCTTAGCCTTAGAGCCTTCCACTATGCGGCAACACATGTTGCTTCATTTTTAGTCATTTTTTATTAGTTTGAGTTCCAAACAACATTTTTTTAAAATAAAATCTGCAAATTATTCAGCAGATGGATTATATGGCATATTCACCTAATTCCAGTGGCCTTGTTTAAGATAGATTCCATAAAGACATCCTCCCTTTACCTGCACCCTAGAGTGTCATGCTGGCTGGTCCTGCAGACATCGAGCTTCAGAAGCTGGCATTGAAGGGCGTGATGCGGCATGTAGGGCCTCCAGCATGCCAGATAACCCTTTGGTCCAGACTGCACTCGTCTTGGTGACCAGCTGTGCTTTAGTCATCATGGGCCAGTTTCACTAGAATGTCCAAATTAAAAGCAGCTGAAAAAGGATTCTCCACCCTCCGATCGTTCTTGGTAAGACTGGTATCTCATTCGGCTTTGTCATTGCATGTGGAACCATGTCGGGTCTGCATTGATTGCTGACTATTTTTACCAAATTCAGGGTTAGTTGAACATATAATGCTATATATAGACTGCCATAAGATTGGTCCCTACATCAGTCTAAGCCGGCTTCTGCGAGGCGAGGGGGATGGGGGATGCACACAGCAGCAACCCTACTGTCGTGCCATTTTAATAACCCTTAATGCTTATTTAAAAGTTGAAGAGTTCTTTAGTACCAGCCCTATCCCCACCATTGGCCAATCTCTTAACTTACTTGCTGCATAGAATACCGTATACCTTTCTGTGGCCCACACGTGCTTCGCTATAGGCTCATTGAGTGGCGCTTGATATTAAGGAAATGGTGTGAAATTGTCCTGGTTAGGGGGGGGCGGCAGATGTCACTTCAGCTATATATCTCTCTGGTTCTGCTGGATGGCTTGCTAATGCAGCGAGTGAGTAAATGTGTCCAAGTACTTCCAACTAGTTGTATAAAGCAAACTTAGCTAGGACTCAGTGGAGCACGGATCGAACCTACTCAAGTGTCATTCATCCGGATTGGAGTGAAAATAGCAGTAGTTGATTAACAGGCGTCCGTGTACGTGAGGAGACTGGAGGGAAGCCAGTGCTGCATGATGATAGCTGTGTCAGTCAAGAGAGGCTTCGGCCAGGGTTAAAAAGGCAAATGTTCCTTTACAGAGCTATGCATGTTTCTAATGCCTCTGCCAATGTTTGTGTCTGTCAGCGTACCGTACAGTTGCTTACATGCTGTTAATATTCTTTTCCAGGAGACAAAGATGGCAGCAAAGTTACCACAGTGGTGGCCACCCCTGGTCAAGGCCCGGACAGGCCACAGGAAGTCAGCTACACGGACACCAAGGTGATCGGAAACGGGTCCTTTGGGGTGGTCTATCAGGCCAAACTCTGCGATTCAGGAGAGCTGATTGCCATTAAAAAGGTTCTACAGGACAAAAGGTTTAAGGTAAGTCTGCTTGAAGATTGGCACACACAGAAACATGTTTGTTGTAAAGTAGTGTGAGTAATCTGCAAGATGAGACTATTAAGTGAGTGGACACTGAGCGATGACAGCCGTTAAAAAACGCTTGTCAATGTGGGCAGTTTATGCATCAAGCAAAAAATAACAGTCTCTAAAGTCAATCAGAAAGTGCAAAAAATGTGGGTTTACTCCAACCCATACTGCCCCGCCCACCACATAGATGCATAGGAGCACTCTCATTGTAGCTGCATTAACAGCACTTTAGGAAGTATGTGCCCGGTGAGCATCACAAACACCCATAGTGCATGGAGTAACTACAGGAAGTTACTCCTCTTGCCTTCCCATACATAAGAACACTGTTTCATGCCAGAGCTCTATCCCAGATTTATTCTTCTCCAGCAGGGAAGGCTCTCAACATCTGCTTGTGACCTCAGTGGTCTATTCCTTCCCACGTGGGCTGGCTTAGTGTTTTTTCTTCAGCTTGGACTTGGACCCAGCCTACTAGCAGTTCAGGCTCTTGGTTCTTGGAGACCTTTTTTTCCAGATGCACTGAATTTGGATACATTGTGAGGGAGGCTGCCCTCTATATTGGGATGTTTCTTACGATTGTGGGATTTTATTTTATGGTGTGCTTGAGCAAAAAAAACTCATATGTTGGAGTATGGCACGTCAGTGGATCCTGGCAAAAATCCATGTATGTCCAGACTGTTATTAAAGACATCTGATCATGGCCTGGATACCCTCTCGGGCGAATAGTACGCTGTACATATGTATCAGTAATGATCTTGCTTCAAGTAGGCAGCGGGAAGTGCTTAGATGTATTTTTCTTTCTAATTGAAAAGTACTTGTGCACTGGTAGCTGGTTCCTTGCGATGTGTGCAGAGTGTTCACTGCTAAATAATAGGTGTTAGACTTACTGCTCTTACCTACCTGACTAGAAATGAGTATTGCAGCAATTGTGAATCTCCTGCTTCTGTGCTTCCCCTGCTTCTGTGCTTCCCCGCTTGAAGCACGGTGGACTCCGCATATGCGGCAGTTCCCTCTGCCCTGTATCGCACAGGTCTCACTCACCTGTGGGAGTGAAGCTGGGTACCTGGTCCCACCCAAGGCTGTTGGCCAAATGCTGTAACAAAAGCATATTTACATTTTTGCACAGAATTCAGCTGTACATTAGGTTTCTCCATCACTTTCTTGACCCCACTGGGTTCCAAAGACCAGAAGCATTTTTTATTTCTTCAGACTGGATGATAGAAGAAAGGGTGTCATGTCAGCCATGCAGATGGCAAGCACAGGTCGAGGGTGGACATTGGATCCTTTGCTTCGTGGTCTCAAGACATTTGGAGAACAGCTGTTAGTTTTCCACCTGTGGTCAATTGGCGCATCTTTCATCTGTGGGTGGTGGGTACTTGGGATGAATCTCTTGACTGTAGGAATCCCTGTGAGACCCACAGTGCAGTTCTATCCATAGACCCGCACGTCTGTCTTGACACTGGGCTCAGTTTGTCCAGGTTCCTTGGCACTCTATGCTTGAAGGTAATGTGTTCTTCCAAGAGACTCGTTCTTGAAACGTAGATGAATATGTTTGAGTCTCTGCTGTTGGTTACATTTTTTCTTCGTCTTGATGAAGAGAGTTAGCTCAACCTGTGGTTGCATCAAAAGGGTTTCTAGGATGCTTGTGCATGAGAACTCACCTTTTACACCTCCAAAGCTACAGGCAGAACTCTGAGCACATCGGTGGCTCTCTGGGAGGTTCTTGTCTCCAGCCAATTGATGCAAGAAGGGCCCTGTATGCATTGGGTACCTTGAGACTGTCTGCCATGTTTTCCAGGTGTTGGTAGGCATGTCTTCATGGTACTTTCATATATCCTCCACATGGATTTATTAGTGCAGGCTGATACTGTCACGGCAGTTCTAGTACAGACTGGACGCAAGTGCTTTCACCTACTATTGGATCAAGAGTAGCCCCTTCTATAGGGATGTCCACTAGGCCAGCCTGCTTCTTTGGCCGCCTACAGATCTCCACAAGTGTCGGACTGTGGTCTACTTCAAAACCAGTTTCACCAGTATCTGGGTCTGGGCTTAAATTTGTACCCAGCTTTGCCTTTTTAAACTGAAAACAGCACAGGGCCTATCTCCATACGTATGATAGCAATTTGTTCCAACCTTCTTCTAGAAAGTTTGCTGCTCTTTATTTAGCACAGCTGTGCATCCGAGCCGCCTCTTTATTAGTTATTTTTGTGACACTTCAGATAAAGGGAACCAATCTGCCTCTCTTGGATGTGCCTTGATCCGAGTGGCTCTGCCAGGTTTCCAGGGAACAGAAGTCTGCTTTATAGCGGCAGCTCTTAAGCTGTGGTCAGAAGACCCCTGGTGGTCCGTGAGGCCTACTTGGGGGACAGCGACTGTTTTTACAAAATTAAATATTACAATTAATAGTAAGGATGCATAAAGTATGTACAAATAAATAACCAAAATTGAAAAGTTGATATCTTTTTCTTCATTTGATTGTGAATTAAGAAAATATTTCATATTTGAGACTTTTGGTTGTATACTTGTTTCTGTATTTTTGTCCGTATTGTTTTGAGGTTCAAAACATAGAAATTGCTCAGGCTTGGGGTCACCGGCTTAGTGGGGTCCCTGGATCCCAGTAATAATTCAGTGGGGGTCCTCGGAAGTCCAAAGGTGAAGAGCCGCTGCTGTAGAGTGGTTCCTGGCTAATGCCTTTCCCACGGCTGAAGCCCAAACTGGAAGCCCAAATGAGGTTTCTAGACCGCTGGCAGTCCCAAACTAGCTGTGGTGTAACTACACTCAGTTAGAGGCTCAACTAATTGGCTACTTCGACGAAGCCACACACCAGGCAGTCATTTTCAGGATTCTAATCGCAAGACTGTAGGTACATGATTAAAAGTGTAGTTATGTCATGAATATTTATATAGCGCTTTCTGACCAGCTGTTCTCATAGCGCCTCCAAGATCTGGGCAGCCTTATCGTGATGCTTGTTAACAAGCTGCAGTGGCTATGATATTGGGATTCTCTGCTTGGGAAATAAGCTGGAAGACGCTCTCCAAACTGTAATTGGGTGGACTTTGTCGTAGCTGAGTGCCAAAATCTGGAACAGCTCATCTTAACATGGTAATCCAGGTCACTGGGAGGCTCTCGGAACATACGCTCTTGGCACTACAGTGACCAAAGAAAGCTCCTTTGCAGCTGTACCAGGCCTGCAATGTAAATGTTGGGATTTGGTGGGGCTTCATATAACACTGGTGTGTAGCGTGCCAGGTATCTGCATGAGAGTTCCAACTGCTGCGTTGGTAACCTCCACATATTATAAGCCATAACCCTGAAGGCTGGAGGACTTTCATAGCGCTGTGAAGCTGAGGCAGTCTCTTCCTTACCATATCTCCATGTAGTGCACAGAACCAGCCCTTTATCCAAACTCACCTTGTTGGCCAGCATGGGCTCTTCAGCAGAAGTTTCTTGCTGGCCAGGTGCCACACTTTAGGGAGGTTTAGAAACATTGCAGAGTCCAGATTAGCTGTACTGAGAAATGTCCTCCCTGTTAAGTGTAGATCAAAAATGTAAACATTTATAAAGCAACTTGATGAAAGAGCTGTTAACTTATGATTCTGACGAACTGAATCCGAGCTAGAGGCAGGTTTTGTTTCATTGTTGTGGAGTGTTCTGTGAACATTTGCTCCTTTCCTCTAAGCCGAACAAGCAAAAGTGGCCACTGGTGTTTGACAGCACACGCTGGAGGTGGCTTCGAAATGTATGGCAGAAATCCAGCTCTTCAGCACCGAGTTCAGGGAAATGGGCCTACAAGTTTAGGACTTCATCCTACCTGTTCTGCAATTGTGGTCCTCAGAAAAGGAAATTGTCTAGCTCCCTCTTCCACGACCTGTCTGATTTCAAAGGTGGCATTCCAATTGGATTGGTACTTGCTCTCACCTCACGTTATTTTGGTAATTTTGTGTTACTATTTATATGCGTAATGACTATTACGCCATGTTGTATAATTGTGTACCATTGCGGCAAAAAGTTTGCTCAAATTCAAGAAACAACGCAAATGACAGAAACGCGAGTGGCTGTTGCTTGCAGTACTAGTGTCTTTTTGCACTATATGTTTATTGTGAAACACATCCTTAAATCCCAAATGCATGTGAGAACGTGTCATGCAGTAAATTATAGCGCTAAATAGTGGATTCGCTTTTCGGTTAATTGCGCATAATTTCACATAATTTCCCTCCAATGTCAGTTAATTACTCAAAAATTGTATCTGCAGCTCTGCCTTCGCTTTCCTCCTCTTCTGTTTTTTTGGCTTATGGTTGATCTCTTTGAGCGAGAACACGTTTGAAGATGAATAAAACGTCAAGTTTGAAGATCTACTCTCCCTGCCAGGCCATTCCACCTCCTCACCACGCGGCATCCATCATGGTTTTGGACTCCATATGCCAGAGAAACGTGCATGTGACGTCCGGGTAATGGTTTCAAAATGAAACCTTATATTTTTACTCTGCGCTTGAAATAAAACACCAGTTTTCTAAATTTTGATTTAGTCTTAATCGTCTCTGTGATTTTGTTGTTGCCTGGTCCAGGTAAATGAGCAATCGTTTTCAGCCTTTTTGCGTTTTATGCAAGATGGAATAAAAAAATAATCCTTGTGTAACTGCGGCTTTTTGGTTGTGAGCTTTGATGGTTGGCGCTAATAATACTTCTAAAACTAATTGTGTAGTCAGCCCTTCGCATTGTTCACTGCCGTTTAGCAGTTCTCTGTTCATAAATCTTAATCCGCAGGCCAGATCAGATTATTGGCAATAGATGGGACACTGCCCTAGAATCCCTACCCTAAACCTGTCTGTGTTTCACCGGACATAGGTGTGATTAGTGGTTGGTTGCTCTAAATTTAGATCCCTCCAAGCAGTACAAGTCTGGACCTGTCAGGAGTTTGTCGGAGTATGTGTCTCGCACCTGCTTTCTACTCCAGACGTTGTGTAAATGAGAATGTGGAATGATGATTGAATGGAGCCGTCTTCTTGTTGTCTGGCCTGTGTTTCGAGACTTACTTGACATTGCTGAGCAGCTGCTCCCAGGTGGACGAGGATCGGTTTGGGAGCCTCTGTTGTGTGCGAGCTGGCTGGAGAACAGTGGGTGAGGTCCCGGATTTCTTTTGCCTGCATCCTTTGTGCCTGGATTGTTTATCCCCTTGGCAGACTCTTTACAGGTGGGGACCATTCATAGACCAGTCATATCCCAAACAAAACTGACATTATCCTTGCTAAACCATAAAGCTGATACTGCAAAGATGACCCAATATTCAATGACATTCTTGCGTTAAAGAATAGATACCATTCTCAGGACGTGTTTATTACAAATCGTGCAAATGGCAATTGCAAGAACTGGGACTGCCAGTTCTCCGGGGGGTAGCATGGCTCGAGCAGGAAGGCGGCCAGGGGCTTGTGTAAAGCAGCTACTTAACACACACATCCAATAAGACACACATTGGCGCAATAATGGAGACCACACCAGATGTTGTATTTGAAAAATCAAGATCTTTTATATAGGCTTTCAATTAGAGCAAGGCATTGGTAATTCATTAGCATTTCAAATAAGCATTTCATTAAGACATTTCATATACCACGTGCAGGTTGCATTTCCTGTGAAGAGTAAGCATTTCAGTAAGGCTTTTCATTAAAACTACAGCCAGCTCATCTATGCAATGAAACATTAACTGACCCCGCCTGTCGCATCAGACTCTTGGACAGGCAAAGGGGGTAATGGTATAAACCTGGAGGATCCTACAAGAAGCGACATTTATACTGCATCTAAGCAGCACATCAAACCTCTCATGGACGCTTTTCCTAGAAAGGAATAAAACATATCAGCAAGTACTTATCAGTCTAACAAAGAACACAGCCTTTAGTCATTCGTGACAAGCCTTTCTTCTTGTAAATATGGGCCGACTGCGACCCAGATCAGAGCAACAGAATGTTATGGAAGTCCACCTCTGCAAGAAAATTCAGTACAGTGAAGTGTCTCTCCCTCTCATTGAACAGGCTTGTAACCATGGTACACTTTAACCCTTTCAGGCTTGTAAATATGGCTCACGACGAATAATGCAGGCTTGTAAATATGGCAAAACAATGCAATGAGGCACATTCATAAAGGGGCCAACAGGGCCCAGTGACAGTTAACCCCGGGGGAGAGGCGACCTCGGGCCTTACTCGGCCTACCGCCCTCCTCCCCAGGGGGTTACCTCTCTTATTCGGCCCTCCAGGGCCCTTGCATAGTCGTCGGTAAAGGGGGAGGGGTGTCTGACCCTCCTAGAGCCTTACTCGGCCCAGCGCTGTGCCGGACTGGCTTCGGGGCACTAGGCGCCGGGGCCGGAGCGAGATCAAGGGGTGAGGCTAAACCGGAGGGGGGCTCTCTGGCTCCGCGACCCCCTCCGAGGGGAAGCGCGGCTTTCCCCGAGCGCCGGGCCTTGTCAGCGGGGCCCGGCGGCAACAGCCAATGGTGAGGCAGCTTGGGCGGGGGCGCGGCCGATGACGCGGCGGCGCTCCCGCTCACGTGACGGGGCCCAGGCAAGCTTGAGGCCCGTCACGGCCTGACGAACTTGGTGCGGCGGCCCTCTCCTGGTACCGGGGGCCGCCGGGGGGAAATCAATGTCGGCGCTAGCCACAGCGCAGGGCATGCGGCCTCTGGACAGGCCGATGGTGCCGCTGAGGCCTCGTGTGGGCGGCCTGGCGCGGCGGGGGCAACTCTCCTCACGGGCCTCGAGGCACCGAGGTACAGCGCTAGCGCCGATCCCGGGTAGCGCTTGGCGGCTTCACAATGCTAGGTGCTGGCAAGACAGGGAGGCAAATTCGACGATCCCTGACAGAGCAGGCAGCCTCTGACACAGCGCTGGGCAGGAAGGCAAATTACAGCGCTCCACAAGTTAGTCAGTCAGAACTGCAGGCAGGATGGGGATAATTTATAGCGCTTGTCATTCAGTCAGTCAGGGGGAGACAGGTAGGCCCAGCTGAAGGCAGGGGATGCGCAGGGCAGCTCAGTCCAGTACCTGGTCTCATGAAGTAGGTTTCTTGGCGCTTGGATGGTTCTGTGCCTTTAGTTGCTTGTTTCTTGAAGTTGAAAAAGGGGGGAGGGGGGGTGAGTTGAAGGCTTGAAAAATTTCTCCTCAGTCACTGCAGATGGGCCCTGGAGTTCCCTACCACTGGGCCAGATCAGGGGGCTAGCTTTGGACACCTCACCCAGCTTAGGAGGCAGCACCTAAATCCTGTCACTCCCAGTAGCATAGGTTACTCACTAGGCCCTCCCGCCTAAAACTCCTGCGTGGGTTCCCCAGGTCAGTGATGCCCCAACTGACTGGAAAAAGTTCCCTCCCTGGCTTATATATGCCCAGGTCAGGTGACCACTCTCTAAGGCGGGAAAAGTCAGGTCCGCATTCCTTCTGGAAGGTTCCAGGAGCTTCCCCACTCTAACTATGGACAGGGGCTGGGTGGCTGGTGTTGCAACAATGTATGGGGACCCAGCCTGCTCCTGGCAACTAGGGTGCTACACTAAAAAGAAACACGCTGCAGTAGCAGGGGCCAGTGGCAGCCATGTTGAATGTAGAGAGCACCTGCACCCTAACATAGGTTAGCTGTGAAAAGGTGCCCGAAGACCTAGGGGCCAACAAAAACAGGTGGAAAAAATGAGGCCAGGGCAAAAAATCACCAGGAAAGACCACCCTAGGGCTGACCGGTCTAACAGCAATAAAGGACCATTTTTATATTGATTTACAATATTTACAGCACTGTATACAATGATTTGGGCCCAACTAATACTTGATGATCTCCTACCCTACACTCTCATTTCTGAAAATGTCAGTCATGGTTGACTCATGTTTCATCACCTAATTCAGTTGATTTGGTCCCTCACTGGGTCCCTCCATACGTTGTCTGACACTCTCTTCATCCTGATATTTTAATGCCTGACCTGTTTGTTGAGACCTTTGGAGGACCGTCCCAGATTTCAAACCCTCCGGAAGATTAATGTGAGACTATGCAATGACATTTCTTTGTCAATCAAAAGATTTCTACTGTTAAGTTTTAAAAGTCACTTCTTCTGTCCAGGGGTGCCAGATTCTTGCCACCACTGTGGAGGATGATGAGCGCTGACGCCTGTGTGTAACCTCCTCAACTAACTTGCGTAGACCATCCACCTGAAGACTGGCTCAACTAGCCCTGTGGAATTAAAGACCTGCTGTGTCTGTTTGCCTGAAAACAGACTCTGGGTAGACATAGACTTTGCCTATCACCAAAGGAATGACAGATGATCCACACACTGGCTGTAGGCACGTTCATAATGCTAAACTGACCGGAGATAGAATAAATGCAATTACTTCACAAGTCCTGTGAGAGCTGTTCAAACCTACATTATTTTGAGATGCATATACGCTTATCGCAGTCCTACTTCCACATGCCAGTGCCAACTCACCTCAGTTCCTGCATCGGCCTCTGCAGTTTCCTAGGGAAACCAATGACGGCAACCAGCAGCGCTCAGAGGTCCCAGCAAAGAGAGAAAGGAAGGGGCTCCCCATCGTTCTTGCCACTACTGGAGCGTATCGGCAGTCGACAAGGGCGGACAGGCACCAAGCTAGCGTATGATGAGTTTATCTCTTACTTAGCTTGCTTGGACACTGCTGCTTCCTTGCTAGTCCCTGGAAAATGGGTGATTGACATCGCTTCTGGCAAGATGGCTGACACATCGGTGTCCGAGTAAGGGAGCTGCCAGCGTTTCTCCCTGCTCGTTTAGACTCAAAACCCCTGCTACAACGGAGATACAGCCCTTCTGGTCATGGACGTGGTGACAGAATAGTATCGAATTGTGGAGAATAATGGAGAATAACGGAAGATCCTACCGTGGAAGGAGAGCTGCTACCTGATTCAGCTACCCGGCTCCCAGCTCCGCGCCGCGCCACGGTGGGCAGGGTTGGATACAAACAAGTGCTGTTTTTTCTTTCAAACACTTCGGACCTACCTCGCTGGTGCGGCGACTCGATCCAGCCGTCTTCAGAGCCCACAGCTGTTAAGCCGAATTGGAACTATCAGAGAGTCAGGCGGAGCCTTTGTCCCTGCGACGCCGGCTCTCCCTAACGGGAGAGATGGCGATATGCTGAGTGCCGGCCTTACTTCGGAGGTGAGCTTTCGGAAACGCCGGCTGTGGTTTCTTTTTGCAGTTGGCCCCCAATGTTTCATCTCGGGCTTTGCTGGTATTGCTGTGCATAACCTCTCCTGCAGTATTAACTCTGAGAGGTTGGGCTTTTAAAGTACTGAATTCCGCTACTTGCACGGCTGCAAGACCAAGGTGCACCTCGAAGGACGAAGGCAAATCCCGGAGCGGATTATCTCACATAACGTAATGAGACCTAAGAATACCCCTCAACCACGTTACCTAAGGGGCCACTACGAGGGCTGCAACGGCTGCTAACACCCCTGGTGCCATAATTAGCAAAATTCAACCACAGGAGAAAAGAGCAGACAAATAAAATAAAAAATAAAAAAAATGGTGGTAATGAGACGAATGTCCAGGGAGGTACTCTAGAAGCCGATCCAGCTGTACTCCCACTGGGCTCTTCCTCTGTAGCTTCATCTATTGGTGTTTTGAATAGGCCAGGGATGCTCCTGCCGTGTGGAGCCTTGCTGCAGGGTGCAGAAGGGACCCGGTTGACACTACCGTGCCGTGAGGGGAACGGCCAAACAGCGCCAAGGCAATCCGCCGTGAGGGAAACGGCCGCCAGTAAACTACATCCCCCAGAAGCCCCGGGAGGTCGCCGAGGGTGACGCGCTACACGTGCCAGCCGCCGCCTACTTCTTCGGCGGGGCCCCACGCACCGCGGGACGTGCGCGGTCAGCGCCGGGAGAAGCCCGGGACAAGGGCGGGTCCTCTGTGGCCCTCGGAGGCCGGAAGAGGCAGGGCCACCTCACTTGTTTCTCGTCTGCTTACCGCTGGGAAAAGGAGGTAAACCTTTTAGACCCACAACAGAGACTCCCTTGAACACTTTGGCTAACACTTAAATATTACCGCAGTTACTTCATAACACGTTGGTCCAGCATAGGTGTCTGTTCTTACTACATAAGCCACCCTCACTATGACTGGTAAAGAAGTTTAAAAATTTTTTATCTCTCAGGGGTGGGGCCTCGGAAGGGGACTTTGGACAATTACCTAACTAGGGTAACATCGGACATTGAATGCGAAATAGAGAGAGTTGAACAATGTCCTTTTATAGAAGCCACATATAGTTGCCAATCCCCGTTGGCGGCAGCAGACTGATGCCAAAATGTAACCTTATTGGAGGAACTTAATCTGCTCTGCCAAACTGTATATTTATTTATTTATTTATTTATTTTGAAGCTTATAGAGCGCACGGCTACCCCCGAAGGGGTGTCCCGGTGCTAGCGACAGAGGCTCAGAAAAGGAAAAAGAAATTAAAAGATCAGAGTTTAGAGAGAAGAGAACAGCCACGTTTTCAGTTTACGGCGAAAGATGGATTCAGAGGCAGAAAATCTCAGGTCTAATGGGAGATTGTTCCAGAGTTTGGCGGTCAAGACACCAAACGCTCTGCCGCCCATTCTGGAACGGCGAAAGCGAGGAACAATCAGGAGACGTAGGCTATTTGATCTCAAGCATCTGACTGATTGTGACAGAACAAGTCGTTTTTTCAAATAATCTGGGACAAAGTCATTAAGGGCACGAAAAGCAAACGTCAGCATCTTAAATTGAATGCGACATGCAATAGGGAGCCAGTGCAGCTTCTTGTGATAGGATGCTACTGATTGACGATAGGGAATGTTGCCAATCAATCTCGCCGCCGCGTTCTGCACGATCTGCAGACGCTCAATTTGGTACAGTGTTGAAGAGGGAAACAAACAATCAGGTGCCCCATCCAAACCTAAAGTAAGCCATCCAGGAACCCCCCTTTTACCTCCAGCAAAAGGCAACACTCATTCGATAACGAACCCTCAGACTCCCTCTGTTAAAAGAAAGCGCAGAGGTGCCAAACAAAGGGGAAGACTATTAAAAAAACAAAAATTGTACTCTAGTCCCCCCTCAGTCATTAGCAACACCCCGAAATCATCCAGGGACTGCTCAACTCCAAATTCCCCTTCTTCTACCATATCATCTGACCTACTGGCCCAGATTGAACTTCTTGTTAAATCCTTAATATCCCCACTGGTAAAAAGAATCAGGGTAATAGGGGAAAAGGTCACTAGTATAGAAGAGACAACGAAGGAAAACGCGATCCTCTTAAAAAGATTGGTAGGATCTAAGCAGGTAGTCTCTAGTCTCTACTGATGTTCCCAAAATCTTGGCACAAAGCACTACTGCCCCAGTCCAGTTAGTTGCCCCAAAAACGTCAATATCAAATACTCGGTACCCAACACCAAACTCTGTAGTACCGCAGAGCACAGTTAATAGAGTAGGGCCGACAAATGTTTCCACGCCCTTAGAGGGGACTTTTCCCAACCAGGTCTATATGCAAAGAAAGTTTACCCAAATTGACTTACCGCCGGAGGCCGCTCCATTTGTGTGCATTCTCTCAGGCGTGCCCGAACTAACTAATAGTAAGATTGAAGGACAAGTGGAATTGGCAAACAAGGTATACTTCTGGCTAACCAAGAACAGGCCCCTTCCACCAAACATCGATGGGAAAATTTTAAACGTTAGAAGGGTGAAGTGGTTGGGACCTCTACCTAAAGATATAGTGGGTGACCTGATTATTGTAAACTTTAGGGATTCCCATGGCATCCCATATCTGCAAGGCTGGCAGCCACAAATGGGAGACGGCCCTATAGTTACTAGGGAACTGAGAGACTTCTACCCTAGAACCGCATACTTGCCCCCCTGTAAGTTTAAACGTAGTAAAGAACCACTGTAGAGGCAATAGAGGCCATACACTCAGCAACTTCAACATACCCATTCGTAATCGTTTTGCTTTACTTACCGGTATAGATCCGGTGTACTGACCTGTTAAACTGATCTCTGAATGGCATGTTAATCATGACTCGAAGCCTGGGGTTGGTCTTTACTTGAATACGTTTTTACGCACTTTGCACTCCCGCATATTCTGAAGCCCATTTGTAACACTGGTGAATTTATTGTCTACACTAGGAGAACTGCAGAGGAGACGGTATTAAGTGTGGAAAAGCTACTATGAATAGATTGTTTTCATCAAGAGACATTGAGGGATGCATCTCTTTTACAACGAATGATTTTTTTTTTTTATTTCTTTTTCTTTTTGGTGTATTAATTTTATTATTCTTTGATGTAGTATTTCTTTTTTTTACTATGCATTGCAACGAATGTATTTTAAATTTTGTACTGTGCTTTTATGGTTGCCATGTTTCAACCGAATAAAGCTTATAAAGAAAGGGTGATTGACTTCTGTGGGTGAACTTAAATGATGTGGCCACTGTTAGTCACTGCCCTGGACCAGTCCAATCTAGCCCACACCAGCATCTGGGGCCTGCCAGTGCGTGGTGGGCCCCTGATCCATGTGCGACCCGTGCCTTTGTTTTAGGGGAGATGGTTGATGGCGATTTAGCTGCCTGTGGAAATTACCAACTGTGTTGCATACATGGATGTTCTTATTTTAATATTTTAGACTGACGCATTGGCGTTTGTACACCTTCATGTTCTTGTTAGATGAGCATGCATGCGGTATGTATTTGGACCCTAGTGCCAGCACTTCTTATGATCTGTCAGGGTTGTTTGAGTGTTCAAATGTCCTTCACTTTTAGTATGGGCAATCTGCAGGTGTTCACATTTCTCTGTGGTGATTGGTGAACAAAGTGGTCCCTATCCAGGATTGCAGCTGTTCTTTGTAGCTCAGTGCTAAGGCATGTTATTTTAGCTTTTTGGTTAGTGAAGGAAAGCTGCTTATCTCAAAGCACCATTTTATATTCAGGTTTTTTCACCAAGTGTCGCATCTAGTGATCTGCCCGAGCATTCAACTTAAACCTCTAATTAGTGGCATTATGGGAGGTTTGGCTACTTGCAAGCGCTTGTGGTATCGTTAATTTCTTGCCATCTTGTCTCCTGAGAATCCGCGTCCCTCCTCCTATGTGACAGCTAGTGCTACTGAGGACAAAAGTGGAGGCTTCTGGTGATGTGAGAGCACTTGTCTCCAAGAGCCAGCCGCCACCAGCTCATATTAAGGTACAGTTAGGCCCCTAAACAAGGAGCCTCCAGGCCGCTGCCCATTGATGCACCCAGATTCTCTGACGTACAACCACCGCCGGTAGCCAGTGGGCACATACGCTTCTGAGAATCCCTGCCCTTCCTTTTTGATGTAACAGCCAGTGCCACTGAGGACCGAAAATTGGAGGCTGTGCCAGCTTCCAAGCTGCTGCACTTTGGTGTGCCCAGATATTCTGAGTACAGCAACCATTACCTTCTCTTCTGATGAGAGGCTGCTGCATGGCACCTGACTGTGCACCTCTGGGGTTTTGCCACCGAGGTGGGTAAATGGCAGAGCCTTACTTGAAGAGCCTCTCTCATTGAGGCCTTCATCAGATCACTTTATGTCTCTGGGAGAGCCACAGCAGTCGAATGAGGAAGGAATGGGGCATCAGCATGGCTTAGCAGAAAGATAATCAGTGGGTTAGAGTGAGAAATTGAGGATAAGACGATGGGGCAAACTGCGTGGTGACCTATAGAGAAAGTGATTGGAGGAAACCATGAGCAAACACACCAAGCAGCGGAGCATTATGTGTGTAAGTGCTGGTGTGGAGACAGGGCAGAGACCAAGGCTAGGGAAAAGTAATGTCCCTGTACCCTTAATGACTATCTTCTGTGTCAAGGAGGTGATAGGTAAAACAAAAGCTAAGAGAGGGTCAAGGACAGAGTTCCCCTACTTCTCTCGCTTAGCCAGCCTCCCACAAGAATGGTTTCTGTATGATACTTGTGCTAGTGTGGTATCTACTGGGGATCCAGTCATAGACAGCACTGTGCACCAGTGGGGCTTATGCTGTGTGCGTCCAATGGCTGTTCAGATGTCCCGGCCTCACAGAAAATGTAGGGATCTGCTGCGGTGGCTGATGCGATGGGCAGTGTGCTGCAGCCATCCATCCATCCACCCACCCCTCCTTAGTCTTCCCTTTGCCCATTATCCCTTTCAAGCTTTCCAGCTGCCACTCCCTTCAGTGGGGTCAGGCGCTGCCATGGACTTGGAGACATGACAAGACATTAGAATTCTGGACTTGAGATTTTCTTGTTTATCGACTGTCACTTTCTTCATCTCTAGTTAGATCAGTTTAGGTAGGTAGAAAACAAGTTTGTTGGGACAGTTGCCCATAAAAATGTCTAAACAATACATAAAAACAGTTACAGTATAAAATTGACTTAAAACCGATCGCGCCCACCCATTACCCCCGACTAAAACCATCATTAAAACTCTGTTTAACAGAACGTAAAAATCGAACAATTCCTACTGCCACATCTAAATAATGCATTTCTAACAGCAACTCTTCAGCCTTCATCATTTGTACTGTTCTTTATTTAAAAAACAAAGGTCGGAACATTAAATACACAGTTCATATGTATATGCAACAAAGAGCATTTTACATTCAGACGGCAGGGCCTAAGACCGTTATTATCCTAGACCAACAGGAGCGGGATGAGTAGACTGGATTGCATCCCACTATTACCCTTAGAATTTCATTCCACATTCTGGGATCTGGTACCTGTGTCAGGTAGGGGAAAACTGTATCCAAACCTAGAGAGTGCATTGAAAAACTAATCCAGGGTTTCTGACTCGGGTAGGCTAGGTCAAAAGTCCTGGCCACTTTTGACAACTCTTTAAACCTTTGTTTACCTGGAAAAGGGGACCAGGATGTAATTGTACCACACTCAGAATGGAAGTTCTTAATACCTCTTAATCTGTTCTTTACTTCCCTTGCCAACCTTCTTTCGCTACCTTGAATCTCATCCCAGCAGAGTTTAGAGACCATTATCACTTCACCATCCCTTGGGAGCCGGTTAAAAAAGCTTAAAGCCCAGGAAATTGCAACAAATTACAGGAGGTAAGATTCAGCTCCATCCTTATGCCCTGGCCCATGGTTCCTGGTCCAAGTGACACAAGCCTGCCAAGGGACCGCCCTCTCTAATAAGTCCCACTCACAGAGGGATCAAGGGAAAAGATTGTGGCGCTGTACAAACCCGGGGAGGGGGTATTTTCCCATAGTCCTTCAATGAAGGGAATAAGAGACAACCCCCCATATTTCCAATTAAATCTGGACAAACAGCTGGCTTTCAGCAACGACTTCTGCTTAATAATATCTCAATGTATGTCCCATTTCAAGCTCCTTCTAAAAGTCAAATCTAAATATTTATAGGAGTCAACAAACTCCACCTCCCAGGCATATAGCTGCCAGCTAAATCTTGTTACTCTTATACCAAAGGCCAACACCTTAGTCTTCTCTAAATGTATTTACATTTTCAGCTGGTTCTGCTAACTATGTTTCGGGCAATGTACTGATTCCCGACTTTAATAGGGCAGGACTTTGTTTGGGATATGAAAGTAGGGAGGTCGGCTAGAAATAAACTAAAGAACAGGGGGGCTGAAACACATCCCTGCTGAAGGCCATTCTTCATGGGGATTTGCTGGGATAGTCGGCTCTATTTATCTAGCTCCACCTGGGCCCAATTGTTGGTGTGTTGTGATTCTAATACACTAAGGAGGATCAGAGGGAGCTCCCAGGCGGCAAGTTTTCTCTATAGAGTTTCCCTGTCCACGGAATCAAAATCTGTCCCGAAGTGAACAAAACAACATCACAACCTTTGATTCACTTCCAGATCCTTCTGAATGATGGCCCCTAAAGCAAAACGGTGATCTATAGTCGAAGGGCCCTCCCAAAAGCCCCCTTGTGTCTACTGGAATGATTTTAGATTCAGAGACCCAGTCCTCCAATTTAGATAGAATCATTTTTGAAAACACCTCGACCGGGATGTTCAGAAGGCTATCCCGCGTATAATTTGTAGGATGTGAACCATTCCCTTTTTTAAAGATGAGTTTTACTATTGACCCTATCCACGTTGGGGGATAAAGGCCCATTGAGGCAATCTAGCAAAACAAGAGGGAGTGCACTGTTGCCCACCAATCACTATTTAATTTAATTATTACCGCTGGAATGTTATATGTTAGATCAGTTTATTTGGTGCTTCGTTGTGCTATATGTAGGTCCCTCAGGAGTTTTAACCACAGATAAAAGTAACATTTCTGCCATTGTTATGTTTAACTTTGCTGTTGCCCACACTACTTTATCATGGTGTGCTGCTGCAACGTCCTTGTGGGACAGCATTTTTTAATGGTTCTTACAGGGATATTTTTTATTCCATACCTGTTCAGAATTAAGTTGAATCAGCTGAGGGACCCCCTCTCTATGGTTGTCAGGGATTCCCTATTGCCTAAAATCTCACCCAGCACGCATGTTTGAACTGAGGATTGCAACCCCACAGGAGCATGTTCTCTACGAGCATTACTATGCTGGTGAGGTTTTTCAGAAAGAGAGGGAAATGCACATTGGCAAAGCCAATAGATCTCGCTTTTATAAGCTTTGCGGTTTTCCAAAGCTTGTATGTTAAGATTTGAAAGAAAAAAATGCTGCCATTACATCCCTTTGCATACACATGCACCAGTGGTCCTCTTGAATACTTTCTGACTTTACATCATGATGTATGTGTGCCCATCTTGGAAAGTGTTTCTGAACAAAAATAATTCCAAGACGGTTGCTAATGCATATACATAGGTTGTGATTTTACGTAGCACCTGCCGTCATACTCCAGCATCCTTCTTGGCGTTTTATTTTTAATTTACCATTAGAAGATTGCCAATAGCCGTTTTGAGTTGTAGGAACAAAAAAAGACCACAAGCGAGTGACCCAGTAACCAGCTGCAGCCACTGGAAAATTGTAACAAAAAGTGGGGTGGGGTGAGGTGAAGTGAGGTTGAACAAGTGGACTGTGCACAACAATATATCTGTGATTCTGTGCAAAGCACAAGCCAGTGGCCCAATGGAGTGTGCGGCTGCCTAGCCATCGCACAATGAACTTTAAAAAATCTGAAAGCAGTAAAAAAAAATGTAATTGGGGACTCAAAGGGACATGGGTCGAATTGAAAAGCAGGTGGAATACGGGATATAGTGGTCTTATGGGGGGGAGGATAATGAGAGAGCAAGAGTAATTTTTGAGGCCCCATGAAGAGCCAAATGTAATAAGCATTTGCAATGCAATAGGTCTCACATAACTGTTCGAGGTATTGGCGTTGCAAATAATAATGCAACGCCAATAGCTCACACTTTCAGTAATGCGAGACTTAGTGTGTTGCAAATGCTTGCGTAGTGAAGCCGGAACCAGCATTGTATGTCTCAGTGCAGTACCGCTAGCTGCTCCTAGAGGTCCCTAGTGAGCAAGGCACCAGCACTGCATGTCTAGGTGCAGTACCACAAGCTGCTCCTAGAGGGCCCTAGTGAGCATCATAAACTACCTAAGCAAAACAGTACACCGCTGCTTGAAATATGAGCGATTATATGTTTAAAGTTGTACGCCGTGGTGACATCAATGGACGGCTGACGATCAACTATAACAAAACATGCGTGCCCATGTTCTGTCTAAAGAAAATCACGTCCACCATTATCCCATCTGAGGCAGCCGTTCTGGCTAAATTAAAAAAAAAAGCGATGAGAGAGAGAGCGTGTATTGCCTGAAACAGCAGACAGAAGAAAGACAATTAAGAAAATAGTGCTCCCAGGTTCTAATTAAAGCAAACGTCTAACAGAAGTAAAAGGGCCAGTCCTCATAAGAGGTTACAAGTGAAGACAAGTCCGTACTAAGGAGGGACTAACAAACTTATTAACCAATCAGAAGCCAGCATTTACGTAGGACAATGACACAAGCCAATGACAAATATGGGTGGAGAGTGGGCGGGGCTACAAGTACATTCTGCAATACAGCATGCCTCCCAGAGCAGCGCATGCGCGCTGACTCTAGGAGTGACCTAAAAATGCTTCACTGATGCAGCAGTGGAATGATTGAACTCATCAGTCCAAAGGGATAATATAGGAAAAAATGCGCCAGCGGCAGGGACCAACATGAAAATATTGAGGAAAGCCAACATATCTGGAGCACGTAACTCAGTCAGTATAACTATCCAATCTTAGGCAAGGTGCGGACCAAAATTTGTATTATTGTATTGGAGGCAATAAATCTTCGACAACAGGCAGATAACGCTGTCTGTAAGTGAGACCTAAAACGGCTTACTGACACAAGAACCTGCACTTCGAGAAACCGGAAACTTGCCCTGCTTCTGTGTGTGTCCAAAGATTTGTATTCAGCTTTCTTCCAGATTTACAGATGTCTCAAGATACTGTTTGGTCTGAATGATACTGCCTTCGGCACCCCGCTCTAGCAGTGTCTGTCTACATGATGAATGAGATGCTGCAATCTACCTGGTGTTTGTATAACCTTGTACTTATCCTATAGATTTGAGCTGGATCCTCAAAAGTGCTGACGGTTCTTGATGGCTTTTCTAGATGCCTGTGGTGTATTTGAGTTGTGCTATGGTGTCTTGACTCCTTACTTTGCCTGGGCTGCACTGTAGACAACCATAGAATAAATATAATACCCCCCATAGGGTTGTGCTGTAGTGTCCATGAACCCCAATAATTCCTACTGTTTTTGTAGCTTTACCCAGTGTGTGAACCTTTATACTGCACCAGCAGCGGACTCCTGGGACCCAAACACAGCCCAGTCTTGATACTGCTCCAGCAGCATTCTCACAGGCCCCAAACACAGCCCAGTCTTGATACTGCTCCAGCAGCATTCTCACAGGCCCCAAATACAGCCCAGCATTGATACTGCTCCGGCAGTGTACTCCCGGGACCAAAACACAGCCCAGTGTTGATCCTGCTCTAGCAGTGTACTTCCGGGACCCAAACACAGCACAGTCTTGATACTGCTCCAGCAGTGTACTCCTGGAACCCAAACACAGCCCAGTGTTGATCCTGCTCTAGCAGTGTACTCCCGGGACCCAAACACAGCACAGTCTTGATACTGCTCCAGCAGTGTACTCTCGGGACCCAAACACAGCACAGTCTTGATACTGCTCCAGCAGTGTACTCCCGGGACCCAAACACAGCACAGTCTTGATACTGCTCCAGCAGTGTACTCTCGGGACCCAAACACAGCACAGTCTTGATACTGCTCCAGCAGTGTACTCTCGGGACCCAAACACAGCCCAGCTTTGATACTGCTCCAGCAGCATTCTCACAGGCCCCAAATACAGCCCAGCATTGATACTGCTCCAGCAGTGTACTCCCGGGACCAAAACACAGCCCAGTCTTGATACTGCTCCAGCAGTGTACTCCCGGGACCCAAACACAGCACAGTCTTGATACTGCTCCAGCAGCATTCTCACAGGCCCCAGACACCGCACAGCCTTGATACTGCTCCAGCAGCATTCTCACAGGCCCCAAACACAGCACTTCCTTGATACTGCTCCAGCAGTGTACTCACGGGTCCCAAACACAGCACAGTCTTGATACTACTGCTCCAACCCAACCTCCAGCTTTTCAGAAAGAGCTTAAAGACCTGGCTGTTTACTGCCGTATAAGATCTCTCCCACCAGCCTTTCCCTCTACACACCTTAGCACCAAGACGCCTCTGCATTCGAGCGCTGTACAAGCATACATAAACATAAACAAGCATACATAAACATAAACCGTGTACTCCTGGGACGCAAACACAGCCCAGTCTTGATACTGCTCCAGCAGCATTCTCACAGGCCCCAAACACAGCACAGCCTTGATACTGCTCCAGCAGCATTCTCACAGGCCCCAAACACAGCACAGCCTTGATACTACTACTCCAGCTGTATACTCGTTGGCCCCAAACACAGCCCAGCTTTGATACTGCTCCAGCAGTGTACTCCCGGGACCCAAACACAGCCCAGTCTTGATACTGCTCCAACAGCATTCTCACAGGCCCCAAACACAGCACAGTCTTGATACAATTGCTCCAGCAGTGTACTCACAGGCCCCAAACACAGCACAGTATTGATACAATTGCTCCAGCAGTGTACTCCCGGGACCCAAACACAGCACAGTCTTGATACTGCTCCAGCAGCATTCTCCCAGGCCCCAGACACCGCACAGCCTTGATACTGCTCCAGCAGCATTCTCACAGGCCCCAAATACAGCCCAGCATTGATACTGCTCCAGCAGTGTACTCCCGAGACCAAAACACAGCCCAGTGTTGATCCTGCTCTAGCAGTGTACTCCCGGGACCCAAACACAGCACAGTCTTGATACTGCTCCAGCAGTGTACTCTCGGGACCCAAACACAGCACAGTCTTGATACTGCTCCAACAGCATTCTCACAGGCCCCAAATACAGCCCAGCATTGATACTGCTCCAGCAACGTACACCCGGGACCCAAACACAGCACAGCTTTGATACTGCTCCAGCAGCATTCTCACAGGCCCCAAATACAGCCCAGCATTGATACTGCTCCAGCAGTGTACTCCCGGGACCAAAACACAGCCCAGTCTTGATACTGCTCCAGCAGTGTACTCCCGGGACCCAAACACAGCACAGTCTTGATACTGCTCCAGCAGCATTCTCCCAGGCCCCAGACACCGCACAGCCTTGATACTGCTCCAGCAGCATTCTCACAGGCCCCAAATACAGCCCAGCATTGATACTGCTCCAGCAGTGTACTCCCGGGACCAAAACACAGCCCAGTCTTGATACTGCTCCAGCAGTGTACTCTCGGGACCCAAACACAGCACAGTCTTGATACTGCTCCAGCAGTGTACTCTCGGGACCCAAACACAGCACAGTCTTGATACTGCTCCAGCAGTGTACTCCTGGAACCCAAACACAGCCCAGTCTTGATACTGCTCCAGCAGTGTACTCCTGGAACCCAAACACAGCCCAGTCTTGATACTGCTCCAGCAGTGTACTCCTGGAACCAAACACAGCCCAGTCTTGATACTGCTACAGCAGCATTCACACAGGCACCAAACACAGCACAGCTTTGATACTGCTCCAGCAGTGTACTCCTGGGACCCAAACACAGCCCAGTCTTGATACTGCTACAGCAGCATTCTCACAGGCCCCAAACACAGCACAGCTTTGATACTGCTCCAGCAGTGTTCTCCTGGGACCCAAACACAGCCCAGTCTTGATACTGCTACAGCAGCATTCACACAGGCACCAAACACAGCACAGCTTTGATACTGCTCCAGCAGTGTACTCCCAAGACCCAAACACAGCCCAGTCTTGATACTGCTACAGCAGCATTCACACAGGCACCAAACACAGCACAGCTTTGATACTGCTCCAGCAGTGTACTCCTGGGACCCAAACACAGCCCAGTCTTGATACTGCTACAGCAGCATTCTCACAGGCCCCAAACACATCACAGCTTTGATACTGCTCCAGCAGTGTACTCCTGGGACCCAAACACAGCCCAGTCTTGATACTGCTACAGCAGCATTCTCACAGGCCCCAAACACAGCACAGCTTTGATACTGCTCCAGCAGTGTACTCCTGGGACCCAAACACAGCACAGCCTTGATACTGCTCCAGCAGTGTACTCCCAAGACCCAAACACAGCCCAGTCTTGATACTGCTCCAACAGCATTCTCACAGGCCCCAAACACAGCAGTCTTGATACAATTGCTCCAGCAGTGTACTCACAGGCCCCAAACACAGCACATTCTTGATACAATTGCTCCAGCAGTGTACTCTCGGGACCCAAACACAGCACAGTCTTGCCACTGCTCCAGCAGCATTCTCACAGGTCCCAATCAAAGCCTGGTCTTGATACTGCTCCTGCATTATACTTGGGGGTTCCAAACAAACCCCAATCTTGATACTCCTCCAGCAGTGTACTCACAGGTCCCAAACGACAGAGCTGAGATACTTCTCCAGCAGAGTACTCATTGAACCCAAACACAGCACAGCCTTGATACTGCTCCAGCAGTGTACTCGCTGGTCCCAAACACAGCATAGCCTTGATACTACCACTCACAGGTCTCAAACACAGCAAAGTCTTGATACTGCCCCAGCGTACTCCCAGGACCCAAACACAGCACAGCCTTGATACTACTACTCCAGCTGTATACTCGTTGGTCCCAAACACAGCACTGCCTTGATACTACTACTCCAGCACTGTACTCGCTTGTCCCAAACACAGCACAGCCTTGATACTACTACTCCAGCAGCATACTTCAGGGACCCAAACACAGCACAGCCTTGATACTACTACTCCAGCTGTGTACTCGCTTGTCCCAAACTGTCAGAATTTGTGGGATACAGAGCGGCAAGCGGCGCAGAAATTCCCTGTACCGCATGACAATGGAGACGAAATCGGAACTAGACATGGAAGAACCACAACTCCAGTGATGCCGCGCGCGGCGCATGCGCAAGCCAGGAAGCGCATAAAACAATGGTGGCCACCTGAAACAGCGTTGGATAATATCGAGCCGGAACCAACGCTTCCAGACATCGCCGTGAGGTAAAGAACGACGTTTCCTTTTCTGCATTTTGTCAAGGCGTGCCGAGGTGCGGGTGAAACCAGCGTGACGAGCGACTGCTCCTACACGACCCAACCGGTGCGCGAGCATTCCGTGGGAAGAGTTGAGGATCTCGCTGGGACCCTAGCTCACCTTTGTAGGACTTCACGGGGGACGAGCACTAGTCGAGCTGATGCTCCTGCGCTTCCCGTAGTTGGTGCTCGAATACCAGAGGGCATTAACAACAACAAACATTGAAGGCTAATTACGAGGAAGCCTCAAATAGCATTCCTCTAAGCCAAGAGACCCCGGACTATTACAGGTCTTGCCACCAGACTTTATGGGGGCGCATAGGTCACGGGCTCCACCACAGGAGTTCAGAACACTGTAGTAGAGTGGCATTGCAGGCCACTGCGTATTCACTGTACCCCTCGTTGGCGAGTGTCGGGACCGGCATTCTTGCGGGGGACGGATAGACCTGGTATTTACTGGTCAATATTGGCAACAGACACACTACTACTACTCCAGCACTGTACTCGCTGGTCCCAAATATAGCACAGCTTTGATACTACTACTCCAGCAGCGTACTCACAGGTCCCAAACACAGCACAGCCTTGATACTACTACTCCAGCTGTGTACTCGCTGGTCCCAAACACAGCACAGCCTTGATACTACTACTCCAGCAGCATACTCCAGGGACCCAAACACAGCACAGCCTTGATACTGCTCCAGCAGCGTACACCTGGGACCCAAACACAGCACAGCTTTGATACTACTACTCCAGCAGCATACTCCAGGGACCCAAACACAGCACAGCCTTGATACTACTACTCTAGCTGTGTACTCGCTGGTCCCAAACACAGCACAGCCTTGATACTACTACTCCAGCAGCATACTCCAGGGACCCAAACACAGCACAGCCTTGATACTGCTCCAGCAGCGTACACCCGGGACCCAAACACAGCACAGCTTTGATACTACTCCAGCAGTGAACTCTCGGGACCCAAACACAGCACAGCCTTGATACTGCTCCAGCAGCGTACACCCGGGACCCAAACACAGCACAGCTTTGATACTACTCCAGCAGTGAACTCTCGGGACCCAACACAGCACAGCTTTGATACTACTCCAGCAGTGAACTCTCGGGACCCAACACAGCACAGCTTTGATACTGCCCCACCGGCGATCTCTTGGGTCTCGCAGTCTTGTCATTTTTTGCTTGTATGATGTACAGTCGCTAGGGTTATTGAAGCGGAAAGCTTCCCGTTGTTTTCGGTGTTTATTGCAGTGATAACAATAATGTGTAGTGTAGCATGTCTAATTTCCACACTTGGATTTTTACACTTCTTTGAGGGTTGAGCATGTTGACCAGCTCATCTGCAGACCATCCTTGTCGTGTAGTTTTGACTGTGGACGTGTGTGGCCCCTTGGAGACCGCAACACAGGAGAGATCCCTTTACCCAGTAACCTGCTCTTCTCATAAGGTATGTCATGTAGTGACGCATCATCCCACCATCTGTCAAGGCTTTGGCCTTGATCTGGCCATTCTGCATGGAAATGACGATTTGTGTTCCTTGAAGGCCGGTTGCTGCATGACATAGGTCTTACTGTTGGGAAAGGTGGGCTCCATCGCTGTTTATTTGGTAGATGTTGGGGGCTGTTTCTGCAAGCGAGGACATCCAGGAATCCGATTCTGATAGGCACACCTTAAGAAAAGGTCTATTGTTCCTGAGTCAGCCCCAGATGTTTGTATTCTGTTGAAACATCTGTAGTAGCCCATTTCTTTCATGTTGGTGTTTTGCCAGCATGTGTTGTGCAGCCTCTTGGTAGCGCCAGGACAGGAGGCCATAGCAAGGTCTGGCTCTAAAGGGTCTCCTGTGACCCTCACGTGCTCCTGTCACTTAGACTGCTTTGTTGTGTTTCTGCCGTGGCCTGATACTATTACGTGCTTAGTAGTGCCGGCTCCAACGCGTGCAGTAATTCAGATTTCAGCCCCTTCTCGACGCTGCGCTGCTGCATCACGCGCTTTTCATTTGTGCTGCTGGATTTGCCATAAGCTCTTTTAGACTCCAGGTCCACGTGAAGCCGCCCTTGCTTGTTAGTAGAGTGTTCTTTTTTAGCCTTAATTCCAAGAAAGTTTGGAAGGGATTATTTTTCTTTTTTCCATAATTTGACATCACGCTTTAACAGTGTATGCGCGCCAATTCTGAAGGCGATAAAACTTCATACACAATTAACAATACTCCCTGGCAAAGTATTTTTGAGCATTAATCCTCATTGGAAACAGGACTTTTTCCCTCCGAGTAATTGCTGGTTATGTTATTAGCATGTATAAAGAGCAGGTACACCAGACGGTTTCTTAGCGCTGGAATTACAGAACCACAGCACAGCTTCTGCAGTTTTAGTAGTGTGTGTAAAAAATCCATGTTTTTAATAGCGGTCTAACCCTGATGTAGCAGGCTCTCATCCTAATTTCTACTGACGGTGTGTTCCATATTCGGGGGTAGGGGTGTGGGGGGGTTCTGCCGAGTCTCGTCTTTTGATATGAGGTGATATGTGTAAGGTTCAAGAGAGAGGATCTTAGATTGCACGTCTACTTTCAGGAATCCCAAAATTTGCGGCCATATCCGAAACCATAAAACGACTTCACTGGCTGACGATCCAGAACAGGATCAAATTCAAATCGCTATGCATAGTGTACAAAGCCCTAAACAATCAAGGTCCCCAATTTCTAATGGACCAGCTGGTTCCATATCATCCCCCTAGACAGCTTCGGTCCTCTAACCGTAACCAGCTAGTGATCCCCCGGTCCAAAACAGTGTCTTGGGGTGATCGTCGCTTTCTGATAGCGGCACCTAAACTATGGAACACCTTGCCGCAGGACATCAGACTAAGTCCCTCACTCATGCAGTTTCGCAAGAGACTAAAAACCTGGTTGTTCAACCAATAGTTTCCGCCCTAGAAAGGTATCCGGATGGTGCAAGCTACACTGAGCAGTATTTACGCAAATATTTTAGCGCCGAGACGCCTGCGGGTATTTGTCGCGCTTTATAAATGGCAACAAATAAATAAATAAATAAATAAATTGCGGGTGGGCGTGTACTTTTGGAGGCGCGCCAAAATAAATGCCGGGCTGTTGCCATATAGGGATTTAAACATGATGCAGCTAGTCGTGAAAACCATGTGCTGGTTTCACCGGTAGTCAGTGCGGTTCCTTCCACAGTGGGTTGAGATGGCATTTCCTAGATTTGATAGATCAACCTGGCTGCCTGGTTTTGAACCAGTTCCAGCCTGTGGTTGAGACCCTCAGGGACGACCAGATAGAGTTTGCTTAATCCAACCTAGCAATCATTAATGCAGTCATTATCTGGATAAGGGCTTCGAAAGTAATAAAGTTACTTATTTATCTTATTTTGCGCAATTGCAGGAAGGAAGATATCTTGGGGTTTCATGGACAAGGTATTGTGAGTGAGGACCGATACTCACCCCTGAGCTCTTGAGCTGGGCGGCTGCCCAGAAACTAGGGTTCGATGGCTCAAGCTTGCTGCTGGTGATTAACAATTTCTGTCTCAACTGAATTTAGCTTGAGCTGATTGCTGTTCACCATGTCCCGAATGGAGATCAGTGTGCATTGAAAGGCAGCTTTGGATTTCAGTCAGTTGTTGATGGCGAAGAGCAAAGGCATGTCATCTGCATATGTGTAGATCTTCACCTCCATCTTTACCACAAAGTACAGAAGGGCATGTATGTTTAGATCGAAGAGATGGTGAGACGGAGGGGACCCCTGGGGCACTCAACAGGAAAGCTAGACCTTAGGAGAGCTGATGGGGGAGAGGTGGACGACTGACAAAGGTCAAAGGACAAACAGACTGTAAACTGTGGGTACCGAGCGAGCCCCACAATAAGGCCAGAGCAGCAGAGCCGGTGCTGCTGCTGGTGCCAAGCAGTGTCTGCAAAGATGTTTATGTTTATGTTTTCGTGATTTGTACTGTGCGCAAATACCCTGAGGTGTCTCGGCGCATATGGATCTTCCTAGGACAGAGGCCAGCTGGGAGAATCATTGATCAAATAACCAGGTTTTCAGTAGTTTACGAAAAATGACGAGAGTAGGACTGGTTTTGATGGACAAAGGAAGCAGATTCCAAAGCCTAGGAGTCGCCACTAGAAAACGTCTGTCTCCCCAGGTGGAGGTTCTAGTACGTGGGACTGGTAGGAGACAGGTGGAAGATGAACATAGAGATCTGTTGGGGGCATAAATCCGGAAAGCGTTCTTCAGGAACCGTGGTCCAGTGTTGTAAATGGCCTTGTAGGCGATACAGAGCGCTTTAAATTTGATCCGGCTTCTGACTCGTAGCCAATGCAGATGACGTATGGCCGTGGAGGTGGAGTGATGTTTAGGAATGCCAAGCAGGACTCTAGCTGCTGCATTTTGGATGGATTGGAGCTTATCTAAGACCTGTTCTTGTGTGTTAAGGAAAAGAGCGTTACCGTAATCCATTTTGGAAAAAATAAGAGTGGTGATCAAGGTTTTTCCTGCTGATGCTGGGAGATATGGAAGTAACTTCTTAATTTTCTTTAACATGTAGAAGGAGGATGATACCACTGTGTTCATGTGGTGTTTGAATAACAGTTTGTCATCGAACATGACCCAGAGGTTTCTGACCTTGGCCACTGGGACTGGCGGTGGACCAATTTCACTTGGCCACCAGATCGAAGACCATTCCGGGGAGAGGTTGCCAAAGGTCATGACCTTGGTTTTGTCCGAGTTTAATTTCAAGCCGTTACTCGACATCCAGGAGCAGATAGCTAACATCCCTTCCTGGAATCTCGAAGCAACAGCTGATCCATCCTTATGCACTGCCAACACCAGCTGGGTGTCGTCCGCATAGGTGGTTAAACACAGCCTGTGTTCCTTAATGACCCTCGCCAAGTCTGACACATATATGTTGAATAGTGTCGGACTTAGCGAAGAGCCCTGGGGCACCCCACAGGGTAGAATGAAGAAGGGCAAGTAGAATGTGCCCAGCTTCACTGCCTGCGTGCAGTTGGCCAGAAATGAGGCGAGGAGATCCTTAGCCAGATGGCTGATCCCTAAGGTTGAGACACGGTCGATCAGGATGGAATGATCGACCGTGAAAGGCAGCGGACAGATCTAGATGGACACCCCGACTGCAAAGTGTGGGCACCCAGCGGGGCCCACACAGAGGCCAGAGCAGCAGAGCCGGTGCCAGGGTCAATCACGGCGGCATCTCTGTCCCACATCACCAGGGACCCGCTGCTGGTGCCAAGCAGTGTCTGCAAAGATGGACACCCCGAATGCAAAGTGTAGGCACCCGGCGGGGCCCACACCGAGGCCAGAGCAGCAGAGCCGGTGCCCGGGTCAATCACGGTGGCATTCCTGTCCCACAGCACAAGGGACCCGCGGCTGGGGCCCAGCACTGGAGTTCGGACATGGGATGGGGACGAGTTGTAGAACCCACTAGAATCGCAAGCGTGGGATACATATGGGGCTAATTCAAGGGAAGCTCCTTTACTGGTAACGTGCCCTATGCCGGAAACATGCAAAGGGTGTCCGTGCGAGTTTACCGGAAGTACAGAGCGGCGACGAGGGGGTCAGCCCCAGCACGTGTTCTAAAGCCCATCTGTGGTGGTGTGCCTGCAGTGCTGAGGCTGGTTTACGACCAGGACGGGCACAGACGTGTGCGCCAGAAACATGCAAAAGCTGTCACTGCAAAGACGGGGGCGGTGCAGCGTCGGATTGGTAACAGCGGGCATTCGGGCAATGCCCGAGGGGCCGGTGTCAGAGTTCTGCTACGGGCTGCTTTTTTGAGCAGTCTGAGGGGCTATTTGGGCGTTGTCTCTATTGTTCGAAAACAGCCAGCGGCCCAGTGGGTGTCTGAGTGGCCTTTCTATAGGCAGATGGGCGCTCGTTACCTCCTGTTTAGCAACAGGCAGAGGTATCACTCCCTTTGTCTCGCTGGCCGGCCCATTAACGTGTGCACATACTGAGCGGGGGCAGGGGGCCTGAGTAGAAGTAGAAGTGACCTCACTTGTTTCCAGGTGTGTTTCACCAGTGTAAACTAACGCGTGCATTTTTTTTTACCCCCTCCTAAAGTTTTTTATAAGATTACACCAGTGATTTGAGGAGCAAAGTGGGCCCTTTTATTTATTTATTATTATTTTTTTGCGTGTCCGGCCCGATTTCCAATCCCAATCCAACGCTGGGACAGTGCACCGTCTAAATTAAGGGAAACTGGGTGAATCGGGTCTGTGTGCCACCAAGAGCGCTAGAGGCGGAAGAGACGCTATGGGAGAGGCTAAATGTGAAGTGCACTTCGGGTTGAATGCACACTTGTTACACGTCAACATTAGTGAGGCAGTTTTTCGAAGGTAGTGCTTTCACCGAGAGATCTCGCCACAAGTTTGATGTTCGTGCCCAATTAGCTATTTAAAATGACGAGTCTAGTCTGTTATCTGGTGTATTACCTACCAATGGAACTTGTGAATTTTAGAAAACACTCTAATTTTAACTGTCCACAGTTATGCATCACAGGCCTGTTTCCGAAATAAAGGGCTTAACTGCGTTAGAGGGGCTATGATTGGCTTGCAGCATGTTTGCTTTTAACTTTGGAAATTGCTGCTGTTTACACACTGGGAATTTTTGAATTACCCTGGCTCTAAGGCATGGGCGGACGCCCTCTCACAGGCAGACAAACAAGCGCAGGCAGGCGGGCTGCAGGGCGCAGGAGCACCGAGGCAGACGAAAGGAGGTCAGCCTGGACAGACGCAGGGAGTAGATGGACGCAGGGAGTCGTTACAGACAGACAGACACATCCCCTCAGAGACACGCGTGCAGGCATTAAGGCAGAGACATGCGGTATGGCGTTTGGCTTCAGCACCGTAAGAGACTTTCGGACACATGATATTGCTTTATATTAACTCTTATAAAACTGCCATTACGGCCTATAATGAACCGACTTACAGCACTGGAGTGTGGGAGTGATTGAGTTACAAGCATGGTCGTGTAATTTCCACTTATGGTTGGACTTGATTTGCTGGAGGAGGGCTTCTTCCATGGTCTTGGGCCAGCGAGATTTGACCAGTAAATGCACTTTCACATTAGGATGTGACTGGCCAATTTCAACCAGTTTGTTCATCCACTTTCACTTCTTTTTAACCTTGCCTTACTTCTCCACCAATAAATTTAGTTGGGATAAGACCATTTTAACCTTCCACTGATTGCACTTCTCAAAAAATCCCGCTCCGCTGTGATCAGGTGTCGTGGCACACCCAAGAGACATTTGGCCCCTCGGGTGGGATCCTAATGATGAAGCATGTCACCAACTAGGTTGGTGAGTGAGGGATCTTCTTAAAAATAGGCACTATTCCTCGTGCAAACGCTCTTAGTTGGGAATCACTCTTCTGTTGATTGTTAATTTATGTGTTACTAGAGGACCAAGAGTGGCTCCATAAGTATTCCCTTTTTAGGTCTCGCCTACGCATTCGCTGCTCGTCTTGGTCAGATCTATTATTGTCGACTTGGTTGCCGAAGGGGGACAGGACATGTGCAAGCGTGCAGAGGACAGGAGTTGTGCACATCTTCTGTCCGCGCTCACAGCGTTTGAGCAGAACGTGCGCATAGCGCGCTTTCACTCTCATGGCGACAGCTTGCTCTTAATTGTAAGTAGTTTGATTTCGTTTTTTTTTAGTCCTGAAGTTTCACATCCTCTCTCCTGGAACTGCGATCCCACGACAGTTATAAGATAGAAAAGATAGCGCAGCCGGTTAGTCACAGATTTGTTGGCTGGAAGAGTCAATCTTCTCCATGGCCAGCCCAAGCTGCGATCACTTATCCCTGCACAGCCCCTACTTTCACACGATATATGAGGCACTTGGAAACCCAGTCTTTCACCACGGCCCCTGCTCTTCTGGAGATGCTAATGGCCTTATTGCCACGTGCTCATGCAGTGCCAAACTTCAAGCTATCGAGGCGCTTGTGCAGCGCTGTGAAGGGACATACTGGCTAAAGCCTCACAGCCTGCTCCCCGCTTGTAAGCCAAGCATCGTAACACACTAAAATGGGGGTCTGAGATGTTCCTGTGGGTGTTCCTTAAGGGGTTTTGCAGGACGAATGTGTAGAGGCGGGGGAGGGATTTCAATGGCCGACTTTAGTTTGACGTAGTGGCTCCCTAAATAAACTGTGATATGAGACATGAGTGGCCCTGTTCACATTACGCAACCCGACGCCTGCCTAAGAACTTGCCGTCCTCTGTCTGCATTTCTCTTGTCCATGGTGCTGAAACAAGGACTGGCAAAGCCAATAGTTGAGAAGGTTCTATGTGTGCCATTGGCCTTACTTATGCTTATATGTGTACTAAGCCGTGAACGCAGACAAAAGCATCTGGAAAAAAAAGAGGGTACAGGAAGTGTTTTCCTTCCTGTTGCATCCATTTTTTCCGAGACACTCTTTGTCATTGCTTACTCATTAATGCTTCCAGGCTGTTTGCTGACTGAATGACAGTTCATTGTGCATTACAGTGGTTGTGGAATGATATCCGATAGAACAAGCATTTTCAATGCACTAGGACGCCCAATTTCGAGATTTTAAGCTATTGGCATTGTAAATGAGCATGCCTTTTATTTATGTGTTTTTCAAAGTGTAGGAGAGTAGGGTCTGCTTTCCTATGGTCACCCCAATTTTTGCTTTTTGCTTCACTAGTTTTCGACTTAATGTGGCTGTGGGCCTGCTAATCAGACCCACAGCCTGCTGTTCTCTCTCTAAATTCACATACATGTACTTTAGGTACATCACCAATTGGGTATTGGGTCACCTTATCAGCCCCTGTACAGTGTACTATAGGTACCCAGGGCATAGGTGCATCCAAGGCCTACCAGGGGCTGCAGCATATCTTTTGCCACCTCTGGCTGGCCATCCAGACAGACACAACTGGCTGATCACTCAGCTGGGGCAAGGTCGTGTAATCACCCCTTGCTTAGATATAGTATACCTATGTCTAAACCTATATCTGGACACATATACACCTATAAGTCACTCCTATGGCAGGCCTTAACAATCCTGGAGGCAGAGTGCTTGGTTTTATGTGAGATGGTGCTCTAGGATGAGCTGAGCCTGTCTGCAGCTTTCGGAACCATTTCCTTATAGCTGTTCCAGGGTATTGCCATACCATATACTCTTAAGTGCATTATAATCCTCGCGGTTATTGCTAAATTTGTTTTGGCTTTATCAAAACATGTAGTGTAAGGTGTCGTACACTTTGGAATACTACCCCCTCGCCAGTTCTGGCGACGGGGGTAGCATTCACCCTTCTAGGGGGAGAAGACATGTTACTTTACTTAAACGCGGTTAAATCTAACCAGAGCCCCAGCATCACAAAATGCATGCTGCTGCCACAGACACAAGTCTGACCTCCTGCTGCTGACCGAAACTCCGGCAGGGGAGGCCTGGACAAATGGTATCCTGTCACAGGGAGGTGTTACACCACCCCAGACAGGAGATAGTGGATTGAGGCAGGCAGGGCGAGTGAAACTAGACACTGCCTGGGGCGCACAAGGCTCCCCAATCATAGCCCAGTTCAAACCGGTGCTGGGGCACTCCAGCCCCAGCCCTGGCGCGAAACTGGACAAAGGGAAAGGGGTGTAACCACCCCCTTTCTGGGTCCCACCCATAGGAGGGACCTAGCAGGTAATCCAGCCCCTTGATTTGGAATAAAGGTAGGAGCTGTGTCCAAAGACTTTAGATAATCCTGACTGAAACTTTGAAACGAAACTCTGGACCCTTTGACATCCCACTCGACGTGGAAGACTGAAGAATCTCCCTTGTGGTCAAGGAGTGACCACCCTGTGCAAACAGGCACCATCCAGCGCCCAACGGTTTGCTTTGTTGCAGCTCCCACCAGAGCTCGAGCGACAGAGATCGACAAGAACCGTATTCCCAGACATCCAACAGCCCGATCCACAGCCACAGCAAAGCTGAGACCCGTGGAGGTGTGACGCAAGACGTGGGACCGGCCATCTTGTAAAGACTGTGAAGTGCTTCCAGTGCAGCTCCCGAGGCACCCTCGAAGCTGTGCATTGGGGTTTGAGAAGCCCCAGCCCGAGCAGCTTTTGCACTGAAGACCACCCCTCCACACACACCGAGTGCTGCGTGGGGCCCTTTTGCATTTTCCTGCTCGACGCGTCTGTTCGGTCACTTGCCCGTTGGCTAGGGGTCACTATGACGACGAATCTTTGAATTTACACCGCTGGTCTGGTTGCTCCAGACTGGCCCTTGCTCCCCTGAAAAGGAGCAACCTCTCTGACCTTGCTGGTCCGAGTAAGAAGCGATCTTCAAATCCTGCGTGAGTTGCATTTGCCAAGGCCTGTTGATTCCGATCCGGAAGCCGACACTGCCGACAGCGAGAGCCTTCGTGGGACAGTTCGTGATCCACTCCAGGTCATCGTCGATCCCCCGAGTCCACGTGGCAGTGGAGACAAGATTCTCGACAACCACCTGATTGCGCCTGACATCGCCTGGTTCCTTCCTGGTTCCATCCTGAACACTGGTTAGGGACCCAGACTCTGTCCCCCTCTGCTTTCAGGTACTCTACATCTTCGATCCACCCTTGGATCCAACCGCACTCTTCTTTCCTGGCCGCCTTCAGCATCTTCATCTCCAGGCTCCATAGAACTCCACGACGAAACTCGACACACTTTGACACCTATGCACCCGCTTCCTGTGGGTGAGGTAACAAGAGTACTCAGGTGCTCCTGTAGTGGTTTACACCTCTATTGTCCTAGTTTAAAGTGGGGAAGTTCTAGTCCAGTCGGAAGACTTCTAAAACAGTAACTTTTACGCACCATTGACTTTGCATTGGTGCATGCGTGTGCTTTAAGCGCTGCACCCGAATCCTGCGGGCCTCTCCCGTCCTAACTACTGTTAGACCAGTGTAGCCCCAGCGATTCCAAAGGCCCTAGGCCTTACCATTGTTCGAGACGTGGTACTTATACCACTATTTTAGTATATGGTTTTAGTGGCCACTGGGCCTATCCATAACTGTGCAACTTTTGTATCTTTAACTGTGCTTTTGTTTAAACGCTTGTGCCTCTGTCCTCATAAAGAGTACAGAGGATTATTCTAGTAATAAATACATATATTTTTTATAATATATAACTTGTGTGGTGTCCTTTCATTTGCTATTAAAGGGATTGCGTATGGTAAAACAGCTGGCTTCACATGCCCTCTTAAGTTAAGCCTAAGACTGTTTAGGCCTCTGCTACCCCTAGGATAGCTTGTCTATAAGGTTGACTTACAACCACCACCATAAGGGTTGTTTGGACTGATACAAGATGCTCACTAGAATAGTGAACATCATACATCAGGCTAACTTCTCACACAAAGCAATACAAATATAAACAAACATCTGCAGTGCAATAGGTCTTGCATTTACGAAAGTTTGGGCTCTTGACCTTGCAAATAACAATGCCTTTTATTTTTGTTTTTAAAACATAAATAAAAGGCATTGTCATTTACAATGCCAATAGCTTAAACTCGCAAAAATGTGAGACCTATTGCATTGCAAATGCTTGTTCTCCTGTTGATTTGATTTATCCTATGAGATTTTTGCCATCGCTTCATAGTGTCACTATCTCCATCTCGCCACCGTTGAGTTTAAGGAAATTGGATGCCCTCCATTACTGGGCTAGTCGGCCAGTTTTTCAATGAAGTTGAGTAAGGAACCTATGGCCAAGGTGCGTATCATCAGCAAGAGAGATCCTGCGGTGTCCAATGGATCTCATCAGGTTTAAGGACGAACGTAGATCTGGAATGACATCAGTGGGAGAGAAGAGCACCGTAGGACCCCGGGGTTAACAGGGAGTGGTAAAGAGCCAGAAGGTGGAAGTGCCATCATCTGGGTCCCATAAACCCAGCTTCGAACAGAAAGCAGCGTAGCCCTGTTGACATTCATGTTAATTTAAAAATGAAAGCCTACTTGAATTTTAAGAAGTCCTACAAGGTTACAAGAAGCTGCTAGTGTTTGTGTGCATGTTTCCAGTAAGCTCCGTTTTTAAGCACCCCATTGGATGATGGTAATTAACATTTCCAGAACTTCCAACGGGCATTGTGGCTACGGCTTAAATACATTTTTTGTAATTGCTTAAAAGCTCCGGGGTTTAGTGAAGTTGATGCTACCTATTTAAACAAAAATAAGTAATTTTATCTCCTGCCCCATGGATTTCGAATAATATCTCTTTGTTAGAATTTAATACGATCACTACAGCGGCGACATCCAAGATGCGACTGCAGCGACGGCGACACGCTTCTTCCTCTTGAGTCGCGCTTCCAGCTCCTTGCGACACGCCGTCCCTCAGAAGGCCCCAAAACAGCAGCAGGTGCGTCCCAAGGAACTCTGGGGAGCTGGGGATTGAAGTCTGTTGTCCCTGAGACTTCAGCAGGAGGCAAGCTTTTTTTCTCAAGCCCTCTGAGGTCCTTACAAATTGATGAAAGTACACAAAGTCCCTTTCTCCTCTCTTTGGCAGTCAGGCAACCACTGCACTGACTGCCAGCACTTCAGCTTAGGGATAGTCTTTCCTCAGTTTCTTCTGGTTCCTCTCCTCTGCAAAGGTTTCTTCTTGTTTGTTCGAAAGTGATCTAAATTCTTGGGATCAGAGTCCCAATACTTAACCCAAAATACTTTGTCCTCCTTTCTTTGGCAGTCAGGCAACCACTGCAGGCCAATCCCCCAAGCAGCACTTCAGCTTAGGGATAGTTTCTCCTCAGTCTCTCTGGTTCCACTCCTCAGCAAAGATTTTTTCTTGTTGACTTGTCTGATCTAAAGTTCTGGGTCTGGTTCCCCCCCTTTTATACTCCTTTTCCCTTTGTTCTCTAAAGGCAGAGAGGCCTTTGTCTAGTCCAAACCAGTTCTGGTCAGTCCTGGAGCACTCTGTTTACATGACTCCTTCTTACCTTTCACTGTGTAGGGCAGAGACATCAGACACACCACAGGGGGTGGAGCCAGAATTGTGGAGGGAAGGCACACCCTTATTCAGGTCCCAGGTGCAACTCCTCCCTCCCATCTAGATGCAGATCTCTCTATTCACCACTGGGCGGACTCGCCCTGTCTCCTGGAATCCCCCATCCCCTGTCACTCAAACTCCAGACAAGGCACACACAACCTAGCAGAGACAGGCTTGGATAGTTAGACAAGAAAATACCTACTTTCTAAAAGTGGTATTTTCAAACACAGAATGTAAAAATCAACTTCACTAAAAGCTGCATTTTATCATTCTGAGTTCAGGCATATTAAACTCTAATTTCTACCATGTTTCCTGAGTCAGTTAGGATTATAAAATGTAATCATCTAACTACCCATTCTGGCCTATGGAGAACAGGTAGCCTTGCAACCGTGAAACAATGAAAATGGCTGTAATTCACTATTAGGACATGCCACACACACACCAGGGTTTGTCCTACCTTGTACTTACAATGCACCCTTCCTTTGGGCCTACCATAGGGGTGTCTGACATGAAGAAAATGGAAGGTTTAGTGACTGGGCAAGTGGGTGCACTTGCCCAGTCAGCATGGCAGTACCAGACTGCACACAGGCTCTGCAATGGCAGGCCTTAGACACACTTTTACAGGCTGCTTCTGTGGGTGGCACAACCAGTGCTGCAAGCCCACCAGCAGCATTTGGTTTACAAGCCCTGGGCACTCCTGGTGCACTGTACTAGGCTCTGACAGGTAAACCAAACCAGCCAATCATGGAATCACAAATTCCTACATCAATTTACAATAGGGAGAGTATATGCACTTTAGCACTTATTAGCAGTGGTAAAGTGCCCAGAGTCATAAAACAGTCAACAACAGATCAGAAAAATTTGTGGAGGAAGGCAAAAAGTTCAGGGATTACCCTGCAAAAAGGACTAAGTCCTACAGTCGGTGATGGCCATACATATCTCTTCAATTTGGAGGGGTTCATCATGTTCTGCTCCTTGGAAGGGGTTCAAGCGAGGGGGTGGAATCTCATGAAGAAACCTCTTAATCCTATCTCTAGGGGCTGTCTACATCTGCATATAGCGAGTGATAGTACATGAATCGCCATTTGTGTGTTAACCATTGCTCCATCCCCAACTTAATCGCCCCTATCGGTGGACGTGTTTGGTCACATCTGACCAGTCACACAAGTATTCTGCCCGTTCCATCCCCCTCTGCATGAAGGAGAGCAAGGCGGTGTCTGTAGTCCTGTTTTCCTAAGCGTGTCTCTATATCTCTTTTCCTCAGCCATCTGAGCTTGCCCGCCTTGTCAGGCTACTGTGGTTCCCTTGGTCTCAAGTAGTCTCAACTCCCACACCATGTCCAGAAGCTCTGCTCGCAGTGTCTGACACCCCCCGCCACCCCCAACGTGGTGGCAATACAGTGCCCTCACATGACCGCCTTGTGTACATTTCACTCCAGTGCTGTGGTGGGAGTGGTGCCTGGATTAAGTTCAAAATATTGGGTTTTATGTGTTGACAGGGCTTTCCTGAAGGGAGATTCCTGGAGCGCCTCGATTTGGAGCTTTCAACTCGGTATAGTAGGGCACGCCCTCCCTCAGCCTATCTGCAGTGGTTGAGAGGGTACGCACCAAGTACCCTAATAGTTTACTCCAAAGAAAAAGATCCATCCTGGTGTGGATGTCATGGACCAAAAAGAACTCTCTTGTCTCGATGTTGTAGACACCACATATCGTACATTCTCCTATTATCCATCCAGTTCCTAAAGTATTTTGAAGCTCTGATACATACAAAACAGTCCAGGGGAGGGGCAGAGCGTTCTCTGGTGACATCGGAGGGCAATTAAAGTCACCGCTCCATATGTCTGGAGTGTCTGGGCCCAGAGAAAGGGCCCGGAGATCCAGAAAGGCAGAGTGATTCATATTTCGGGCATAAATGGCTATCCGCATGATGGGGGCACCAACCATGAGTCCCCTCCACCAATATGTACGTACATTCTATTTCTACTTTTCGTGTTTCCCTCACAAATGGCTCTCCGGGGCAGTCCATATAAAGACCCCTTCACATGTGCCAGTGTTCTAGCACCATGTATCTTTCCTTTCTATTTTGCATGGACTTAATTTAATTAAATTAAATTAAACTAGACCATTCTAAGTATAAATCAAATGACAGACTAGCATAGAGTCTGCACAGTTAAAAAGGCTGGGAAAGTATTGATAGTCAACGTCATAAGATTTGTGTGTAGCTTGAGGTCCACAACAGTATTCTACTGCATCTAACACATGGACGGTCAAAGATGGTGTATTCCTGCACACGAGTGCTGGCTTCCAGAAAACCATTTATGACCAGAACAGCAGAGCTAAATATGTTTATCTATGTAGTTGCTGCTTGAATAAAAAAAAAAAAAGTTTGCTGGTATAGATTGATGAAAAAATATATTCTACATGAAGTATCACGTCCTTTCATTTTGCTTTTTATTTTAAGATTATGAATTGATGAAAAAGTGCACCAATAACCTTCACTGCTATGATGAGGATGGATGGTTTGATTTTTAAATACATGGGTTAAAAACATTTTAAACTGTAAGGAACAGGTCTTTTACTGTTCCTCGAACCTGATAATTCTCGCCTTGGTGCCTATTCTAATCATGGGTCCCACTCTGCCACTCTGGGCACTAGCTTGCCTAATCTCCACAACGGCCCCTACAGCGCTGGGATGCCTGGCTTCACCTTGGGGGTGCCCAGGACTGGACATTTCACAGGGAAAAGCCAGGAAGGGTTCCACAGCGGTATGCGTTACAGCGCCAGGACACCCCAGTTGGGGTATAAGTGCGCTTTACAAGTACAAATTTCATTCAAGTAGCAAGACTGAAATACAATAGCTGCTTTCTATCACTAGTAGGTTGCATCCTATTGAGTAAACATGAGTTCATGATTTGGTACCATTGCACAGTGGCAGGCTCCTGTCTTGGTCCTGACATACAAGGATTGAAAGGTATTCCATAGTATCAAGTATTTTATATAGCGTAACGCAGTGCTTAATTTGTAAAATACAAAGTACCAGAGTCCTTGCCAGGAGGCGAAAGCAGCTTGCATTGTCCATTGCCCCTATCAGCACTGTTTATAACGTTACCAGCACAACTAACCATCACACTCCTAAAAGTCTGACAGTACAGACTATTCCAGCCCACTAAAATCCACAGGAAAGGCTCAAGTAGCAGGTATTTGATTCTTAATGTATATTACATTATTAAATAACTGTTGTTGGGTCTCACTATGGTGTCATACGCCGATGATACCCAGTTGGCGGTGGCTCTTAATGGGGACTCTGACCAATTGGCATCGAACTTTGCGGATGGTTTGAGGGCTGTTGCTAGTTGGCTTACCGCCAACTGTTTACAACTCAACGCCCTCAAAACTGAGGTGATGGTACTAGGGAAACACCCTGATCTGTGGGGTGTTAGCTGGTGGCCTAAGGAGCAGGGACCCCCCCCCCCCCCAAAACCTGTCTCCGAACTCAAAAACCTTGGCGTCTGGTTGGATTCCAAACTAACCATCTCATTCCACACTAAGAAGGTGGCATCCATGTGCTTCGGCATTTTGCGTGGTTTGAGGCCTATCCTCAAATATTTTGATGCCCCTACCCGCTAGATGGTGATCCAAGCTAGCGTACTATCGAGGCTTGATTACGCGAGCTCATTGTTCTTGGGCGCCAACCAGGCAGAAGTCTTGCGACTTCAACGGGTGCAGAATGCGGCAGCTAGGGCCCTGGTGGGCCTACCGCGTTTCTGCTCAGCCCGTAGTACAATTTTCAACTTGCACTGGCTGCCAGTAACCAGACGCATAGAGTTCAAGGCCCTCTGCTTTGCATTCAAAATTTTTAAATTTGATACCCCCATTATACTTCAGCACCTTTTGTCCTTGTACACTCCTTTGCGCAGCCTCCGTTCTGCCGGCCAAAACTTGGCACTTGTCCCCCGTTTCAAAAAATGTCGACTGGGTGGCCGGTCGTTTGCGGTCCTGGCCGCTAAACTATGGAACGCACTCCCGGCCTACATTCGCTCTCTGGAGGACCTTTTTGCTTTTAGGAAAGCTGTTAAAACTCACCTCTTTCCTCTGCCTTATTAATCACTCCCTACCTTTTCTGTGCTATTAGTTGTGTTATCTGTTCTAGATATAGCGCCGGGACGCCCCTTGGCTGGGGCAGCTGTGCGCTTAAAAAATCCAAATAACATAACATAACATTTCAAAACAGCGCCCCATGTGGCCGACTCCCATAAGAGCTGGTGTTGACTATTCAGTGCCGGTAAGGTAGAGAGCACCGGAAACCACCGGCACAAATTAAGCACTGGTGTAAAGAAGGACGAATAGAATGTAAAACTGTGACAAAGGGAGAATGAGGGGATGAAAGGAGCCTGCATTAGTGAAATAAAGAGACAAAGTATTGGGTGGAGAAAGAAAGAGGCATGACGTGGAATCAAGACTAGGCAGTCTTATTACTCAGCAACCTGGGCATCCGGCAACAATCACACCCTTCGTCACCTATTCCACCTTCGTATTTGCCTTCTCCATACTTGGACATTTCAGATTTCCAATATTTCCATCTACATGAATGCATTTGTGCTTGAATAGTTTGGAATTTAAACCATCAGTGAAGGAAGGTATGTTTGTTGTCATCTTGAATAAACATGGGCAAAGCTAATAGGCATTGCCTTGGGGATCTATTGGTTTTGGCAAAGGTTTTTAGCGGAGCTTACAGAATCCCTGAAGCAGAGCAGAATGGCTAAAGAAGAATAAACAAGCATTGGTACATAGATCATAAGACTACAAGCACCATGTGCAGACCAGGCTATTGGCAATGTGGTTTCTAACAAGGCCCACGGCAGCAACACAACTCGTTTCTCCAGTACTATACAGAAGCGCTAATGGAGACGCACAGCACCAAAATAAAAAAATGCACACAAAATAAATAAATCAATAAATAGATAAAATAAATAAATACAATGTTTCAGGCTTCTCCGCACGTCAGGGTGCCATGCCCCTGAAACACTAACCTTGGGGGTTGGGCTTAAAAATATAAATGTAAGAAAGGAATTAAAAACTATAATAGCATCAAAAACTAAACTTTAGGCAAACCCAATGTGCTAACTCTCTCAATTTATAGCGCAAATTAAAAACATATTTCAAATGAGGAAGAGTGTGTCAAGGTGATATGTTCCCTAATGGCTCTTGTCACATACTACAATAAACAGTATTGTTTCAGTTAGCCTAAATATGAGGCTGGTAAAGAAACAACAAAAAAAAAAAGCAAAAAAATTCAGGCATGATTAAACAAGCTATGTCACTCGAATAACTCGCATTGAAAACTTAAGAATGGGTCATACCAATTATCTGCTATATTGCCTTTCAAACTCTACATATTTTAAGGTCTAGTCTCAATATAGACACCAATCCGTTCTTAAATGTGACAGAAAATAAACTGCGGTTTTTGCACAGTTGTACTGCTAATGTTCAAAAAGTGCACAGTGAATTTCACAAGGACGACAAACCAGAACACGGTCAAACTAAAGCTCGCTTGCAAATTACTTTTTAAACATGCAAGACAGACTTATTTAATACTATTCTTCTACGTAAAATCTTACAGAATACAAATTGTGCTCCTACCAAATGTACTGTTGTCTTCCTCTGAAAAAAAATCCCAAATCCCGAATGCAGAGACCCCGGGCCCGCGCTAAGTGTCTGCTAAGTGTCTGCGTATGGTCACCAGAAATGGACGCGGAGAGCGCGGCCGAGCTTCGCCCGCTTGGAAATTGATTTTGGCAATCTTTCATGATTAGAGTGTCAGCCACCGGGCACGCGCCAGGCCCCCTCCCAGACATCTGCGGCCCCTGTGACCTGGCACACGGCGGCCCCACAACAGAGGCCACACACCACTGAGCACGGCCATATGCTTGTAGGGTCTGGGGTCCTAGACTGTCATATTTCAGTAACCGGGACGTTCGGATAATGATGCTTAAGGACCTCCAGGGAGCATATAAGCTGGCCAGGCCCATTCATGGTCTCAGCACAAAGGGTGAAAAGTTCTGGAACTGGAAGCTTTTACCCAAGACCAAACCCGGCGCTCACAATGCATTTCTTAGTTTAGAAGTCACAATTTTGGAGCAGGGGGTGAAAGTGCAACGGAGAAGGCTGAAATAATGGCGCTCACAAGCCCAATGTGCGCCCCCGTGTCGTGCTAAAAAGGAAACACTGATTAATGTCCCTCAGAGTCGGTCAAGTATATATGTTTGCGTGACGAATTTGGGAAAATTTAAATAAAAGTCTATTTAAAAAGAACTAAGCAAACTTGAACGTACCAAAAGAATGTCTCATGCTTGCTTCATAATGTAAGAATTGGTGCGAGCATCGGATCTTCTATAAACACGACTTCGATTTGTGAAAGCGCTCTGTCACCAGAAGATTTCTGGGCGCTAGAAGTAAAGGGAAGGTTAGGAAGGAAGAGCTGCAGTTTCACAGAAGAGCACGGAAGACCCCCTGCGTACCTTGGAGGGCAGCATTGGCGATTTGGAAAATTAGAATTTGAAACAATTAAGCTAATGAGCCTCGCTCTTCTCAACTGTTAGTCATTAATGCCAGAGGCGCTGTGCCCCCAACCCCGCAAGTCAGCAACTCAAGCCCATTCATTGTATGGCAACAAAGAGATAGCACATCTTTAACCTTTGACCCAAGGAGCATTCAAGACAGTACTGCTGCTAGTTAATCACAAATGCAAAACAAGGCGATGGGGGTAAGGAAATTGAAAGCGCACGACACGCGTAATCTCAGGAACACACGCATTTCTTACACACTGTGCATGCGTGCGGCCAACTTTGCATGGGGCATCGAGCGCGCGGCAGTGTCCGGGTTCCCGTGAGCTGAGGGAGCCCTGCGTGTTGTAGCCCGTGTGATGGAGGCATGGAGCCCTCCCGCAGAGAGAAGTCTGACGGGAGCCCACCCCGCCTTTGTGAATGCTGCTGCGCATGACGGAGCCCCGCGTGAGACCAGCCAGGGAGCAGCGCAGAGCCCCCACAATAGCCAGTAAGTGGGGCGTGTGGAGCGCACGTGAGCATTAAAAAAATGCAATGCTATTGAGAGGAGGCCGACTTGCCTCGGAAGCGGGGCAGGCAGTGGGCACAGCGCGTGGCTGTACGTGCGCGTACACCTGATCAAATCGCCAAAAGCTCTGCTCATGCCCATCTCCTGTCCCACTTCTGAGGCAAGTCCACAACAATAAACCTCGCTGGCGACAGCGCTTCGTGCTGTGTAGCCAGGCTCAACCTAAAATTGAAACGCCAGTGGTTGAACACGGTGCAGAAGGATATGCCCAAATCTTCTCATTGAGGAGTTCATTAACATTCAGCCCAGCAGAAATAGCTGTCTGGATCCTTTCTTTGTGAAAACTGTGTGCTCCCTCCACTAAGGCATGGGCAGCTGGGCTGTAAAGAGCCACTTGAAGATGCTGTACATCATGTAATCTAAGAAAATTATTCATTTACTTAGATACGAAATGTGTACTGTTGTCATTAACAAGCTGGTTAGGTGCCCCCTCATGTTGGAAAAATTGGTAAGACAGTTAAGTACATTCTTAGTGTTGTGAATGTCTAAAAGAGTGATAAATCTACTTTGAAAAATAAACCGTTAAAACCACAAGATGCCTGTGCTGAGAGGGCAACACATGGAACGGTCCCCAAAAAATCTAAGGAAACTTAGACCCATGGTTCATCGGGTAACGGAACCGGATGCAAAGGCTTCTCAAACGTCTTCCAATGCTGGTCAAATACAATGCATTGACAGACAGACAGACATTGATGAATGCCCTCATTTGGACGTCCATGGATGGCCACTTATAAATTTCGCAGACTTTTTTGCATGTGGCGGAAACATTTGAATGCTTCCAAATAGACAATCATGTGCAAATCCGGTGGCGGAACAAAACCACCTCTCCACCTTTTGCAGATGTCATTCTCACAAGTTAGTTCTGCTGCCTCGTGTACAAAGGCCTTCAAATCAAACAAAAGACTCTTGGGAAGGGGGCAGCACTCCGCAGTAAACTTGAAAACCTTTTTGCAAGGTATCATTACGTAATGAGGCAGTCACCTAGTCACTCTCTGAGATGACCCCTCTAGAAGGCGAAACTACATCTATAGTACCCACATACTACCCACAACAAACTCCTACTTATCACTCTCCAAATCACAGGTCGTATAATTAGCTAAAGACAGACCAAAAAGACAATCCGCACAAACATTTTGCCCTCCTTCAATGTACTTCACTTGCATATTATATTTTTGTAACTTGGATAAGAGCCCAGCAAGGTGAGCAGAAGCATTTGCTAAATCATTCCAACTTCAGAGGTAATCCAAAGGCTTATGGTCTGTATAGACCACAAAATAATGACCCCAAATCTAGTGTTGGATTTTTTGGACTGCCCAAACAAGACCCAAGCCCTTGCATTTTAAATTGCAAGATTCTGAATTAAAATACAGCAATGTCCTAGGTGCAAAAGAAACTAATGTCCGAAGCACGTGTGCTGTAGATACACATGCTTTGCATAAGTCTGTCATCTAGTGTTTGGCTCGGATGATTACAACTTGTTTCTTCAAGTCATGAGACTGAGTGACTCCTCCTCTTGGTAAAATTGCACATGGTTATTGATGCCAATTTCAGATTTTTTTTTTCTGCCAACAGGCTCGGCTGTAGTATCTTGTGCTACGGTTCGAGTCTCCTTTGGTCCGTTATAGCTCTCAACGGTATTGTCACAATCTGTATCGTTTTACCTCCCCTACTTAGACTTTCCGCAGCAGGTTTTTGTTGCAAAATAAACTGTAATCTTTCTCTCCAACTCTGTGCCCAAAAACTATGCCAATACCTTTCAAGCTGGTACCTACAGTGATAAAGCAATTACTCTCAAACAAAAGGGCTAATGGCAGGAGGATTAACAATGAAGCTCTTCACAGATTCAAATGCGTCATTAATCCAAGCAGTCCAATCAAAATAAACCCCCTTTTTAAGGATAGATCTCAAGGGATGGTACTATCATGGCATACCCTGGGACAAACCACAAAATTCACAAAATGCCTGGAATGACAGCAAAGCATCCTTGTCAGAAGGCAGAGGAGCCTTCTTTATAATCACAAGATTGTAGAGCTTCGGTTTAATTCCATCAGCTGTAATGGTGTGTGTCCTAGATAGTCCACCTGCTGAACCAGCAGTTTACTCTTATCAGGTTTAACAGTCATGCCCCTTTTATGCAGGACTGTCAAAACTCCTTCCAACACGCCTAAATGTCCCTCCTTATCCTTGGTAAAAATAGGCATGTCGTTCTGGATAGCCTGTACATTTTCCATCTCCCCAAAGAACACATCCATGTTTTTTGGAAGACACTCACAGCCGATGCCAATCTGAATGGAAGCCTCATGTACTTCTAAATGGCAAACGGTGTGACAAAGGTTGTGAGAAACCTGAGAATCCTTGCTAAAGGGAATTTTATGGCAAGCTAAATCTGATTGATAGTGGAAAGGAACTTCGACTCACCCACATTAGAGAGGATCTCCTGTATTTGAGGTAGGGCATGATAGTCAACCAGAATGTTGTGATTAAGTGAACGCAATTCCACACACAAACACAAATCCCCCACTCTTTTTTGGCTTAAACAATAGGAGAAACCCATTTAGAGGAATCCGTGCTCTGGATCAGTCAACACAAATTGTATCCAATAAGACTTTAATATCGCTACTAACACTGAGAGGAACATGCCTTACCCTGTGAATCATTCGTGACATACAACTTAAATTTGATACAATTTTCAGATACCTTCACACAGTGCCCATCGCACCTTTGAACACGTCAGGAAATTTTCTTACCATAGCCTGTAGTCAGTCTTACCTATTATCCACACAAAGAACAGGCATATCATCAAGAACAATGGGATTTTCCTGCCCCTGCAGCAACAGAATGCCCAACCTGGCCAAGTCCTTAAACCAAACAGTATATTTGTCTTTGGTCACATTTTGTAAAAAGTTGTGTCAGCCAACACAGTGATAATAGCCCCAGAATCAGCCATCACAAGGAGTTCATGACCATCTATTGTTGCTTGACGCAAAGGCATTGTATTAACTTAATGTTTATACCCACCTTGTCAGTTTCAAGAGTTAATAACACTTTTGAAAACCCATCAACACACACTTTCACATCCACACTATAAGTTTTCATATTAGTTAGCGGTCCACAGACTGAATGAAAATGACACATTGGAGCAAAACCTAAAATAAGACTGCCACTGCTTATTCTTCACACACTTTGCATTCAAAGCACAAACTGTAGAATTAGATGTACGCCACAAGAGACGACCCTTCGTGGTTCACCAAAGCTTGTGAGGAAATGATGGATCTTTCTATGCTTCAAGCAGTATCTAGCACTTCCCCTAAAAATGGATTCTTACAAGTAAGCAATCTTTCTTGAGTTTTTACAAATAATTAAAGACAAACTGGTCCTTTTATATATCCCAACACAGTTCTCAAATTCGCAAGTTGTTGCAAGTACATGCCAAGCTGCAATAAACACCTCTACTGTCTCCTCACTGCTTTGCTTCCTCTTCAAGAAGTTATACCAATAGGACACTAGATTCCTCAGAGTATTGTCTGCAGATACATTCCAGTGCTTCCAAATAGTCATTCCATGAGTCGTCCTGCCAATTTGGTGCTAAGACTATCTGTAAGTTATCAAAAACTCTGTCCAGCAACTTCAAGATGATTAAATATTAAGGTCATTTTCCTGGAAGGACAAATCCTGCAGCATCGATGGCAGTGAGGTAGTTCTTAAATTCTAAGCCAGTGCTTCCATTTAATTTCAGGCTTCCCTGCCCTTTGTAAGACAGGAGGAGGCTGCTCTACACCATGGACTCATGTTGCCTTATTAACTAGTATTATAATTTTTATAGATTGGTGTATAATTTTCCAAATTTTTATAAATCTATTATCTTTAAATTAACATGATTTATGTAATATATTACATTAATAATGATAAAAAGTAATACATTTACTTATTAATTATTATTCATTCTTTTACATTGTCCTTTCCTCATAGTACATTTAAGCATGTCTATATTTAGCCATATGAAAAAACATATTTAAGCATATATTACAAACATGTGACTTTTAACAATTAAATACTTACCGGGAAGTAAAAAACTGCAATGCAAAGTGCTGAAAACCCCAGCTGTGATGTAAAGTCCACAGTGTACCTACCCTTGCTCTAAGGTCCCACAAAGTAAGATCTGCGATGTAATGGTAACATACCGAATGTGCTCCCCAAGCTGCATACTTGGCAGGACCCAAGGGAAGGGTTAAAAAGATTGGGTCACAGGTGCTCCTGACCCCACCATACAGATGCCATAGCTGATCACGACGGTCGGGGATGAGGTGGGACCAACCCCGGCAACTTAATATTTGTAATTAAGACCGCTTTTCTCATTGGTTTTGAAATGTGTAATAGAAGTGTGTTTAAAAGATAATTAAAAAAACTCAGTAAGGTACTCTGCTGTTCTTGGCGCTAGATTTGAACTATATAAAACACTGTTAATGAAATAAGTATGTCGAGTGGCTCACACCGTGTAGAGACTCCTGGGCAGAAACCTGATGGTGCCAGAGTCAGACTGGAATGCCGAAGCAGGACAAAGTTGTGCTGCAGCACCCTTCAGGTGCCGGAGTGGGAGTCAGTCATGCTGAAGCAGGACCCGTGGTGCCGGAGTGGGACTACTTAATACTGGTGATGCCCTGCCGGTGCCGTAGTGGGACTCTGTAGTCCAGAAGTAGGACCTGGTGGTGCCAGATTGAGATTCTGGGGTGCTGAAGCACGACCCGGGGGTGGCATGGTGGGTCTGTGTAGTGTTGGAGCAGGACCCGGTGGTGCCAGAGTGTGACTCTGTAGTACCGAAGCAGACCCAGTGGTGGCATGGTGGGACTGTGTAGAGTTGGAGCAGGACCCAGCGGTGCTGTATTGAGATTCTGGGGTGCTGAAGCAGGCCCCTGTGGTGGCATGGTTGAACTGTGTAGTGTTTGAGCAGGACCCGGTGGTGCCGGATTGAGATTCTAAGGTGCTGAAGCAGTACCCGGTGGTGGCATGGTGGGACTGTGTAGTGTTGGAGCAGGACCCGGTGGTGTCGGATTGAGATTCTGGGGTGCTGAAGCTGGACCTGGTGGTACCATAGCAGTACTGTTCTTTTCCAGTTGGAAAGTGTAACGCATATTCTGGTCTCCATTATCCTCTGCCCCCGAAGGTTTGTATGCCGTGAATCATTTATGCTCTAAGTGGAATATGTGTGCCAGGGTGTTAACTCCTTCTCTTACTCTAAGCCTTGGACTGCTGCACTTAACAGCTGCCACAACATACAGCTGGCTTTCTCTGCTGAAAACAACTGTTGCAACCTCCAGGGCTGGTACTGTGAAAGGGCTTTTAGAGGCTGCCGGTGCTCTCACAGTTCCCTCTACTTGATTCATCTGTACCCAGAGAAGGACAATCTAGAGAATTACAGTAAAAGCGAGCCAGGGTTCCAGCTTGGCCCTAAGAGCCTAAACATAGCGGAGCCTTTAAATTGTAAAGAGACTTCTGAAATGTGTGCTGAATAGATGCACAGATAAGCCAAATATCCATATCCAAAGCATTGACCGCAACCATATAACTTGCATCTGTGACGGAAGAGGCAGTGGCAAAATCACTAACCTCTACAGCAGTAGCTTAATAAAGAGCAGCGCCATCTTGCATAACAGACAGCTGCATCACCTAGCGTAACATGATATATTAGCGACAGTAGCACCATCTTCCATAACGGGCATCGGCATCACCTAGCGTAACATGACATAGAACCGACAGCAGCACCATCTTACGTAACCGAAAGCTGCATCACCTAGCGTAACATGATATATAAGCGACAGCAGTGCCATCTTCCATAACAGGCATCGGGATCACCTAGCGTAACATGACATAGAACCGACAGCAGCACCATCTTACGTAACCGAAAGCTGCATCACCTAGCGTAACATGATATATATAAGCGACAGCAGTGCCATCTTACATAACAGGTATCGGCATCATCTAGTGTAACTGATATATAGCCTACAGCAGAATCAGCTTCCATAACAGGCAGCTGCATAACATGATATATACCCAACAGCAGCACCATCTTCCATAACAGGCAGCTGCATACCATGATATAGAACCAACAGCAGCACCGTCTTCCATAACAGGCAGCTGCATACCATGATATAGAACCAACAGCAGCACCGTCTTCCATAACAGGCAGCTGCATACCATGATATAGAACCAACAGCAGCACCGTCTTCCATAACAGGCAGCTGCATACCATGATATAGAACCAACAGCAGCACCGTCTTCCATAACAGGCAGCTGCATCATCTAGTGTAACATGATATATAACAGACAGCAACACTGTCTCAAATAACAGACAGTAGCCTAACATGATATATAACCGACAGCAGCACCAGCTTCCATAACAGACAACTGCATAACATGATATAGAACCGACAGCAGCACCAGCTTCCATAACAGACAACTGCATAACATGTTATATAACCACAGCAGCACCGATTAAATAACAGACCGCTGCATCACCTAGCATACCATGATATAGAACTGACAGCAGCACCATCTTAAATAAGAGACCGCTGCTCCACCTAGCATACCATGACATAGACAGCAGCACCATCTTACATAAGACTGCAGTACCATCTTTCTTAACAGAAAGCTGCATCACCTAGCATATGATATATAACCGACAGCAGCACCATCTTGCATAACTTAGACCGCAACTAGTACACAGCAGCTACATATTACGTACAACATAACAGACAGCTACATAAGACACGGTAGGCAGCAGTAGCATAGTACGTCATAATAGCAGCTGCATAATGTAACCGCTACGTGACATACCATAAACTGAGGTTATGTAACTTAATAGCAGCTACATGTTATATAACATGTAATAACATAGGACGGCAGCTGCGCAAGAAAGACAGCAGCTGTATAAATGTAGATAATCTAGTCATTAGTAACATAACCTGGACAACTGCTCCATAAGATAGACAGCAGGTACATAGTAAAATCACAAGCAGGAGCCATCTTGCTGCCTGGTGGCGCTGCAGTGCTCTTCAGGGGCATTGCAGTCAATGGTGCAGTAGGTTTTGGGTTTAGGGTCCCTTCTGCACCCCGATTATGGGTGTGTTTACTATTTGGCATGACATTAGAGGGGCTCATGATACCCTTGCTGCTCCATGGATGCTGCCCTGGTGTCCCGCCCCCATCCTCCCACTTCTGGGGCTGTTGGAAGATGGGGGTTAGTCACATGCACATATCCTGCAGCAGTGAATGTGCTGGTAATGTGGGGTGGCGGGAACACTTCTGACTGTGCCACCTGGCAGTGCCTTTCAGGCCCATCACTTGGTGGGCCGGTCTGTCTGCCGTTGTGGCCTAGCGAGCCTAGTGGCCTAACATGCCCGAAAGCTCCTATCTTGCCCAGAACACAAAGAGAACTCAGCCGAACAGAATAGTGAACCTCTAGTGTAAGGAACTGTGGAAATCAGAATGAATGTCTGCACCTTCTAGAAACAGAAGCATGAAGGTCACCTGCTACGCAGTGTCAGCCAAGGCTGCGTTTACATGTTTGTCCATTTTTGGGGGAAACGGAGTAGCTTTCTGAAGTGAAAGCCGCTCTCCGTTCGCAGACGGTATAGTGAGAGCTCGCACAGAAGCTGTACCTGTTAACGCCGTCTCAGATCCGCAGGTCGCATGCTTTGCAAAAGGCTGCTACCTTTGAGCTCTGCTCGCGATATATGTACCCACACAGCGGTCTTGGATGGTGTGGGCAGGCAGAGGACGCTGCTTTTTAGGTCGAGCCTAGAGGAAGCGCGCATGCGCTCCTCGCAAGGCTTGCTGTAATCCCTCTGTGCATTTTAAACACGCCCCTATTTACACTTAGTTGCTTGGTTACTTGGTCGCTTGGCCGCTTGGTCAGCCTTTCCAAATTGCATTGCTTTGATTGGTGTACAACGTACATTTGTCCCACCTTGTCTGTTTAGTTACCACGCTGGAGACCGGCCCTTTTACTTGGATCCTTTCCCCGGTGACTGTAAGTTTTTCTTTTAGTGCACTACTTTTTGATTTCTTTCTGCCGCTCCTCACCCCTCGTGGGTACACGGGGCTGCCTCCAATCACAGTCCCTTAATCTCCCCTCCAGGCGTGGCTGCTCGTCGTCGTCGTTGGTATGACTGCTGCTCCCCAGCCGTGGTTGCTCATCATCCCTACGACTGCTCTCTCGTCCCCACCTCATGGCTGGGTAGCTCTCTGCCCACAGCTATTCCTGCTGGTGTCTGACTCTTGGGTAGAGGTGGCTCGTCTGTATGCCTATCCACCTCAGTATGCCATACATACACACCAGCTTGTTTTCTGCTCCTTTCTGGCCTCCTTCCGTGGAGGTGGAGTGCGGCAGTCCCCACCCTTGCACTCTTGGTGGGGGCCGACTGGAGCTCCTTCTATTTATGATGCCACTTTCCAAACCGTTCCGTCCGAGGCATCACTTCTGACCCACATCGAGAGCCCTGCGACGGCACCCTTGCTCCTCTGAGGCGTGGGTGCTCAAAAGGTCCAGTGAATTTAGCTCTGACAGTGGGTCTGTGGTGCGTGTGGATCCAGGGATAGAGGACTGCTGATTTCTCTGCCATGTATGCAGCCGCTCGATTCCCACGTGATGCCATGATGCGGAGCCAGTGCTGTGTAGTGTAACACCAACAAAAGTCTGTGGAGAACTACAAAAACCATGGGAAACAGGTGTTGTTGCTGCCATTGTTTACACACAGGGCTTGAGTCGGGGTACCACGCGGGTGGATGGCGACCCCCCCCCCCCCCACTTATTTTACCGGGTGGACACCGTCCCCCCTTCCGAAAAGCTGGCCGCATTGAGGGCTTCACCAACGTGACGGAGCTGTATGGAAATATTGCAGAGGCTTTCAAGATTCCCCTCTCGGAGATGCGTATACTTTTACCACTAAGTATGGTGGGTCATGGATTACACTGGGAAGGAGCATGGCAGCTGCCAGGGGGCACATGGTGGTAGCGGGTGTACTAGGCTACAAGAAGGCCCCTTAGGAAAAAGTGAACTGTGGTCAATGGCCAGCGCCTGATCTGGTGAATGTACTGTAGATTTTCTGGAGAGCTGAATTGTACCTGCCCACATCGCTGTTTAACCTTGCTGGGTCGATTCACAGAGCTTTTCACAGGATCACTCCCAAAAACACACAGAGAATGACACTACATTCCACAGTGTGCTAAAATGGCCCCCCAAGTGAAGCGGGTCTCCCTGTAATAAGAGGGGACTTCCTTTCGTGATGTCACTTCCTGTCGTGACGTTACTTCCGGTGACATCACCTAACTTGGAGCGTCCCCCCCCACTTCTTTTTTTAGAACTTGTGCTCTGTTTACACAGCATCTTCCTACACAGTGACCCAAATGGAGAGAAGACTCCACTGCTGCCGACAGAAGCCCCGTCCGGCACTCAGCCTTGTGTCGCAGGACAGGCCGGCCTATAGCACCTCACCCTCAACACTCGCCCTCATGCTGTCCCGAGTCCACACGTGAGAAAGGGGAGCATGCAGAGACGAAGGCCGGCCCCAGAGGCCCCCTTACCACGGCCTCAAAGGCTGCGTGACTGACCTTGAGGCAAGCTGTGGAATGGAAATCGTATTCTGGACCCAGTCAGTATACACATCCGTGGAGCCGAAGACTATGGCCTGGCCTTCCAAACATTCAGCGCGGAAGAACCTACGTCGGCAGATGACCAGGCTGCTGCTCACTGTGGCAATCCCTGGTTTCATGAGGAGTATAGTCACAGGACGCTTCCACTGTTCAAACCGCATGTGGAAATCCTCTGGCCTTGGAGATGGCGCAGATCTCTGGTGGTTTGGGCCAAAAGGAGGTAGGCACCCAAAAAAGAGTCGGTATCATAAGAGAATTTGCCTTTAATAAACCGTGGATCTACCTTTCCCTCCCGTGGTGACTCCACGGTCAGCTGGCCGCCTAGTTTGCCGCTGAAATTAAGATGGCAACTTTCCGCTTTTTCTTGCCTACAAGATGGCATACTACACGTTCCCCTTTTGAGGCCAGGGTGAGCGGTTTTCCCCCCTCCACCCGAGTCCCCCTCGAAGCATATATCTGAGCAAGAACCCAAATCCGACTGTTCAGGGGAGGCCTCCTTTCTTTTTTCGTGAGGTGTTCTCTCCTGTTTGCTGCCAAAGATAAGATGGCGTTGATGTGCCTTGTCCCGCTTCCCAAGATGGCATACGACACGTCCTGCCTTTGAGAGCAGGGTGAGTGGTTTTTCCTCCCTATAGCCCGAGCCTCACTCGAAGCACCTTACTAAGCAGGCAACCAACTCTGACCCCCAGGGTGGCCTCCATTCTATTTTTGCGAGCCGATCTCACACAACTCTCCTGCACTCGACACATACCCTTGTGGGACCAGGGTGAGTGGTTTTCTTCCCCACCGCCCAAGCCGACCTTGAAGCACCTAAGTAAGCAGCATACTGTGCTTTTGTGTGTGCGTCTGTGCGTGTATGAGGGGGGTGTGTGCTGACACACGTGTGTGCGCGCCTGTGCATGTATGAAAGGCCATGTTCACATTTCTGTGTGCTTGTGCATGTCCGTGCGTGTGATGGTGTGGACATGTATTTGGGTGTCTTTGTATTAGAGCATGTGATTCTATGTGTGCTTGTGTTTGTGCGAGCAGATGTTTCTGTATATGTGCTTATGTCTGTGCGTGTGATGGTATGTGCATGTATTTGAGTGTCTTTGTATTAGAACATGGGATTGCATGTGTGCTTGTGCGTGTGGATGTTTCTGTATGTGTACTTGTATGCGTCCTCTGTTCGCGTATGAGATTGTGTGCTCACATTTGTGTGTGCTTGTTCATGTCTGTGCGTGTGATGGTGTGTGCACGCTGGATTTGTTATGCCGCTGTCCTGGATATTGACTTTAACTGCCAGATGCCTGACCTTAGGATGGCCACCAGTGTACAGTACAGTCCCCTGCCTGACCTCAAGATGGCTTCCATAGTGGCCCCCTACACGTTGTTTTTCTACCCTGGTACAACAATTGGACATTGACAAGACCTTGAACCTATCCCCTAACCTGCCTACACATCGGGACTTGGAACCTGCGGAACTTACCCCAGACTGTGGAGACCTAGCGATTTGGCTGATGCCCGGTGGAGCTACCATTTAGCTAAAGAGGAGATGGGTTGTGGACCCCCCCCCCCCCCCCCCCCCCACTACCGTTACCTACCCAGCTGGACCTTGGGCAGATTTTCCCTCGTCTCTACGTCCTATATTCCTCCTACCCCTTTACCCTATCCCCTTACCCTTCCTTGCTCCATTCACCTAGTCCCCTATGTTCTTTAAATGCTTTTCTTGATACTTATGTATATTTTTAACTGATGTAAAGTGCAACATTATTATTCCTCATGTAAGGCGCTCTGATTCCTCATTCGGGTCTAGCCAGCGCTATATAATTACTCATTAATTATATTTGTTCTAATTTAGTACTCTTTCTCTACCTCCCTAGCTCCTATCCCCTCTCCCCCTGAATCTCTAATCTCGCTTGCTAGTCTGCCTAGCTACCTGTCCTTTGTGCCCTTTGACTAAGCACTCCTTCTCCCCTTGTTGGGGAAAGATCCAATATTTATACTCTGGAATCTCAGCGAACCCGCTGAGAGAGTCCACTGCGCCAAGGGAGCCACTCACAGCTGAGGTACAGTATGGCACCCCTCGCCAAAGCACTCCCTCTCCCCTTTTTGGGGTAGGATCCAGTATGTAGGCCTTGGAGTCTCAGAGACCCCCCTGAGAGAGTTCACTGCGTAAAGGGAGCCTCCCGCAACTGAGATAGGGAAGTGGTACCACTTCCCCTGGGATCACTGTTTACTGGACTTTGGACGTTGCTTTGACTCGTGTACCGGTTTGTGTCCCCGTCGCCCTTTCCATTCGGTGTCCTCCACCCTCCCCTCCTCTTTCCCGCCTTCCTTACCTGTCTACTTCCCCAGCTCCTTCCCCTTCACCTGAATTTTTCCCCCTGCCTGCTTTTCCCCTTCGTATTTGTGCTTATTGTTTATCTATACTATGTAGCTATGCTCTAACTATGTAACCTTTGTAACGATGTAACCTGTAACTATGATCTGATGCTCATGTAAAGCGCTCTGATACCTCCGGGTCTAGCCAGCGCTATATAAAACCTTTTAAAAAAAATTTAAAAAATGCATCATGCCCTTAGCATGGACAGCCAGACGCAGACTGCTGCAGGAAGCATGCCTGGCGGGCCTTCAGTTCAAGGGGAGTGTGCCAGGAGAGTTCTGTGGCTTTGAGACAAGCTCGCTTGGAGTAAACTGAATAGCATTGACCATGGACAGGGCGCACGGCTGTTTGAAGAGATTCTGAATCAGGAAGACACTTTCTCTCGCCCAGGTCTTGTAGTATTTACCTTTTGGTTTTACTCATCCAAACTTTGGGTCTTGTCCCCGGAGCGCTTTAGTGTTGGCTGTTTGGATGCAACATTATTGGCCAATCCTGTTGCTGATTTAATAAGAATAAGGGGTCGTGTTACATTTGTGAAATTGTGGCTCTGAGATTGAGCTCCGCATCTTGCTTAGGTGATTTGAGTTTAGCCTTCGTACAATAGTCTTTAACCCCTTCGCTGCAGGGGTTATTCCCCCGCTGTGCTGAGGGTCAGGGGGGCGCACACAGCGCCCGCATGCTCATGACGAGCTGAGCTCGTCATGAGGCACGGCGCTCCTGTGCTCATGACGAGCTCAGCTCACAAGTGCATTACCTCCCGTGGAACGCTCAGCACAGGAGGGGAATTCTCCCAGCACCGGAGCGCCGTGGCTCATGGCGAGCTCAGCTCGTCATGAGCCTCGAAGAGGTTAAATAGCATCTACTGTTTTCCTTGGGTTTGGCGCCAATAAACAGCAGCATGCACATCACAGCACCTTTCTAGCGGTAAACGGTTCGGCAGCTTAGAGGTATTTCCCATTACGTAATGCATTGTTTGCAACCCACTCACTTCTGTAAATCCTAGCTGTCACGAACCGATAGAAAACGTCATGTAGCCGAGCTTAGTGGCACGGTTACAAGTTCCATATACTTTGTAGTAAAGTACAAACCGGTCTCATTCTTTTCAAAGCAGAGAAGATTTTGTTCACGTGCACTGAGATTGCCACAGCAGTGAATGCCAATTGTACATTTGGGGAGGGCCTTAAAAAGCCAGTAAGATGATGCCTGCCAACTTCAGTGTGCCGCCGAGGTAGCCAGGCCTATTCACATACACTTAGTCCAGTGTTCTACCATTGGGTTAGGAGTTGTGTACTTTGCTTCATTTGATCCAGTCTGACTGATACTTTTAGCAGTGGTTTAAAAGGAAAGGTAAGGGAATTGAGACAGGTTTTCCAGGGTGCAAATAGTGTTCTGGCAACTATCGTTTTGATATGTTAGTCTTAGAGAGATGCAAGTACTTAATTGCAATTCGGCATATGCATGGTTACAACAAAGAGGCTTAGGATGGAATGGGCTTGCAATGTGCATTGTATTGTTTTCTACAGAATATCATTCCAAGGAGGGAAAGGTCGTGGGCAGCTCTACCCTATTTTCTTTCTCCTTTAACTCCGTTTTACTTTTCAGGTTTTTTTTTTCCCTCTAACTTTGTTTGCTTTCGGGCTCACTTTTCCCTCCCTTTTAACTCTGATTTACTTTTCAGGTTCCTGTTTCCCTCTAAGCGTTTTCACTTTAAGGCTCATTTTCCTTCTCGAGTTCTTTGCCACTTTTTCCTCAGCATCACTAAGAACCACCGGAGTATCATTCGCACCAGCACACCACCATCTCAGTCTATGCTCCTAATGTAGCATTTGTGGATTTTCCCGTAGTGTCCGTCCACTGCTCGTGGTGTTTAAACCCCCTCCCACCCCCATAACAAAAATAAACCTATAACAATCGACCGTTAGAACAGGCAGGAAGACGTTGCCAGCATTACAAGGACAAAAAAACTCAACGCTTTTTTGTTGATTTTTTTTTTTATGAGTTCATTCAGTTGTATAATGTCTTCTTGGTTATATATAAGGTAACAAAAAGGCTTAACACTTTTATACTGTAACTTTTCATCATGCTGCACAGCAGCCACACTGCTCTACAACATTGCAAAGCCAATAGCTCTATCTAAACAATTAGAAGTTCCCAAGGCGACACCTATTGGCTATGCCGGTGCTTGTTTGTTACTCTTGCACTGAGGACAGCGAGGGCAAAGCTGGAGACCAACTTGGCAGGAGGAGCGGGGGGGAGTGCAGACAGGATGCACTCTGAGCTCGAGGGTTTATTTATTTATTGAATATTTCATAAAGCGCGAACAAGACCCAGAAAAGGTATCGGAGCTCTTCACATAGACATAGAAAAGTCGTATTAAACAGTACTAGAGTGGTTCAAAAATATATATATATAGCATTGAAGTTTTAAACATTGCAATAGAAACCTATGAATGTAGTTACCTCGAAGGACGAGAGAGGCGAGGAGAGAATAAGGGATCAGAGGCCCTTGAGCAAAGGCCAGGCTTTAGCCACCCGCGCCTGCCCATCTCTACCTGTCCCGCAGTGGCAGGCACACACCACTGAAGGCTGCCCCGCCCCCTGCAGCGAGCTTGCCCTGAATCTCTGCCACGTTGATGAGTAACTAGGCCTGGATGGCTGCCAGGTTTCCCAGCCTTGCCAGACGCCGTGGCAGTTGCATCAGGCTGACCTTGTGCTTCCTCCAGCGACCCCACAGTGTGCCAGTGAAGGCCAGCCTCCTCTGGTGCCCACCTGGAGGGGGCTTTGGGTGAGTGCTGGCAGCGTCTACTCCCTGCACTAGTCTACATGCCCGGGTGAATAATGCCCGGATTAATTCACCACGGAATTGTATTTAAAGTTTTATGTTGCTGTGCATGCGGCCCTCCGATGCCTCGTATCACACTGTCCAGGGTGTGCCAGAAGACAAATCTTACATTTTTCTCACCCATCATTTATCACTAGGCTATCTGTTTTTAGGTTTAAACCTATAATAACTGATAAAACCCCACCGAAAGGAAAATGGCCATCACTGGTGTAAACATATAAACACTGAAAAACACCTTTGCAACCACAAACTAAGTGCCATTCATGGAAAGGAAAAGATGAGTGAAAGAGTAATTTTTATTTCTTCCTGAAGGGGCCAATACAATGTAACTTTGTCATACAAGGTAGCATCAAGAAAGACTGGGCTAACATTATTCTGCTTGACTTTTGTTGTTCAGGGATGTCACTAAAACATTGTCTCTTCTTCCTTCTTCTTTTTAATGTTTTGTGGTCTTAGGTCTAAAGATGCAGTGTTTAGAAGAATGTTTTAGGTGTTATTTTATAAACTGTCGAGAATCGGGAAATATAAAAGTCAGATTTAAAATGTTGGCTACATTTAATTTCACTAATCGGTAAAATGGCTGGTTTCATAAGAATCTTTCCTAATATGTACCATCACATTTACCCACAGTCAGGGAATGGGTGAAATCCTTTGATACCTCAGCCCCCTTTTCTAGTGAGTCAGTATTGATTGTAAGTGAAGTGCCAAACACCAGAGTCTTTAAACATTCAATGCAAAATGTAGTGACAGGTATATGTGAAAAGAATGTTGTCACCAAGCTTCTGAGATAGTGGTGAAAACATGACACCAGGTATTTGGTAAACATGGAACGCAGTGTCACTTGGAATGCTGCTGAAAAAAATTCCATCCAAGTTCAATAAATATTGGATTGATATTGTTTGTATTTGCAGTAATTCAGCTACGTATGGGAAAAGTTGTATGATGGTCTGTCAAAATTGATACCTGAGCTGAAGTGCTTCCCTGTAAAAGATCCTTGTCACTTGCTAGATGGTATACTGAAAGCATCTTTACAATCTTCAGAGTTAATGAAGAATGCTATTAACTTTGTAGTCCATTCTGGTGCAGTAAAGATGTATTTGGACCTTATATACCCTGTGCATACGCTACCTATACACATGCACTATCAGTGCAGAAAGCAAGCAATAATTAAAATTAAATAAAAATTCCATAAACACCGGAAAAACACTGTTTCTGTTGTTTTTAATGGCACGAAAATGTGTAACCACTGATACACAGTTTTTTTAGGTATTGAAAAAACTGAAAAAAACGCACCAGAATTTACCAAAAATAGAAACTGAAAACAGGAAAGCCTATTTATCACTTATACATGGTTTATGCCTTTTCTGACTTCTAAAGAAATGTTTTGTAGGTGTTTACTAGGGAGCTTAGATATATACTGGAAAGTTTTGGGGTAGCAAAGCTAGGGGACTACATGCAATATACAGGGGTTGGCAAAAAAGATGATTCTTTAAGTTGTAAATTATTTACATCTGAACTAGACTAAACGAGACAGGACATAAAAATATGAGAATGTAATCAGGCCCTTTACGTAAGGCCTTGCAGATTATATTGGAAAGCTTCATAGTAGCTTTAAAAACTCTTGAGTGCAAAAACGAAAATACTAAGTTAGGTCTGTACTTGCTCAAAGGGAGTGAACGTTTTAGGCATCTTTGCAAAATTTGCTAACAGACGAAATCTTTATTTGCAGCCTAGCGGATGTATAGTCCATAAGGATCAAGTCATCTCTGTACATTAAACACCTCATGAAGATCTCCTAACTTGGTGGCAAAGAGTTAGTCTTCGAGGTTGTTCTTGGGAGGTCAAATCAGAATAAACTAAACAATAGCAGAGATTCACATAATTTTCTTTTTTTTGTGAACTTTATTTAAAGGTTTTCAGAGTAACAATACAAAAGAGAAAGTTACCATTAACAAGTCACGGACATTACAGTGTACATTGAAGTGTTGCATAACAAGCTATATAAGTAGTATATATTCCAATTTGTGAGGTTGGAAATGGGTTAAAGAGCAGACATGGTCCAAAAAGGGCAAAGGAAGAGCCATAACAAGAGGTGGTCATGGGGAGATGCGTGAAGGATCATGCATCTGTGTCCTGACTGGAACAGACTGAGGAAAGCACAGTTACAGGCTCCTGAGGGGTGGAAGATGGGGGGCCCGAGTCCAAAGTGAGGAGATGCATTCTTAGAGGCTGCCAAATATCTTTGGAACGGGCTGTGGGAAGTTGTAGAGAAGAGTACACCTCGCTCGTTAAGTTATACTGCGTACCCAGGCCTTAGTGGTTGGACACACATTGTTGCCCCTGTAAAGTGCAACCTTCTTTTTGGCCAAAAGAAGTGCAATGGCCGTGATTCTGTGGTATGGTATGGGAATAGGAGAGACGTTGCCCCGAAGGGCCATGAACTGGGATGGATCTACTGACGAGGAGATAATTTGGGGGAGGATGCAGAATACTTCCATCCAGTAGGTGGCTACCAATGGGCAAGTCAAGGTCAAGTGTGGAAAATCTGCATCAGGACCTCTGCATTTAGCTTCACATCATTTTCAACCGGAATCTTCTGCATAAAGTTCCCGAACCCATTATTCTCTACCTGGAAACCATTATTGCTATGTAGAACCTGCTAAGTATTGAAGGCCAGGGAGATTTTTAAGCTAGCCTCCTTAGAAAGTGTTGTTCTACTCGGTTGAAGGCTGCTCTAAAGTCAACAAAGCAGCACACTTTTCCTGTTAATGATATGGATAAAAATAGTTGTATTTCTTTTTTCAACGTAGAAGAACTGCCTGGGCAATATGTGTTGTGTACTATTTAGGTTTTGCTTGTCTCTGAGCCTCTGAATCTACATCACCATCAATGAATAATCCTTGATTTTGACTTCTGCACCCTGAAGACGGAGGCCTAAGAATTAGGTTATTGACAATTTAGTGTTCTTGCGATAAAAAGATCCGTTTTCTTAAATTCTAGGCAATATTTGTTACAAGGATTGTCCAGTTGTCCCTGAGCGCCCTAGGCTCCAGAGAACTGACCTGAGAATTTTCGTAGAGGACAGTCTTCTCACGATGATGTTTTGTTTTTCTTTGAAAAAAGAGCACGTTTCATGGTGTGGGAAATTTAGGGGAACACAACAAAATCCAGTGTTCATAACGTGTGTCTGTAGATAAGCATGCTCTGCATACTCTCGACATCTAGTGTTGGCGTGGTGGGCTAGTGCAAACTTTTTATTTCCAGTCGTTTTTGAGTCACAAGACCTGCTGTAACTCGACTCTTAGCCTACACTGAACCAGGGCAAAGACTCCAACTCTGATTGTATTTTACGCCTTGAGGTTCGCACATTTGAGTGCCAGCTCTGGGGCTGACTAATTCTCTTTCCAAGGCTATTCTGTGGCACCCGTCAGGACTTCAACCCCAGCAACAGTGTAAACATCTGAAGATGGTGACTATCTTCGGTGCCAGCGATCGTGAACTTCCATTTCAGCGATGAGACATCTTCACCGGATATCAACCATAGGGACTGACTTTGGAATGACATCAACACACCCCCACAAGGATTCAGGACATACTAAAGAAAGACCATTGGGAGCGGTTAATATAGAGATGACACCCTCCTTATATTGCCTTATTTGCAACACACAATTCCCTGGTCTGTCCAACATCAGGTGTGCAGTCTCTCCTGAGCACAACTAATTAACCTGACTGCCATGCAAAGCATTCAGGTGAAATTAAACTGTCCCACACTTATGAAAGTGCTGCCGGGTGCACCACAGAATGCAGATGTCTCAAGACTACAGAAATAATTGAGGCAGAGGATATTTTTGGAGCGGAAATGAAGGGGCTCAGCTCATTACCCGGCACAGGGAGAGCAGAGGCCTGAGGTGCTGTCCTTCAACATCTCATAGGTAGAGGAGCTTTAAGTATGCCAGAGCACAGGCCCCAGAACACAACCCAGCTCCAGTTCCACCTCCTGTGCTTGAGGAAGGAACCCACAGGCTCAAGCTTAAAAATGCCTCCCGGTCGAGGCCGAGCACTGCTTCTGAGGGAGTCTAGTGTCAAGCCCAGCTTGCAGAGGCATTGACCATCTGGCCCTGCTCTTTACCAACATCGCTCGACATCAAGTGGCCCAGTGCAAACCGTGCAAGGGATGCGGAGTAGCACCACCCATCCATGTGACCATGAGCCCATTAGCCCCAACAAAGTGGCCTTGAAGCAAACATCAAAGCCGAGCTCCAAACCCCTTCTGTAGTCAGCATGGAAAAAGGCCTCTACTGTGAATTCCCAATTTCCTTGCAGCTTCCTCGGGTGTATGATATTAGGCAGAAGAACCTCGTTGTACATCGTTATACATCCTTCTACAGTCAAAAATCCTGGCCAGACACCCACCCCCCATGCAGGAAAACCACATGCACCTCAGATTTCGAATAAAATAAAAGGCTCCCTTTTGAGGAGCAACTCTCTCAGGTGCTACTCACCCTTCCTCCTAAAAAGGTTAACTACAAGGAAACTAGTCACCCACCATATCTGCTTGCCTTTAGGGCTCCCGCCTCACCACCACCACGGTTGCCTCTTCCTCACCTCTCCACACTCTGTAGTTTCCACACTCCGCCTCAGATTCAGGTCACACTAACTTAGACAATGGCAGCCAGTAGAACCCCGGGATCCATACTATGATCTTGTCTTACCGACGAAGGGGGGATGATCCTTGGGAGGATTCGTGAGTTTACTCCTTCAGGACATTCCAAACCTAGACCACTACCCTTTTAAGATTTACTCTCAGCACTGCAAACAAAAAGTGATAAAATTGTGATTGTCTTTTGTCAAAAAGTTGCTCACCGTATGCTCATATAGTCCTAATTGGAATGGACATTGACATGCCCCTGCAGTCACACACTATATGATAAATTGTTATCTAACAGAGACTTCTAGCCATAGGTTCCTTGCCTTAAAATATTCTCCAGTCGTCAAACTGAACTGGAAACTTTTGGTCTGTGTCATCCGTGCCGGAAGTGATGTGCGCAATATAGGTGCCACCCCAACACGATGACGTCCGTTCTTTTCTTTCCACGTCCACGCAGATCCGGAGAGGACTGCAGTCACTTTTTGACTTGCTCTTTTTTGACCTTTTGTCTAAGATTTTTCGAGACGGTCTCCTGGTGTGCAGGATGTCCACCAGAAATAAGTTTTTTTTTGGAAAACTTTTTATTGAATATAAAGAACAAGAAAATAGAAAAACAAAAGAACACAAGGCAGTCCAGTACAAGCATGTCATCATGTGGTTATGCGGGGGGGTTACAAACGTAAAGCTAACAGTATCGCATTCAAAATATACTGTGGGATGGGGGGGGAAGAGAAGGAGAACAGAAACAATCAATATATCTATACTTCTGCGGAGGAAACATCAGGTTGGGAGGAAGACAAGTCGGTATCAAATTCCGAAAGGGGGGGGGTACATATATCTCCACGATACGCGTTCCATTGAGTCCAAATCTTCCCCCACTTGCCAGGTCTGCCCCGGGAGACATACACAGTCTTTTCACGAAACATGGACCAGTCCATGTTCTGTTGCCATGCCAGAACCGTAGGAGGCCTCTGAGCGCCCCAAAGCTGGGCAATGTCACGCTTGGCTATCATGTTACCCAGTGTCACCCATCGAAGCTGCGCTTGGGTACAATCATTCGGTTCCCAAACATTCAACAAGCATCTCCGCGCTTCAGGCTTCAACAGCACACCCATAACCTCACTCATTACATCATGCACGCGATTCCAATAGTGTAGTACAGCAGGGCATTCCCAAATGATATGTAGGAACGTGGCCACCATACCGCAACCACGTCTGCACAATCCATCTGCCGAGAATCCCATGCGCACCAGACGCGGACCAGTCACATATACCCTATGAAGAATTTTGAGCTGGACAAATCGAAGGCGTGCCGGAATAGCTACCTCCTTAGGAGAAGAGAGCGCAGCCTGCCAGTCCTCATCATCCAGCTCCAGACCATCACTAGTCCACAACTCCCGAAGGCTATCCAATAGATCAATCCTAATATTGATTAACTTTTTATAAATGAGGGAGATCGTGCTATCAGGGACATGCCCATCCAGTATCCGATCCTCAAGCGGGGACGCTTCCGGAACATCCGAGCCCAGGGGGAAAACAGACAGGACCGCGTGTCGGACCTGCGCATATCTAAAAGATTCTCTATCATTCAGCCCATATTCAACTTTCATTTCATCAAACGACTTGATCCTACCCTTGATCCATACATCATCAACCTTGCTGACCCCCATCATGTCCCATCGATCAAACCCCTTCGACCGCCAGAGGGAGCCAAGTTTATCCGAGGCATAAAGCGGCGTGGCACGGGTCAACTTATCAGCCCAGCCTGTAGCAGACGTGGCCCGATGCCACACCTGCACGACTGTTTTAGTGGGCCCCGTAAGTGACCCGACGGGCAACTTCGCATACAGAGCCCTGTTGTAGTCACCACCGGGCAACAACCATTTATCCATCGCAAAAGCCGGATTTGGCGAAGGAGTGTAGGTGCCATGATTGATGGCCCCCAGCTGAGAGGCCCAGTAGTAGCGACGGATGTCAGGGAGAGCGATGCCGCCATCGTACCACGGGAGTGTAAGCTTCGAAAGGGCAATGCGAGACCGGCCCCCCCATAGCAACTGCCTCTGGAGGCCCTCAATCTCCCGAAAATAGCTAGCCGGTACAACATCGAGCGTATTCTGAAGCGCATAGAGAAATCGGGGGAGCGACATCATCTTAAACAACGCTGCTCGTCCCAGAGGAGAGAGAGGAAGCCGACTCCACGTTCCAACATCTGCACGGAGGCGCTGGAGGGGGGGCAGCAAATTGCGTTTATATCGAAGTGCGGGGTCCAAATAAAGATCCCCAGATACCTAAAACCCTCCAGCGCCACCGAGATGGGACAGCCACGTGGCAAAAGCGGAGCGTCACCGGAAAGAACATAAATACAGGATTTTGACCAGTTGATAACTAGACCGGAATTTTTATGAAAGGAAGTCAAAACATCAAAAAGGACGATTAACGACTTACGAGGTGACGTAAGGTACAAGAGTATATCGTCTGCGTACAGAGATATCCGATCCTCAAAGTCCGGGGACCATCTAATTCCCCTCAAGGACGGTTCCCACCTCAACCAAGCCGCCAGTGGTTCCAGAGCTAGGGCAAACAAGAGCGGGGACAAAGGACAACCCTGGCGTGTCCCCCTACCAAGAGCAAAGGGGGTCGAGGCCCGCCCATTCACCACCACCCTGGCTAAGGGGTCAGCATAGAGCAATTGCACCCAGCGAATAAAGGCGGGTCCAAAACCGAATTTACTGAGGACCGCCCAAAGATAAGGCCACTCGATCGTGTCAAACGCCATGGTGGCGTCCAAGGACGCCAAGATGGCCGGCTCCCGCAGAGTCCCCGCTCTCGCGAGGACTCCATGCAGTCGCCGAAGGTTAAGTGCCGTGTTTCGGTGCGGTATAAAGCCGGACTGGTCCGGGTGAACCAGATCGCCTATAACAGACACCAGACGATTAGCAAGGACTTTGGCTAGGATCTTAGGTTCAGCATTGATCAGGGAAATAGGTCTAAAGGATTCACAACGGTCACGCGGCTTACCCTCCTTATGGATAACTACTATGGAGGCCAGTCTCTGGTCAGGAGGAAGAAACCCCTCTTCCAGCGACTCCAAGAACATCGATCGGAGATACGGCGCCAGTACATCCGGACAGAGCTTATAAAGTTCAATGGGGAGCCCATTCGGGCCCGCGGCCCGCCCCGAGCGAATCGAGCGGACAGCGGTCGCAATCTCATCCGCAGTGGGCGGAGCTTCCAACAGATCCCTCTCATGATCAGACAGGCAAGGGAGCGAGATATGACGTAGAAGCAAGTGGGAGTCCCGCTCCGGCCGATCGGACACCGAGGAGTACACCACCCGAAAATAGTCAGCAAAGCGCGTCACGATTCTAGCTGGATCAGTGACATCCACACCATTTTCATCCACCACAACGGGAACTACTCGACTCGCGCATTCTCTCCTATCCAACCAAGCCAGCAATTTCCCAGCCTTATCACCCACATCATACAGCCGCCCCTGCCGTTCACGACCCATCTCTTTCGCAGCATCAGTCACCAGCGCTCTATATTCAAGCTGTTTCAGGTTTAGAAGGTGCAGCTTCTCAGGGGAGACCCCAGAATCCAACTCCCCTTCAAGGGCGGAAATGTCAGACTCAAGACGGACAACCTCCTCCCGCCTACATCTCTTAACATGGCCAATCGATGAGAGGGCCTGGCCTCGAATTAGTTTTGTACGCTTCCCATAGAGAAACAGAAGAGGTCACTGAACCAACGTTGTCAGTAAAGTAGTGATTGATCGCTGCAAGGAGTTCCCTCCTGATCTTAGGAACGCGGAGGTACCACGGGTTAATCGGGGCGAGACGACCCTCCGAACCCAGATGTGCGTTCACAACCAACCACAACGGGGAATGATCCGAGATACCCCTGGCTAGATGTTTAACCTCCCCTATAAGGGAAGCTTGAGAGGAGGGCATCAGCACATAATCAAGTCTCGAAAGGCTACCGTGGGCCCCAGAGTGGAAGGTATACTGGCGTTGCCCAGGATGATGTAAACGCCAGCAATCAGCCAGCCCCAGCGCCTCCAGGAAGTCCCCCAACCAGGATTGAGATTGTGCGATAACACGGGGAGGGTAACGGTCAAATGTCCCAGACACTACCGAATTAAAATCCCCCCCAACCACCAGCAAACCTTCGGGGACCCCCAGAATCACTCTTCCCAGATCGGCATAAGTTGTAGTTTGGAGGCCCGGAGGTATATAGACCGAAAACATAGTGAGCACCTTCCCCTCCCAGCGCCCAACAATGGCGGCGTGCCGCCCTCTATCATCAAGTATAATATCGTCTACAGCGAGAGGGAGGGAGGTCCGAACCATAATACCCACCCCCCTGGAGCCAGACGTGAAACCTGAGTGTGCAATGAGACGATAGCCACGCCTATTCAGTGCATGGCACGTGTTGCCGAGCAGATGCGTCTCCTGAAGCAAAACCACATCCGGAGACAAGCGTCGCAGCATCTGCAAAACCACCCCCCTCTTAATTCTATCACCCAACCCATTGACGTTCCAACACAGTATACGTAGTCCCCTATCCCCCATCTCACAGGCCACCCCAAGGCCCCCCCCCACCCCCAACGCAACACGTAAATACAGAAGATCATCAGTACAGTGCCTTGAAGAAAACAGAGAAACAAAAATCGAAACCCCTCAACCCCCCAAAACATCATCATACCCCCCACCCCGCACCCCTGCGTAAGACTCAAGAGCCACCCCAACTTGCAGTGTGCCTGTCGCCCTAATATACAACTAATCTACGAAAAGAACCCCAGAGGAGGAAGATTCACCCGACCCCCGCCCACACCCCGTTCTGACAACACAATAGCAAACAATAGTTGCGTAGCATCAAACCACTGCCGAAAGTCAACATGGCGGCCCGGGAGCCGAGTTCGCTCCTCATTCCTGCTCCACCGGGCCGTCCCCCGCACCACCGGATTGATCAGGACGGTCAAATTGTTCTCGAGGGGGCAGTGAGTCCAGCCAGTCGCTGGCTGCTCCAGGATGATCAAAGAAAAATGTCCTTTCATTGTAGACCACACGCAGGCGAGCCGGGAAAAGCATGGCATATCTCATGTCTCTGTCCCGCAGTCTCCTCTTCACTCCCTGAAATCCAAGGCGCTGCTTCTGGACCTGCTGGGTGAAGTCCGGGTAGAAGTTAACCGAAGCATTCTCATAAGCCGTAGGGCCCGATGTGCGGGAAGCCTGGAGGATCACGTCTCTGTCACGAAAGTTAAAGATCCGTGCAATGATGGGCCGCGGGGGAGCTCCAAGCTTAGGCGGGCCACCCGGGATACGGTGGGCCCGTTCTACTGCAAAAAACTTGCTAAGGCCTTTGGGCGCTAAGTGATTCAGGACAAGGTCCTCCACTAGTAGATCCACCGACGACGAGTCCGTCGTCTCCGGTACCCCGACCAGTCGGACGTTGTTCCGTCGAGCGCGGCCTTCAAAATCATCCAGGCGTCGAGAGAGGTAGTCACGGGCGGACCTCAGGTTACCGACTTCAGTCTGTAATTCGGAGACGTCGGTAATAAGGCTAGATGTCTTCAGATCTAGGGATTTGACCTTCTCGTTAGTCTTCGCAAGGTCCGCCCTGATCAGGGTGACATCTATGGCAACTGTGTCCAGCTTATGGGTCAGGGCCTCGTATTGCTGTCCTAGCGTGGCCTTCATCCCATTAATGGCGCCCATGACGTCTTTCAACGACAGATCTCCATCCAACAGGGAGTCGTCCCCAAGGTTGGCAGGGGGTTTGCTCGGTCCACCCGGAGAGCCCTTAGTGAGGGTGTATCGATCCATGACGTTGGACTGCACAGAGCCTCCTCGAGCTGCCGGTCTGGTCTTTCGTCTTTCTCCCTCGGGCTTGGTGGCCATTTTGGATCGTGCGCCCCGAGGGGTACTCTGAGACCTAGTGAAAATGGCTACACTCGAAGTGCCCTCAGCAAGTCAGAGAATCGGTATAGGCCAGCCACCAGTCAAGAAGCAGGGGAAACCAGGATCTCCAAGCACCTGCGGGCCAGGTGAGAGGACCAAATCACCTAGGCGACCGAGGCAGAGTCCATGAGGTGGAGGCACCGGAACCGAAACCGAAAGTTGGAGACCGGGCAGGGGAGAGTCACACGTGCCGTTGTTATTCAATTACCACCCGGCTGGCAGGGAAAGCAAGCCCGGGGCAGTACCATGGAGCAGGCCAAAAATGGTCAAAAGTCCATATTTCCGGCTCCCGGGAGCCTAGACGAAATGCGGAAACGAGGAAATGATCAGCAGGGTCACGACCACAAAAGCCCGTCGTCCAAATCAGGATAAGGTGCAGGATAATCGGTGGAGGTGGCGAGGGTCCGGGAGCTCTGAGCTCACGCGACCATCTTGGGTGCGCGCTAAGCTCCTCCTCCAGAAAGTTACGTTTTAAACCATTTTAACAGAGGTGCCTCCGCCGGGATTTGCCCCCACCAAACCATTTCTCCCATTTAACGAAGTGCTTACCAACGTCCTACTCGAGGCCTGGTCTAAGCACTGCACAGAGGCTCCTGTGCAAAGGACAATTGGCCACCGGCATCACTCCAACCCAGGGGACCCTAGTTCCTCACTCAAAACCCCACCCCAGAGAGCTTGATGATCCAAGCCTCCACTTCTAAAATCAACCACAGTGCATTCCCTACCACTCCAACAGATAGTGAATCCAATCGGATAGATACCTTTGGGGAGAGGATGTTCTCTAATGCCAGCCTGGTACTATGGTCTGTGAACACTGCAGGCCTTCTATACAATTAGTAACTCAGTTGTGAAAGTGCTGCCCATGGTCTCGGGGGAGGCCCAAGCCATACTCTCAAGCGATTGCTTATGGGATGGATACATCAAAGTTCACCATCAGTTGTGGGCTGAACACGACTTAGTGATTTCATCTTTTGTGGCCCTTAGACGTTACTCCTGGTTGAAAACTACTGGCTTTTCGATGAATGTCCAGGCTTCGCTCATGGACATGCCCTTTTATGGCTCCTATCTGTTCAGAGAGAAGGCAGAATCCGCTTTAAGGCACTGGAGAGCTTTATGGACAGCAGGGCTACGGCCAGGTCCTTTGCATTTCTATGGCCCCTCGCTAACCCAAGTCTGCCTTCCTTGGCCATGGAAGGGGTTTCAACCATGTCTCTACACTCCCAGTCACCATGGTCAGTAAGCTTTACAATCTTTTCACGGCAGAGGACGTGGTTCCCACAGTCCACATGGGGCAGGTAGCCAGAATCCGGGTCAGTCCACCACCCCAAAACCTCCAATCACCTGCACCACTGAAGATCAATAACCTCCAACTGTTCAGTTTTACAGCTTTCCCAAAGGGGCTACTCGTTCTTATTTTGTGTCTACCCCTCGTGCCATGCCATTTACAACAAGCTGATGGAGGGCCATCTCTCCTTGCTCTATCAGGAACTGTTAGTTCTCTTGGTCAATGGAGCTATAGCAAGGGTGCTGGCATCAGAAGTAGGTTGTGGTTGCTGTTCCTACTTTTTTCTGGTGCCCAAGAAGGACGGAGGCCTTCATCTTATTCTAGACCTACGCCTTCTCAACCTCTTCCTGAAAAAGGAGAAATTAAAGATGCTCGCCCAAGTCCTCTCTGCCCTGGACCCAGAAGACTGGATGGTAGCATTGGACTTGCAGGATGCATATGTTCGAGGCATGTGGGCTGCTGAATTTATATCTATGCATAGATCGCCGCCTAGTGTTGGGTCCGGATGATTGCACATTGTTGTCCTGAAAGAGCCTTCGAAGTATCACGAGATAGGTGGCTCCTCCCCTGGACTACAGTGCGCATGGGCATCCACTCCATGCTCAGATTGTTTTTTTCCGCCATTGGGTTCGGATGTACTTTCTTAACTCAAGTTCGGATTCTATATATAGAAACTTTCTCAAGGCCAAAAGGCCTTCGGGGCGTCGGTATTGTCTTTCGTTCGGTGCCTTGTATTTGTTCCAGTTCTTCGAGACGGACGTCGACGGCCGTTTGCCTCTCGACACCAAAGGCCCCATCGACGATAGACGATGGAACGGAGCCCGTTCAAACTATGCCCCGTTTGCAATTCAAAATACCTTCACATCGATGTGCACCCGGTGTGCAATAAATGTCTCTCACCGAACCACGATGAGGCCAGCTGTATGGCCTGTTCTCGATTTAGATCAAAGAAAACTCTTCGCCTTCGACGCGCTGCACGACAGTTGGCGCGGGAGTCAGCGCCCGATCCAGAAAACCTCTTCGGAGCTGACGACGAAGAGCGTGTAGAAGAGGAGGATCCTAATCGACAGTTGGATCCCGCGTCAGGGCGAGAATCCAACTACGATGAGGACGAAGAAGAATTCTACATCCTTGATGAAGACATCGTCGAGGTAAGGGACGACGCACAACCCATCGGAGCCGTCGATGACGACTCAGGCGATGAGCAGGCCCCAACCGCAGTAGCGGGGTCCGGTAAAAACACTTCCACGGCTCAAGTCGAGGCATCGCCGGGAGGCCTTAGCCAAGATCTTCATCCACGTTCTATAGCCCCGCTTCTAGGCCAGGCTAAGAACATTTCCAAAGAGCCATCGGTCGATCGGCCACAATCAGTGGAAAAATCGAAACCGAAAGCTAAAGACACTAAATCGAAACCGAAACTGGTGAAAACAACAGTAATCGGCTTGACGACTTCGGAACATACCAAGTCTAAACGTGTACTCGACCCCTCGGGATCGCAAGGGGGTGTCGACCCGAAGATCGGGGCGCCGAAGCCCGTATCTACTGTTAAGCACGTCACGCTCACGTCGACGTCGGGGTCCAAAGATGGCGACTCTTCCAAGGGACGCGAGACCCAAAAAAGCCTCGATCCGAAGCCTCGGAAGCCACTACTGGTGAAGGCCTTCGAGTCGAAGACAAAACTCGGCCCACAAGAACAGAGCAAGTCGAAGCAAAAGGGCGTACCTGCTGTGCAACAACAGCTCGAGTCGACGCAAGGCCACAAGCAACAGGCTGAACAGTCCAAGTAGGTCGGATCAAAAACTACGCCTACCTCCAAGCAGGTCAGTCCGTCGCCGAAGCTTACGGCGTCAATAAAATACGGACTGCCCCCAACGGCACGACCTAAGATGGTCCAGCTCCCAAAGGGCACCGACGCATCCAAGTCGTCATCGGTAGCCGCAAATGCTCAGCCCATGCAGGAGGACGTTCTATTCCAGGCACCGTCCTATGATAACCAGTCGAAACTATTCATCGACTCCGAATCAGGGCGACTCACTATTTATAAACGGAAAATCATTCCTGAAACTTCTATGGAGTCCTACAAGATACCACTCAAAAGGAAAAGAGACTCTGCCACCTCACCTACTATTTTTGAACCCATACAATCCTATGGACAAGACTATAGCTATTCTCCCACACCTGCCACTGAGGATGTGGAGGAAGGGTACACTGAGGACCAGTTTAATTATCCCATTGACACAAGCCGGGAGCAGTCCCAACCATGGACTGACCCTGTTGACCCTGAAGAACCACACACCGCCCCTGACGCTCAGTCCTATGCGGTCAAGACATCGCCTACTGAGGATACTGCTGCGTTTAACGCATTGATTGAGAGGGCAGCCCTTAACCATGATGTGGACATGCACACTGACCCCGTGGAGGAAGACTTTCTGTTTTGATACCTTCTCTACCTCAGAAAGATCAGTAAAAACTTTGCCTATGCTCAAAGGTGTACTCAAACATGCTGGTGACATTTTTAAAGAGCCAACAAAGGCAAGGGTAATAAACCCCAGGATTGAGAGGAAGTACCGACCTGCACCTGTGGACCCTACGTATATCAAGGGACAGCTCCCTTTGGACTCCTTGGTGGTGGCTAATGCTCGTAAGAGAGCAAACTCTCAAACAAGTGGTGATGCTCCTCCTCCGGACAAAGAATCCAAGATCTTGGAAGCTTCTGGCAAACGTGTGGCAGCTCAAGCGGCTAATGGTTGGAGAATCTCAAATACACAGGCCCTATTAGCAAGATATGATAGGGCTCACTACGACGCGCTAGAGCAGCTACTGCAACACCTGCCTAATGCTTATAAGGAGGGGGCGGAACTGCTCATACAAGATGGGAAGTTAATCTCAAACGCATCTATTAAATGTGCGTTAGATGCAGCTGACACAGCGGCTAGGGCCATCAACACTAGTGTAATGCTCAGGAGGCATGCATGGCTCCGCATCTCTGGGTTCAAGTCAGAAATCCAAACAACTCTGCTTAATCCGCCAGTTAACCCTGACTTTCTATTTGGTCCTGAGGTAGACACCACCCTAGAAAAAATTAAAAAAGACATAGAAACTGCCAAATCCATGGGAGCTCTACAGTCACAGCAGTTCAGGGGCGGTTCCTTTCGTCGTTCCGGTAACAGGGGGGCGTCTAGAAGACAAGCGTCGCAACAAACCCAATACAGCAAAGGAGGCACACAAACCACCTATAACAAAAACAATAGAGGTGGATACCGTGGGAACAGTACCAAAGGCAGAGGACGAGGAAATGACAATGCCAGATCCTCCGCCACTAATAAACAGTGACGTCTTGTCACTGCCCCCAGACCATATAACACCGGTCGGGGGAAGACTTCAGCAGTTCCTGCCAGTCTGGGAAGGCATTACCATGGACAGGTGGGTGAGACAACTTATACAACACGGTTATTGTCTAGAACTAACCTCCACTCCACCCAACATACCCCCAAGGCACCGTCCTATGTCCGCAGAGCACATGCACTTATTGCAACAAGAAGTCATATCCATGCTGCAAAAAGGGGCCATAGAACTTGTGCCTTTAGAACAACAGGGTACAGGGGTGTACTCACTGTACTTCTTAATCCCAAAAAGGCCCATTCTAGACCTCAGACCCCTGAACGAATACATCCTGTCAGAACACTTTCACATGCTCACTTTGCAGCAAGTTCTACCATTGCTCAGTCGGGGAGATTTCCTAGCAACACTAGATCTGAAGGATGCATATTTCCACATTCCCGTTCACCCCAGTCACAGGAAATATCTCAGGTTCACCATCAACAACCAGCATTACCAGTTCAAAGTCCTGCCTTTCGGGGTCACTACTGCCCCCAGAGTGTTTACCAAGTGATTAGCGACAGTAGCTGCACACCTTCGGAGACAACACATCCATGTCTATCCATATCTGGACGACTGGCTTGTCCAAGCAAAGTCGGCCCAGCAATGTGCCAGACACATGTCCCGCACAATTCACCTCCTACACAGTCGAGGATTTTCCCTAAATTACCAAAAATCACATCTACAACCCGCACCTGTCCAGCAGTACTTGGGCGCAGAAATAAACACTCTGACAGCAACAGAACGGCCCAACTCAGCAAGAGTGAACACCATGCAGGTGCTCATTGAAAAATTCAAGCCCCAACACTCACTCCCAGCGCAAGTGTTCATGCAACGAATAGGCATGATGGCCTCCTGTATCTTTATAGTCCCACACGCGAGGCTGCACATGCGTCCGCTTCAGGAGTGCTTGGCGCAACAGTGGAACCAGGCTCATGGACAGTTGAAAGACCTAGTGTTGGTGACCGGTCGTGCATACAACTCTGCATTGGTGGAACACACAAAACCTTTGCAGGGGACGACCGTTCCAAGAGCCTGTACCACAGATAGTGCTGACTGCGGACGCATCTCTCCAGGGCTGGGGAGCGCATGTCCTCGAGTACACTGTGCAGGGCCTATGGACAACACAGCAGCGAAAGATGCCCATCAACCTACTAGAACTGATGGCAATCTTCATGGCAATGAAGGCATTCAAGTTGCATTTGGGCAACAAAGTCATGCTGATCCGGACGGACAACATGACTGCAATGTATTACATCCAGAAACAGGGAGGGACACACTCTCCACAATTGTCACACCTAGCAGAGTGCATATGGAAGTGGGCCATTCAAAGGAACATGTTCCTCATGGCGGAACACCTCCCGGGCAAGGACAACCAGATGGCGGACCTGCTCAGCAGACACAGCCATCAAATGCACGAGTGGGAAATCCATCCCTCAGTGCTGCAGCCGTACTACCAGCAGTGGGGTCATCCAGACATAGACCTATTCGCCACACAAGAAAACGCAAAATGCCACACCTTCGCCGCCAGGTTCCCACACTCGCAGTCTCCGGGCAATGCGATATGGATGAACTGGTCGAACAGATTTGCGTACGCTTTTCCGCCAGCACCGCTCATACCGCTGGTAGCACGCAAACTGAGGCAGCACTCCATGACCCTCATCCTGGTTGCTCAAGAGGTGAGGAGGGAGAAGGATCCATCAGGAGAAAAAGTTACTATTCTTTAGTAACAATCTTTCCGGGGGATGCTCTGGTCTACTTGACCATTCCTCACCTATCCCTCCCACCTCCTCTTTCATGATGGTTATAGACCAGAAAAAACAAGATTCATATTTTCAGTTGCTGCACTATATATCTTTTCTGATCATGCTGCTTTGCAGGCATGGAAAAAAACAAATGAGAAACTGAGGTCTACACAACGGTAGGAGCGTCGCATAGAGCCAGTGCCCCCTACTGTCAGCGGAGAGCTTTGGAGAGAAGGTTGACTAACTAGTCTGGCGCCTGTTGGATTATTCAAGAAGTGAATAATCTGCAGGTCGGTAGAGTAACCACCAGAAATGTTCTTACTGCAGGTTGGTACATTTTCTACAGTGTCAGGAACATTTTCCTTAGTTTTTGCCATAATTGGAGGCATAAAATTCCTAGGTTATTTCCCTCACTTTTTCAAGCCTAATATCTTGGATCGCATTGAGAGCAGCTCTGAGGCTTTGTGGCCTCTTCGCCTCATGAAACCTCCTTGTAATTTTTGCCAGATGGCACATTCTGGCTCGGCAATAGAATCTAAAGTACAAGAGGGCCCAGCACCAAGGAAATATTACATATGTCATGCATAATCCTGAAGAGGCAGATCAGGATCTGCTGTGGTGACTACCCCAATGCAGTTGGTCCAGCGGCATCCCCCTTCCCCACCCAGAGCTGATGGTAGCGATGGACTTGCTCCTGCCTAGCTGGGCAGGTGGAGATTGTAGTGCTCCCATCTCCACATTAATCTGTTAGAGTTGTGGGCCATTTGTTTGGCTCTGAAGGTCTTCCTACTATCCATCGAGAGAGTCTGGTGCAGATTCATGAATCATAACACGGATCACTGTGTGAATGATCAGCTTTTTATGGGGTTTTCACGGTGAAGAGAGCGAAGAATGTGCAAATGAGGATATGTTTGAGGTGGATAGTCCTTTGCATTAAGATCTGCTGACACTGGCCAAGAAGCAGCCATCTGAATATCTGATCTTGACATCTGCCAGGCTGCAACTTGGATGTCCATGCATACATTCACAAACCACTACTACCATAACAGCCTGATTTGACGATAGAGCATTTTGGCTGTTTGGTTGACTTCTGATCTGAGTCCACTTCACAGACCCTTCACCTGGGAAAGGTATTACTTTGGTATCTGTTCTTGGGTGAGGAATTTGCTGTTTGAGTGTTACTGAAGATTGATACATTTGTCTGATTGATACTCTCAAACCATAGATTCTGCTAGCCTCTTTTTAACATCTAAAAAGTACCAAGTTAGTATTCAGCACACTGGTACATTGTCTGAGGGCGCAAAAAGGAGAAAATAAGAAACTGACGTCAGCACGCAGTGGTGACGCTTGTATGCGGCTCTACTAAGTCAGATTTATGGGCATGACAAAGCCAATGTGGGAAGTGGTGCATGGGAGCACTGCTGAAAAGTTCCTGGATCGAGTCTAGAGTCTGTGAAGTATTAGAAGTTGAGGTATCAGTGGTTAGATAGAATATCCACCAGAAAAAGCGTTACCGAAGGAAAATAGCCTCTTCTTTTACAACCTTGTTACCTGAAAGCCAGCCGTCATCTGTGGGTTTTTCAACAAAGCATGCCATGTTAGCTTTGATTGTTTTCAGCACTTTTTGCACAAAAGTGGAGGTTATCAGTTCATACCACCTCTAAGCATTGTCTTTACTCTAGCTGATTTTCAATTGTCATGAGTTTTGTGGAGAAGCAACCTGCTGCCTTACTGATCCTCTGTGGCCCTTGGTTACAGCCATTTACATTAGTCGAATGCATTGTGTACTGTGATTCCTTCCTGGATTTACAATGAAACAGACACAAGTGATGGCAGAAAAAGATAGTATTTTCTGCCCATCTCTTTAATATTATATCACCCAAGGCTATGCTTCTTCTCTGGTTCCATCTGGATTACCACAACACAGCCTGGTGTGTGTATGGTTTATGTATGTAGAATTTCTGCCGTGCAAACTTCGCCAAAAGGCAGTGGAGAGCTGTACCTTGTCCAAGAACAGCATACAATCAGTGAGTAAGATGAGATGGAGCTTGATTAAGACTGGTTAATCCATTGTGATGTAGTGCTCTTTTAAAAGAGATGAGTGTCTTCAACTCTTCTCTGAGTTAGAGCAGCTTTGTGGATGGAGATGGGAATAGCCTTCCAGAACCTGGTGTTTGGGAATTGTATATTTTGTGATGAAATTGTTATGTTACTCAGAACTTCTTACACTTAGTGTTGGATTATATTCTCATGGGGTGTCTCTTCAAGCATTGTAAGATGCCTGCTTCCCCTCTGCACCTTTCCAAAGCTTTCAGGCAAGCTCTTGCACCGTTGTGCTCTGTCCCCCGCTGAGCTCACGCCCAATCAATTCATTGTTCAGCCTGAAGGCCCCCTGACAACCCACTGGTACGGGCCGTAGGATGGCTTCAATAACTTGTTCACATAAAGCTTGTCACTGCTTGGAATGGTGTTCAAATATGCCAATCTAAGACAGTCCGTTGTGGACAACTCTACTGACTTGTAGCAGGACAGCTTTACACGGGTATATACATGGTCTTTTCTGCTCGCCAAAAAATGTCCCAACATCATTTTGGCTCTATACCAAATCTTCAATAATGTGTACATCCTCTGTGAGGAGGAATAGTTCGGATGGAGTTCCTGTTGACCAAGGAGGCTGCCTAGCACATGTACTGGTAACTGAAGTATTGAGCCGGTGCAGATGTTGTTGGGGTCTTGGTCAAAGCCCCACCAAGAGCAGTCTTTATTACTGGAAGGGACAAGTGATAGCCTAGGTGCTTGCCTAGGCCTACAACTGGCCCCACTCACATACGTTTTTTTCCTGCTAGCATGTGCATGCTACTGTTCTATAGGTAAACAACTTTTTTTCATGCCTCGTTCGTTGTTTTTAGCACGCTATTGTGAAATTACAATCTTCTCTGGGTATAATGTTGGCTGATGCTGCAAACACATAATTTCCCAGTTCTACCTAGCTAGCACACCGAAAGTAAAAGGCTATTTTAGAGGCTCAGTAGATTGTTAGAAATATAGACCGGTTACTAGCTGTATAGTTGGCAGTTCAGACGCCACTTTTTAGGTCTCGCACTGCGAATCGATCGCGAAGCGATCGTCGCTGCGAGACTCTATTGTGATAATTTCTGCTTTCAAGGAGCCAAGGGAGACAGGATACAAGTGATGTGCAAGCGCGCGTAAACAGATCAGGTCGCGCGCACTTCCTGTCTCCCATGGCTCCTTGGAAGCAGACACACAATCACACACACACACACACACATACAGAACCCCCTCCCTCCCCCGCTGCCGCGCACACGCAGACACACACATACAGAACCCCCCACTCCCAACCCCCTCGCCGCCGCGCATACACACACGCACGCACGCACACACATAGAGAACGCCCCCACCCCCCCGCCGTGCACACACACACATAGAGAACCCCCCTGCCGCGCATACACACACGCCCCCACCCCCCGCCGCACACATACACACGCGCGCGCGCACACACATGAGCGCACCTAGACCCCCCCCCTGCAGCCCCTCCCCCTGAAACTAAGCCCCACTCACCGCCACTCCGTACTTCTGCAGCCTCCGCGGGGCTCTCCCTTGGGCATGTGAGCCCCGCGTCACCGCTGCTCCTCTGGCCAGGCACTCCGTGGGCGCGGGCTTCACAAGACCGAAGTCCCGCCCCACGATAGGTTTTGTTTTGGTCAGTGCGCGTGCACGTCTTGTTTAAAACTGGCCAGTGAATGAGAAGTTCTTACAGAGACAGGAAAAACATTATATAAATTGTGAGTTAACACTACAAAACTAAACTGAGATGATGCACAAGAAGGAGAAGGTTCAGCAAGAAGATACAGTGAAGCAGGGAGGACGGAATGAGAAGGGGCGTACAGAGAGAAGGAAACAAAGATAGGACTGCAATGGGCGACGTCGGGGAATGAAATATTTAAAAATATCAGAAAACGAAATTTACTTTTTACAAGCTGAATGCGACAGGAAGAGATGTCAGCAGCAGGTGGAAAAAGACCAGATGAATGCAAGCATTTTGGAAAGCTTTAAGTGAGTCATTTAAGTATTTAGGAAATACAACATTGTTTGAAGAACGGTAAAGCAGCAGCAGGACCAGAGGTTTTTTTTTAAACATACTTTATTGAAAAACATTGCAGTGTGATAAGGTTACATTATTGATACATAAGGTATTTTTTTTTCTTTTTGTTGCTATTCCGATTTATTCATTATGCTTGTTTATCACTTTAACAGCAGGATCAGAGTTTGTAGGTGCATTTTCAGGGCAGATAGGGACAGGAAAGTTTTGATTTTTGTGAATATTATAAAAGATGAAAATGACAAGATTTAGTAACTGCAGAAGTATGTTGGAAAAGTCAAACCAAGATACCAGCAAAATAATGAAACAGAAAGCGAAGTTAGAGGAAGGAGGATAGGTGGAGGAACAGATATGGAACAACTAGAGCGCCGAAAATAGTCTGGCGCTATAAGGTTGTTTTAAGAAAGTGTAAAGCCATCAGGGATCGATTGCAGAAGGACAGGTAGAGAAACGCTTAGATGAAGAAAAAGGGGAGGTAGCGAAGTATATTTGTGAAAGAGTGTAGAAATGAGGATCAAAGCCAAATGATACAAATGTCTGCAGATAAAAGAGTAAAGGATCGACCATAGGCTTGAGGACACCCCATATTACACAGAGACAAAAAGGTAAGTTTCTAAGAGACTGAAAAAGAGCATCTGTTGAGATGCAAAGAAAGTCAATTATGAAACAACCAGAGGTCCTCAAAATAGTGACATAGAAAGATCCATTTCAAAAGACGTAGAAATCTCTGAGAGAATTAAAACATAGGAAAGCTTATTGTGATACGAGTGGCAAAGAGGATTAGCAAAGTAGAATGGTTTCAGTGGAATATATCGAGGAAAATCCTGATTGAGCAGGAGATAAGAGGTTTTTCATATTAAGGGAAGAGGAAACCTTCATGGAAAGAAGCCATTCACAAATTTTAGAGCGAGTAGTGAGTAGTGAACTCGATTTACAATTTCAGATACCATCAGAACTTAAGGATGGTTTCTTGAGTGGAGGAATTATAGTGGCTGATTTAATCAGTGGAAGGTTTCTGAAGACAAGTGTAAATTCAGGAGGTAAGATTGGAGAGATGAAGTCAGACCTGAAGGTAAGATGGCTCCTTACTTGACTGTACTGAAGAGAAATATGTATATGACAGCATTTAGCCATAAGTGTACCACAATTTAATAAAACTTTATTTAGCCTCCGCTCAGCTGTGTTTTCCTTTGCGTGTTTTGTTTAGTGGGTTTCCTTTGCTGGTACCTCACTTCTGCCCATCCAGCTTCTGAGCTGCATCACGTTTCCTTTCCTTTGACCTTTCCACAGTAGGTCACATGATCGGGCTTCCTTGATAAAGATCTTCTCCACTGAGACAGAGCTCCTCTGGTTCCATCTTCCATCACCAAGTGAAGATACAGAAAGGGAGAGAGACATCCCAGGCTGCCCAAAGAGTCTTCAGTACCAACTGTGCTTGGGAGAGTCATTATTGGGCTTTCCCCATCAGACCTAGTGCTTTCCTGTGTGGCTGACCCTATGTAACTTACCTCAGGGTGTCTAACCCAGGCTTCTTTGTAAAAAGCAGGGAGGTCAAGCATGTCTTCACTTTGTATCTTGCTTTTTTGGGGTATGTTAGACCAGGTAGGACCAGAATCCCTGCCCTGTTCAACTCCATTACTTCCTTACTTGATGCACATTTTCCATCTCTTGTTTGGCAAAACCTAAATACAATCCTTTTGCGGAATCACTAACTGTGCCTTCCTTTCTATTTTCTAAACACAAATCACACCAATGGGTTAGTTGAACAATAGCTTGGGGGCACTCAACCCCCCACACCCCATGTAAATTTGTCCACTCCAGGATGCCAAGATCCTGGGTGGCCTGTCTTTCTACAAATGTAAATTAATTCATTTATGCAACACAGTTTTATAATAAAATGCCTCTTTCTATGAGCTGCTTAATGCTGCTTAGGATTTGCTGGTATTATGGATACTTTTCTGCCGCTGCGGTATGGACTTCATATGATACTCTGTGGTAGCCTAACAGTGCTTCCATGTTTGGACTTCTATTGTCCCTGGGTGACGTCCATGAAATACTCTGTAATTGCTTAATCTGTCTTCAGAGTAGGACATCTGTTTCTTCTGAGTGAACTTCATTTACTACAGTGTCTCTGATGCTGTTGGCATTTGTAACTCCCAGGGGGATAATTAAGCATATTACCTGTGGGACTCACTGACCCTGATCAATAGTAGCTTCTTCTTCATTACCAGGTAAACTTCGAGATTTTAAATATGCAGATGTGCCTATACTTACACTCTCCCTAACACTTCCTGCTTAAGCAAAGCAATGCTGTTGCACCATCTTAATGGCACATCCCCAAATCTCACATACTTAATGATACACCTCCAATAGAGGCCAAACTACATCTAAGACCATTTTCAACACAAACTCTAAAAGGCTTCACAGAAGCCCGATGTAAATTAGAACACTTGCTAATATGTTAGGTGTCATAAATACTACAATACAAAACATTAGGGGTAGATTTACAAGCCCATTGCGCCACTTTTGCGTCACTTTTCCATATGTTAAAAGTGACGCAAAAGAGGTGCAAAGGGCTTTTCTAATTTGTTCCTGGTTTAGTCCTTCTGCTTCAGCTAACTTTTCCCTTTGCTTATTAATTTGGTTTCTATCGTAGCTTTTGTATTTGCGCTGGTGTCATATTCTTAACTGATTCTTCAAGTGCTCTCAGGGGCACCACCACATCACCCAGGGACACCACCACGTCACTCTGGGACACCACCACGTCACTCTGGGACACCACCACGTCACTCTGGGACACCACCACGTCACTCTGGGACACCACCACGTCACTCTGGGACACCACCACGTCACTCTGGGACACCACCACGTCACTCTGGGACACCACCACGTCACTCTGGGACACCACCACGTCACTCTGGGACACCACCACGTCACTCTGGGACACCACCACGTCGCTCTGGGACACCACCACGTCGCTCTGGGACACCACCACGTCGCTCTGGGACACCACCAGGTCGCTCTGGGACACCACCAGGTCGCTCTGGGACACCACCAGGTCGCTCTGGGACACCACCAGGTCGCTCTGGGACACCACCAGGTCGCTCTGGGACACCACCAGGTCGCTCTGGGACACCACCAGGTCGCTCTGGGGCACCACCACGTCACTCGGGGGCACCACCACGTCACTCGGGGGCACCACCACGTCACTCGGGGGCACCACCACGTCACTCGGGGGCACCACCACGTCACCCGAGGGCACCACCAAATCGCTCTAATACACCACCACATCGCTCTAATACACCACCACATCGCTCTAATACACCACCACATCGCTCTAATACACCACCACATCATAATAATAGACCACCACGTCACTCAGCCCAACCACATCATCACTCAGCACCACAACAGCACTGCCCTTGCTTGCCCAAGATCAGGAAGCAAGCACACCGAACCAGCACCTCCTCACCACTTCTTTTCAGCCAATAGCAACCCCCATGCCCAGCATACACAGAGAACTACACTGCTATGGCACAGCACTACCAACTACCTGCCTTCCTGCCCCTACACTGTTACCCCGTGGTGCAGCCACAGGACAGTGGCTACATTGCCCGTGTCTGCCCCGCAACACGTTGTTCCTGCCATGGAGGTTTCCCACAACTGGGTGCAGATAATAAGTACAGGGACCCAAAGATATGTGGCATCGCAGAATAAGAACGGACGTGGTACAGGTAGGCTTTTTAAAATTTATTTATTAGTTTTCACTTTTATATAGCGCAAACTTTACCCGCAGGTATCAGAGCGCTTTAAATCAGCATGCTTGTAACAAGCAAGACTAGCACTCTATATTACTTCCAACTTTGCTTAGCATAAGCAACAGCTAACCATTCACAAACGATGTTTATATACCAATTGCAAATTAAAAAATAAATAATTATGCAAAGCATTGTCATTTACAATGCCAGTAACTCAAACTTTAATGCTGCGAGACCTATTGCATTGTAAATGCTTGTTTAAAGTATGACTTCAAAACTTCCTCTGTAAACATGCTCTTCTCTTGCCACCGTGCACTGTTCTCCATATGGTTAAATGAACTATTTCTAATAATGTTAATGTTGACTTGAGAGCCGGTTTTAAAATACATTTGACGCTCTCCTGTTAAAGAAAGTTCATGAGCTATCCAAGAAAGTATGAGTCCTTTCTTTCCCCTCGTCAATTTCTTTATGTTGAATGGTCAGAAGAGATGCTTTGGTTGTAGGTCTATGACAAGCTTAATCTTAACGGATCATCGTGCTTTCTAGTCAGAGGTTAAAAACCAGGATTTGTTTATGCTAACTGACCACACTCACCTTGCTGTATGATGTCTGGACAATTTAGGGATCGTAGTTGAGATTAGCTTTGAGTTCTCATAAGATGATTTTGTTGGTAATTGATGGCCCATAAAACAGAAGGTTTACTTTTACATCTGAATTGGAAATGGGTACCTTCATTAGAAGCCAGCCTAGAAGGTGACCTGCTTCCATTTTGAGAGTACCCATAGCTTGCAAATGCAAGAAGACACATTGTGCCAGAAAATCTCCAGTTCCTGTGTTGATTGACATCTTCCACAGCCATTCTCCGATTACTGGGCTCGTGAGTTTAACAAGTTCAAGTCTTCAAAGGGATCTCCCTTCGTTCTGGATGTCCTGTCACTGCAACACCGAGGCATCATCTGCTCACTGCTACCACAGTGGAAGGGGTGAACGACGATTTGATTTTCTTCTAATATTTTTCCTGCGCACCACCGTGCGCGGCACCTAGAGTTGTTTAGTTTGGAAGACCCAGTTCAGGGCATCGGATATGTATTACTTGTTAAATATATTTATTTAAAAGACAGTAGCAAGGGGAGTGGGACATAAACAGCAGAAGCATGGCATGTGAGCACCATCAAGTACAATACATGCAAATGTTGTGCCATCTGTGTTCAATTTAGGGACTGCAGATAACAAACAGCTCATATGCTTTCCCGATTTAATGCTGTTCTCACAGACCCAACAACTTGAAAGCCCTTTTTGCCAAACAGCCTCTTTGCTCCACAAGTACATTTGCCCTGGTCACCTCTCTGAGCACTTGCTGATCCCGTTCTGGGAACTGTCTCATGGTGGTTAAGACATTTTGCAGAAGAGCTGCTTACCAGAATTATTGCAGTTTGTATTGGCTCTCGTGGATTACATCTGGCCGCACAATGTTTTATGTTTTCTTAATACTGAATGAGACATGTTTACTGGGCACGGCTACCAGGTGTGGTTGCGTTGGACTCGGAAGGGGTAAGTTAAACATGCTCGTTCGTGGTGGTAGAGGTGTCATTGCTGCATTGTGCACCCACAGAAATGTTAAGGACTCTAATAGTTACAAAGGTAGGTGCAGAATGTATGTGAGACTAAAAGACTCCTCGTGCCTGGAAACTGGCTGAGGCAGTGCCAGCGGGTTGGACTAAGGGCTGCCCTTTTCGTGACTAAACTCTCAGACACAAACTAGACGGTGAGTCAATGTATTTATTATTTATTTATTCCATCTTGGATCCCAGGAACATCCCTCCGCTTGCATCAGTGTACCTCACATTATTCGGATTGAAAGCTCTGTTTAGCAAGTGGCCCAGAGAATAGCAATGTTTAATAATAAGTGGCATCTGAATTCACCCTCGCCCCTTAAATTGTACCCAAGCAGGCCTCGAAAAATCTACTCACCCACTTGCAATTGGGAGTCAACTGTTAGCAGGTCGAGCTATTTTTAGCACCTACTAGTCCCATATGGGAGTGAACTAAAGCTGGAAAAGAACAGGTGTTCTGTTCATTCAGAATGTGAAGGAGCAATAAATATGGTATTAAATCGTGTTTATCTTGACACATTTGCTGTCCAAGGAAAGAGGTCAAATGTCAGTTTGTCTTTTTACTAATTGCTGCTTAGAAAATGGAGTTTCTTTTTTTTTTTCTTACTACAGTTAGAGAAAAAAAACTGACGAATTCAGACAGCTCACTTGACCAAAACCTCTAACACATAACATTTAAATAGCCTGACAATGAATATTACAATATTTCAAAATGTATCCAGAATTATGAAAACATTATTTTTAAAATAAGAAGTGTGATACAAACAAAAAGTTAAATGGGAGCAAAATAAATCAGAACACCCTAGTTTGTGATGTGCAAATGACATATATTTGCAAAAACTCTATTACCAAACATTGTTTGTACACTCTATAGTCTGATCAGTAAAATTGCAAGTCAGTGTGAAATTTTGTGGCCGTTTCAATGTAAAATCTGCTGACTGCAGTTTACAGTGTGCTGCCACTTCATGCTTTAGTTGTGTATTTATTAAAAGTGATAATGATTTTTAAACACGATTATAGAAACATTCCTGCCACCACCCTGTTGACGATGCTGTTAATGAACTAAGAGGCAAGTCAGGGGTCATGTGTATCCTAAACGTGGCTAGATTTTTGTTATATATGGAGCAAAGGTTTAGTTTATTAAATCAAACAAGAGTTTTTTGCACAGCAGTCATGCTGAACTCTCATTTTGAAGGTGCTCTCATATGTGATAATGAATAAAATGGTAGCACAATGAATTAACATATTTGCCCACAATCCGATAATTTGGAAACAGTTTATGGGGTCGAGAGCATTACAATTAGGTTGAGTAGATCATTTAAGTCACTAGACCCGCAGGTCTAGTATAATTTTTCTGAGTTTTCTAGGCCTGCTAAGGGATGCCAGGGTGCAAGGAGTAAAGATCCTGCTGAGCACAGGGCTGAGGTTTCTGTGAATAAAACCTTTGTATCTTTGATTACTTGTTCTGGTCACTTAATGACTGCATTGGCATTTCATACATTTTAGGTAATCTGCTGTTGCCCATGGGTCAGTGGGCAACATGCCTCCCTGTCCAGGACTTCATTTTGTAATATTGGTGTATTGCATAATCACATTTTCAATTGACTTTCGCATGCAGACTGCTTTAGCGAGATGGAAGGGCTACCACTGTTGGCTTAACAGAATCAGCTATTCGGAAGAGCGACATGAACCTTGGAGAGATAGTTAAGCAACGTTGTGTTCGGCTTGCAGCGCATGACATTGATTTTTGTAGTGCAGACTGTCGCATCAGCAACGCTGTGGCGCTGGGAGGATCTATGGTTGGCCATGTGCCAGCATTTGTGTTCGAGTGATGGGCTTCAACTGTAAAATGTAAGCTGATTAGGTCTCGCGACCTGTCAATGCGCATGTGCATTGAGCGGAGCGAGACTATAGGGGCTTAAACAGACTTTAACTAACTGGCGATTTGATGCTGTGCCCGTGCGCTTTTAGGTCAATGCGCAAGCGCATTGACCTAAAATGCGCGTGCACAGCATCAAATCGACAGCCATCTGTTCCCCAGCAGCTCTTCCCGCTACAAGCTTCCCCCAGCGTGCGCTCTGGCTCAGCCGAGCCGCACTCCTCCCACACCTTTGAAGTGAAGCTTCACTTCAAAGGCCCCTGCTGCTTCACACTATATCCAGGCGTGTCGCATTTCTCCTCCCCACAGCAATGCCGGTCGTACTTTCACTTTGACGACCGCAGGCCGTCTCTCGTGTTTCTCCTCCCCCTCCCAGGGTTTTTTTTTTTTTAAACTTGTTTTACTTGCGGGTTGACACAGTGCCTTCTAATTACTGGGTGAGCTTACACTCAAAAACTTTCACTTTGACGGCCGCAGGCCGTCTCTCGTGTTTCTCCTCCCCCCTCCCAGTGTTTTTTTTTTTTTAAACTTGTTTTACTTGCCATCATGCATCCTAATCCAAACTTCTGCAGTTGCCTGACGTTGTGTGATTCTGTGTAAAGGACTTTATTTCACTATGGCTTCAAGTGTAAAACAACCATTGAAAATGCAATAGGCCTCGCCTTTTATTAAGTTAAAGCCATTTGCTTTGCTAAACAATACCATTAGCTAAGCAAATGACTTTACCTTAATCAAAGGCGAGACCTATTGCATTTTCAATGCTTTTATTTTAATCTGCCAAGGGCAGACCTGCCTGTTAAAGGGGGCCTAGATATTGTTTGGGATGGAAAGAATGACAGGTGAATGGACTGAGCATAAGCAAAAATATAATCCCTGCCTTAATAAGCAAATATAAAAAAGCAGGCTTGAAGGTGTTATATGTTGAGGGTATTTAGCACATTTGGGAGGGGAGCACATGAGATCTATGGGAGAAAGTTGTGCCTCAGAAAATCAAAGATGGGACATACTCGTCCTTTTGGTTATTGAACAGTAAAATAGGAAGAATTAGCAATCTTGGACTCTGTCCCCCTTTTACGGTGTTTCAGTAGCTCCTTTTCCAAATGTTTATGATAGTTCAGAAGAAGCTCTGTGAGTCTCTCATGAGCCAGGAAGACTACCTATAAAATTGAAAATACTGAGGGGTCTTCGAGGTGGAAGTTGAGGTCGCTGAGGAAGTGTCTACATACCAAAGTGAGGGGAGCTATTATTTTGGGTATGGAGTTGCAGAAGGGGGTCAGGTCCTGGTGGTCTGTAGGCTAGCATACCTCTGATGGTTGAGTGGGCGTTGGTTTGGATATGGAAGTTGAGGTGCTCCATGTCGGGTGAGGGGGGGTTGTCAGAGGTGGGGAGCCTGATAGTGTCCTTGTGGATGATGGCAATTCCTCCTCAGGGTCTGACTGGGCGGACTCTGTGGGTCATTTTGTAGCCTTTGGAGTGGCGATGTCGAAGTCAGAGGTTGAGGAGTCCTTACATCAAGTCTCTGAGGAATACTGCGTCCAGGTTGGTGATGGTGATTGTTTCCTAGAGTTTGATGACCTATTTGGTACGAGAGCGTACGTTGAGTAGCATGCATCGAAATTTGGGCTGGTGGTCAGGTGTTTGTGGGAGGGGTTGTGGTTGCGTTGCGTTGGGTTGGAGGTGAAGCATCAGTGGTGACAGTCGAAAGCTCCTATGGCGTCTGTGGGTGAGCAGGTGCAGCAGAGGGTGCTGTGGCACCCTGGGTGCAATCCTGCTTACTCCGTTGGTAATGGTTTTCAAAATAGGAAAGTGCTTTGTAGGAGTGAAAAAGTGTGGCCAGGCCAATGAAATGTCTGTTCTCTTCTGGAGGACATGTCTGATTAGCTGCTAAGGTCTTCTAAGGATGGTGGCCTATGAATTTGTGAGTCCGTTGAAATTTCCTTCGGGTCTGAAATAGTCAGGCTCCAAGGACAAATCCGGTTCGGAGCTGAAACCAGCTGCTTCGAAACACAAACATGCTTCAGAGCCAAAACACGCTTCGGAGCCGAAACATTCTAAAGACAAGTCTATTTTGTTACCAAAATCCAAGGACAATGTTCTCCATCCTCCAGAACAAATTTTAGACGTTCTTAAGGCCAAATTAGATCCAAAACAATAGAACATTTATATTAATCCTGATACTGGACACATTTTGGCTAAAAATCCAGCAAAACGCAAGCTTCCTGCAGAGGACACTTCTGATAAGATCCCCTTAAAGGTGGTCATGGCTACTAGCCCTGTTTATCCTGCCCCACAACTCTCTCCACATCCACCATCTTATCCACAATTAATAATTGAAGATCCATTAAATAACACCTCCGTTATCTCCACATAGAGATCCAGTTATGGATCAGATTGATGATGATATTTATTTGCCTGCAGACCTTTATCGTGCAACACCATCACCACCAGATGATGATATGGTTTATCAACAGCTCATTGCCAGATCAGCAGAGTATCATGGGGTACCATTGCATAAACATTAGAAGAGGAATTTATATTTGAAACATATAGGTCAAGTCAAACACTCTCGATGCTTAAAGGCATGATGAGACCTGTAAAGGATATCTTTAAAGACCCTATCAGAGCACATGTTTTAACTCCCATGGGTAGATAAAAAATATAAACCCTCACCAGCAGATCCTGTTTATTAAGGAACAATGACCTCTTGACTCCCTAGTAGTGTCCAATACTTGCAAAAGAGCTGACTCGCTAACCTCTGGCGATGCACCTCCCCCAGATAAAGAATCCAAACTTATAGATGCCTGTGGAAAACGAGTAGTGGTTCAAGCCGCTAACCACTGGAGCATTGCAAACACACAGGGCCTACTAGCTAGGTATGACAGGGCACACTGGGATGAGCTGGATGAACGTGTCCAATATCTCCCAGACTAACACAAAACTAAGGCACAGCAGTTAGTTGAAGAGACGAAAGTCATCTCGAACTCCTCAATAAGATGTGCTTAAGATGCAGCTGACACTGCAGCTAGGGAGATCAATACCAACATTCTCTTTAGAAAGCATGCATGGCTTAGGATCTCAAGGGTTTAAGCCTGAGGTTCAACAGTCCATTTTGAACACCCTCTTTGACGAGGAACACCTGTTTGGTCCTGTAGTCGACCAATCCTTAGAAAAGATGAAAAAGGACACTGAAGTGGCAAAATCCATGGGTGTGCTCCAGTCCCCATCTAGTAGAGGCTCCTTTCGCCGCTCATTTTACAGAGCAGGGTCCAAAACAACATCCTCAGACAAGGGCAACAACCAGTCCTTTTCCTCTAGAGGTTTCTATAGGGAGGATTCAGAGGAAACCATTCCAAAGACAGGGGTAAAGGCGCAACACCCCTAATAAACAGTGACTTGTCCACACTTCCCTCTGATCACTCAACACCTGTTGGGGAAAGACTTCAACAGTTTCTCCCCATTTGGCAATCTATAACAACCGACAAATGGGTCCTAGACCTTATCCATCATGTTTTTAGGGCTCGGACTCCTCCCCACTGAAAGTGGGAGGAGCTTCGAGAACTAATGTTAAAGAAGAAAAAAAAGAAGTATCTCCTAGGGCTTTGGCCGAGAAAAATTCCACACATTCCTTTGCGTGTTCTGTCATCTGGCCAGTGATTCGTCTTCGTTGTGTTGTCGTTTTAATAGGCTTGAAGTGATAGGGTAAATGTAGTTTTGTTCCGCCATCTTGGGCATATTTCGTTCGTGCTCGCGCAAAGAAGTACATTAATTATAATTAGGAGCTGTCAGGGTGGCCGTGTAATGCATTCCAGATGGTGTGCGCGCGTTCACCATCTAGCAGTGTGTTTGTCTGGCGCGCGTCCTCCTCACGTGCACACAGGCATAGACGCCGTGTGCGGCTCCTTCCTGCCGGCCCGGGGAGCTGCTCTGCCGCTCTCTGGCTCACCCCCGTCTCCCCGCCTGATTTAGTGTGTAGTTTATGGGCACGTGCCAGGAGCAGTATATGTGCTGCGGTGCTCTCTGCAGTTTATGGGGACGTGCAAGTGGCAGCAGCAGCGCCGCTGTGCTCCCGTATGGCCCCCGAGCCCATCCGCACTGGGTAATGGGCACGCGCAGGGCAGCGGCAGCAGAAGCACCGAACTGCGAGGCGCTCTAGTCTGCACCGGTTTGCCAAGCTGAAATTGTAAAGCATCACAATGCGAGGAGCGCCTGTGTAAACACAAAACAGCACACGGATCCAAGCTTTTCGTGATTTGCGCTGCCAAAACTCCATCAATCATTAAGAAGGTGGGATACAAGGATTATGTATTCTTATAACACACTATTTCGAGCAGGAACACTCTTATCTTGCCAAAACACGGGCCAAAAGGAGTTCGCGGATTATGTCAAAAAGGCCAGGACATTTCTAGAGGGGATTACAAGGAAAAAATGCTTTAAGTCGGAGCACGTAAATATGCGTTATAACAGCTCACACCGAGCACCTGTGAAAACTAATAACTACAACAAATCTTTTCACTGAGAAACGCACCAGGCACTATAAACGGATGAAAACTATGGCTCAGATCAGCTAAAAAAACACCAAAGAAATAATGCAAAGCCCATTGGGTTGAGAGTGCTCCAGTTCCCCCCCCCTCCTCCCCCCTCAACCCCCCTCCATCCTCCCCCTCCCCCTCCCCCCTCTCCTGTCACCTGGGGTAGGCCAAGCTGACCGGGCTGCGGCTGCATGAAACACAGAAAACTGGATATTTGCATAATGAACGAGACCAACTATGTTTCTAACGGTGGCGAGATGAAATGCTGATTATCATTAAAGTAGAGTTGGGAAAACTAAAAGACAGACAAAGACCAATAGCATTGACTGCAGATGCAGAACTGGAAAGCCGGACGAAGACCGGATGTAGGTGTTATCGACAAGGATCTTGCACAAGAACATCCCTTCTCCGCACTAGAACAAATATGCAGCGACGAACAAATAACCTGTGAGGTTTGGCGGGGAGAATCACTTTCAACAACAAATGGATAACCAAAATTTGAAAAGCCGGCTAGGCGAGACAATGAGATGGGAGACAATGCTGCAGAATGCAGTGCAGCATGACACAGCACAAGACATACAGTGAGCTACACTGCTGCCTAGGCTAGAACAAACTGTTACACAATGAATGTAGAGGTGACACGCTTCCTTCCAGCGCCTATTCATGGCACGGCAGAACGGACGCAAGCAGATCTAGGCACTTGTACGCAGCACATAAAGGACACAGGGCAATAACCCAGGCCCTGGGCCAGGGAGGGGATGTGCACCTGTGCACTTTAGTGCGGGTCAAATGGCAATGGAGGGCTCAGAGGTCATACAGGGCACTGCAGAGCAGAACACTTCAAAACGTAGTTTGAATACAGTAGTTTGTAAGCACTAACATGCATAATGTACAGCAAGATGTCTCACTGAGTTAAACTCTTGCTGCGAACATCGGTTTTGATAGGAAGAACAAGCAAAGCCAACGTAAATGTCCATCCTTCCTATGTATGTAAACTGCGTACCAATTCATTGGTTAACTGTAACATCTTTTGTTGCAGCGCTTTCAAGTCGTAAGTGATGTGAGATGTGAGTGCAGAGTAGTGTGCAGAGTAGTGTGCAGAGTAGTGTGCAGAGTAGTGTGCAGAGTAGTGAGTAGAGTAGTGAGTAGAGTAGTGAGTAGAGTAGTGAGTAGAGTAGTGAGTAGAGTAGTGAGTAGAGTAGTGAGTAGAGTAGTGAGTAGAGTAGTGAGTAGAGTAGTGAGTAGAGTAGTGAGTAGAGTAGTGAGTAGAGTAGTGAGTAGAGTAGTGAGTAGAGTAGTGAGTAGAGTAGTGAGTAGAGTAGTGAGTAGAGTAGTGAGTAGAGTAGTGAGTAGAGTAGTGAGTAGAGTAGTGAGTAGAGTGTAGTGAGTAGAGAGTAGAGAGTAGAGAGTAGAGAGTAGAGTAGTGAGTAGTGAGTAGAGTAGTGAGTAGTGAGTGCAGAGTAGTGAGTAGAGAGTAGGGTAGTGAGTAGAGAGTAGGGTAGTGAGAAGTGAGGTGAGTAGTGAGTGCAGAGTAGTGACTAGAGTAGTGAGTTGTGAGTGCAGAGTAGTGAGTAGAGTAGTGAGTAGAGTAGTGAGTAGAGTAGTGAGTAGAGTAGTGAGTAGAGTAGTGAGTAGAGTAGTGAGTAGAGTAGTGAGTAGAGTAGTGAGTAGAGTAGTGAGTAGAGTAGTGAGTAGAGTAGTAGAGTAGTGAGTAGTGAATAGAGTAGTGAGGTGAGTAGAGTAGTGAGTGCAGAGTAGTGAGTAGTGAGTAGAGTAGTGAGGTGAGTAGAGTAGAGTAGTGAGTAAAGTAGTGAGTGCAGAGTAGTGAGAAGAGAGTAGTGAGTAGTGTAGTGAGTAGTGTAGTGAGGTGAGTAGTGAGTAGTGAGTGCAGAGTAGTGAGTAGAGTAGTGAGTTGAGTAGTTAGTAGTGAGTAGAGTAGTGAGTTGAGTAGTGAGGTGAGTAGAGTAGAGTAGTGAGTAAAGTAGTGAGTGCAGAGTAATGAGTAGTGAGTAGAGTAGTGAGTAGTGAGTAGAGTAGTGAGTGGAGAGTAGTGAGTAGTGAGTGCAGAGTAGTGAGTAGACTAGTGAGTAGAGTAGTCAGTAGTGAGTAGAGTAGTGAGTAGAGTAGTGAGTGCAGAGTAGTGACTAGAGTAGTGACTAGAGTAGTGAGTAGAGTAGTGAGTAGTGAGTGCAGAGTAGTGAGTAGTGAGTGCAGAGTAGTGAGTAGAGTAGAGTAGTGAGTAGTACATCACAGGCAGCAGCTGTGCAAGCATCTTACACTCACAAGGAGACCACAGGCAGCTGAGGTGCAAGCTTCTCCCACTCACAAGAAGGACATCACAAGCAGCAGCGGTGCAAGCTTCTCACACTCACAAGAACGACATCACAGGCAGCAGCAGTGCAAGCTTCTTACACTCACGAGGAGACCACAAGCAGCAGAGGTACAAGCTTCTCACACTCGCAAGAAATACATCACAAGCAGCAGTGGTGCAAGCTTCCCTTACACACTGACAGCAGGTACTGTGCCAAGGCAGCAGCAGCAACAGAGCAAGAGTCCCTTACAAAGAACAGGAACAGCACAGAGATGCACAATGCAATCTTCTCATACTCACAGGCAGCAGCGGTGCAAGTTTCTCACACTCACAAGAAGGACATCACAGGCAGCAGCTGTGCAAGCTTCTTACACTCACAAGGAGACCACAGGCAGCTGAGGTGCAAGCTTCTCCCACTCACAAGAAGGACATCACAAGCAGCAGCGGTGCAAGCTTCTCATACTCACAAGAACGACATCACAGGCAGCAGCAGTGCAAGCTTCTTACACTCACAAGGAGGCCACAGGCAGCAGAGGTGCAAGCTTCTCACACTCGCAAGAACGACATCACAAGCAGCAGTGGTGCAAGCTTCCCTTACACACTCACAGCAGGTACTGTGCCAAGGCAGCAGCAGCAACAGAGCAAGAGTCCCTTACAAAGAACAGGCACAGCACAGAGATGCTCAATGCAATCTTTCTCATACTCACAGGCAGCAGCGGTGCAAGCTTCTCACACTCGCACGAAGGACATCACAGGCAGCAGCTGTGCAAGCTTCTTACACTCACAAGGAGACCACAGGCAGCTGAGGTGCAAGCTTCTCCCACTCATAAGGACATCACAAGCAGCAGTGGTGCAAGCTTCTCACACTCACAAGAACGACATCACAGGCAGCAGCAGTGCAATCTTCTTGCACTCACAAGGAGACCACAGGCAGCAGAGGTGCAAGCTCCTCACACTCACAAGAAGGACATCACAGGCAGTAACGGTGCAATATTCTCACACTCACAAGGAGATCACTGGCAGTACACACCACATGAACACATTCCATAACACATAGCAACAATACATTGGCATTTACAATGCCATTAGCTCAAACTCAAATAAATCCGAGCCCGATTGCATTTCTAATGCTTGTTCACAAATTGTCTTCAGGCCATTTGCAGTTGCTCAAACAAGGGGTGCAATCTCTTACAAAAGGGAGCCATCAAACCGGTTTCATATTAGTGCCAAGGTTCAGGGATTTACTCTCTGTATTTTCGAATTCCCAAAAAGGACGGTTCCTTAAATCTCATTTTGAATCTTGGGGAAATAAACCACTACATACTGTCAGAACATTTCCATTTAGTAACGTTCCAACAGGTTCCTCCTCTCCTACAGCAAGGCGATTTATTTATTTATTTATTTTTTTAAACACTGGACTTAAAAGACGCATATTTTCACATTCCCATTCATCCAGCTCATCGCAAGTATCTCAGATTTGTGATAGCAGGCACACACTATCAGTTCAAAGTACTTCCATTTGGAGTAACTACTGCTCCCAGGGTATTTACAAAATGGCTAGCAGTGGTAGCAGCTCATCTCAGAAGACGACAAATTCTTGTCTTCCCCTACCTAGACGACTGGCTCATCAAGGCCAGCACATACCAAAAGTGTCTGCAAAACACTCGGACCACGTTACAACTTCTTCACCAACTGGGTTTCACAGTCAATATTCAAAAGTTTCACCTATAGTCTTTGCAGATACAATCTTATCTAGGAGTCACTCTAAACACTCATACAGCTCTAGCCCCCCCCCCCCCAAGCAGCCAGAATTTCCAATATCCAAACTCTAATGCTGTATCTCCAAACCAATCAAAGCTTGCCAGCCAGGACTTTCATGCGCCTACTGGGACTGATGGCTCCATGGATTGCAATGGTACCTCATGCAAGACTACACATGCATCCAATACAAGAATGTTTAGCACATCAGTGGAGTCAGTCACATGGTCATTTAACAGATCTAGTGGTGGTAGACAGCCGCACCCATCATTCTCTGCAGTGGTGGAACCCACACAATTTATCTAAAGGGCAGCCTTTCATCGACCCTGTTCCACAAGTCTTGCTAACAGCAGACTCATCTCTTCCCAGCGGCGGTGCACATTTCCATCATTACAGAATCCAAGGTATCTGGGACGACAAACACAGACACCTCCACATCAACTATCTAGAGTCTCTAGCAGTGTTTCTAGCGCTGCAAGCTTTTCAGTCTCATCTCACAGGCACAGTTGTCCTAGTCCTCACAGACAACTTGACAGCAAAATACTATGTACAAAGACCAGAGGGGAGACCCACTCTCCAACTGTCATGCCTGTCTCAGACAATTTTGGAAATGGGCAATCCATCACAAGATTCTCCTTTCGGCAGAACACCTCCTGGGAGTGAACAATCAAATCGACGACCTCCTCAGCAGAAGGAGACCGCAAATACACAAGTGGGAACTTCATTCCCAAGTTCTCCTTCCATACTTTCAACCATGGGGATACCCGCAAATAGATCTGTTTGCCACAGTAGACTATGCATAATGCCCAAACTTTGCCCCCAGATTCCCACGCCCTTGCTCCAAAGACAATACCCTATGGTTGAATTGGTCAAGGATATTTGCCTATGCTTTTCCGCCTCTCCCACTCCTTCCGTATCTGGTTTGGAAACCCAGGCAAACATCACTCACATGACTGTATGACTATTCTGAAAGAAGCAAGAAACCCTACTATCAGGACATGCTATGCAGCAAAATGGAAACAATTTGTGGTTTTCTGCCAGAACAAAATTCTACCTCTAGATGCTTCTGTTCAGAACATTGTCTGTTACCTTTTAAACCTATAGCAGTGTGGGCTAGCTTACACATCTATTATGTTGCATCTTGCGGCAGTAGCTGCATATTTGCAAAACAGACAACATTTGTCTTTGTTTAAAGTTCCTGCCATCAAAGCATTTATGGCGGGCTTAAAAAGAGTTATACCACCAGGAATTTCACAGGCACCAGTGTGGAATCTTAATGTTGTACTTACAAGACTTATGGGTCCACCCTTTGAACCACTACACACGCGTCCTTTACAGTTCCTCTCTTGAAAGGTTGCATTCCTCATTGCAATCCATTCATTAAGGAGAGTTGGTGAGCTACAGGCATTAACTTTAGAAGAACCCTTCTTTTAGCTCCATAAAGATAAGGTAGTTCTTCGCACCAATCCCAAATTCCTCCCCAAAGTGGTTTCTGCTTTCTATATTAACCAATCAGTTGAGTTACCTGTGTTCTTTCCTCAACCTGATTCACTAGCAGAACAAGCTTTTCATACACTCGACGTCAAGTTTTATTGTATTATATCGAAAGAACAAAAGATTTTCGTAAAACAAAGCAACTGTTTGTTTCATTTACACCACCTTACAAAGGCAATCCTATTTCTAAGTCTGGCATTTCAAAGTGTATTGTTAAGTGCATTCAAACTTGCTACGCAAAAGCCAAAAGAACTTTATCTATACTCCCTAGCGTGCATTCCACTTGCAAAATAGGGGCATCTATGGCTTTAGGTAACATTCCTATAGCTGACATTTGCAAAGCAGCCATATGATATACACTGCCCACATTTACCAAACACTATTGTGTGGCTGTATTAGCACGCCAACAAGCCAATGTAGGGCGGGCAGTGATAAACACTTTTCCAGATAACTGCAACATCTACTGGTTAGCCTCCTCTTTGAGAGAATACGGCTATATAGTCTATGCAAAGCATGTGTCTCTACAGCACATATGTCTCGAACAGATAATGTTACTTACCCAGTAAGCATCTATTCTTGGCATGTAGAGCTGTAGATTCGCATTTGTCCACCCTCCTCCCTGGGCACCTGTAGTTGTTCCAGTTCTCATTATTCACATTATCGACGCATGGACATCTCTTTACTACACTCACTTACTCCATTCTCACCCTCTTGCGAGAAAACAATCGAACGATGGAGTTGATGCCCATGCGCACCATCACCAAAAGGAGGAATCACCTTACCTCGTGACTGGAAAGACTTCTTCGAAGAAAAACAACTTGCAAACATCTGGACCCAACACTAGATGGCAGGACTATGCAAAGCATGTGAATCTGCAGCTCTACATACCAAGAACAAATGATTACTTGGTACGTAGCACTATCCTTGTTGTTAGTCGCCTTTTAGGTCCATCTAGGGGCACTTTAAAGAGTTTTGCAGTTCCTGATGGAGAACTTTGAGTTCTACCCAGTTGAGAAGTAAAGGAACAAAGGGATCCTGTTTCCAGGGAGATATCTGGAGTGCACCCAGCTTGTAGATATTCAGTTTTGAGTCCTTATAGTGCTTCAGTTTCTAAACCAAATTTTGGTGATAAGAAATAGATCTCAGAGAATACAAGCCTGCTGAGCATTGTTAGGAAATTAGTTCTAGTGTGCCATGAAAGTGTTGGCAGAAGCTGGAAGTATGAGGAACCGGTGTGCTATGCTAGTGTCTAGGTCTGTATCCAAACTAGGGAAATCACCTTTGCTGCATTAGCCTCAGATCTCCATTGTTACTGACATTATTTGTGTCAATGTTTTGTACGCCCGCCAGTCCGATACAGTAAACCAAATAACCAAACTGAAGTCACTGCTTTACTCCTCTTTTTGGTTGGACATGTATAATTTTTAACATTGAAAGACCACCCTAATTTTCTGGTGATTTTTCTCTAATCTCATCTTTGCTTTCTCTTCCCTAGAACCGAGAGCTCCAGATAATGAGGAAGCTAGACCATTGCAACATTGTCCGATTGCGGTACTTCTTCTACTCCAGCGGAGAGAAGGTAGGTTTCCACTGCCCTGGGACTTAATAAAATCGTGATTAAAAAGGTTGGCTACTTAATTTGTTGATATATGGGGACCAAAACATTGGGATTATGGACCTATTCAGGCAGTTTTTCACCGAAGGATATTTTGTCTTTTTTGCCCATGCTTTTATTGTGCATTTACTTAGTAACATATTTCTTAAGGGTTTTGTAGTTCACCAATCATGACCATTTGATAGTTACAGAACACTGTGGAAATGCCTTTTCCTGTTAGAAAGCGGAGAAGGAGGAGCAGGTGCTGGTCCATTTTGATAGAAACTAATAACCGCAGATTCCTAACCTTGTGAATTTACCCAGGCGCCAGAGTGGATCCAGAAGATTTTCATAGCAACTCCCTTGCGCACCAGTAGGTAGCTCCATGTCTGGTCCGTCCATCCTTGGATTTGACATCTGGGTCACTATATCCGCTCCATCTCTGTGTGCTGAAGTCCATTCCTTTCTTTCTGCTCCTTCTGCTCTGGGTCCAGAGTGCTTTCTAACACTCTGTCAGAGTCCTGACAGGGATTTTTCTTTGCAAACAAAATTTGATGGACGGAGTGCTGAAACTTGTCAACCACTCACTCCCACCCAGTCAATAGATCTCAGTTTATTCCATCGTCCTTTTGCTCACTAGGCCACCCCAGTTTGGACCCAGACAAATGCAAAGCAGTCTTGACCCTGCTTCTCATGGGAGCAGTCCATCCTAAACTGCCAGATCTGAAAGAAACAGGTTAGTATTAGATTCCTTACCTTAGAATATCCCCAGGCGTCAGTCTGGATCCGGAAACTTTTGCGTAGCAGTACCCCTGCGCGTCGGTAGGCGTCGTCTGCAGGCGTCCCCTGCGGCTCCGCGTCGTCGGCGTCGTGCGCCGTGATGACGTCGCTGGAGTATATAGACGCCGCCTCCGCGCGCTGACGTCAGTTCTTCTTTTTTCCGCGCCAGTTAGCGCAGATCCGAAGAGCAGTACTCCGGTCTTTTGACCAAGTTTTTGTTAACTCTAACTCTTTCTTCAGGTGCCGGTAGGATGCCCGGGTTTAAGAGTTGCGACGGGTGCGACCGCATGATGTCGGTCACCGACCACCATCGACTCTGCCTCCGGTGTCTGGGCGCGGACCACGACGTGGAGTCCTGCGTCGACTGCCGGGCCTTGACTAGTAAAGCTAGGCGGGAGCGGTCCCGCAAGCTGCTCGAGCTCCGAGTGTCGGCCCAGCGTCGAGAGCGGTCCCGGTCCGGTCGGAGGTCGAGGGAACGATCGCGGAGCCGCCATGAGCGCTCCGGGAGTCGCCACCATTCCTCCGGTTCATCAGGTAAGCGACACAAGAAGTCGGGGCGTCGTCATCGTACCCCCGACTCCCCCCGACGCCCGCGTGATGCAGCCGGGGGTTCGGGTGGCCCCACCCCCGCGGCCCCGCGTGGGTCGCCGACTGCCCCATACCCGTCGGTCCCTGGGGAAGGCGCGTCGCGCGAGGAGATTGAGGAGTTCCTCATGGCTATGAGGGCGATGTCTCCTCCGGCGATGTCTCCTCCGGCGGGGCCTGCGGGGCCGTCGGTCCCGTCTGGGGGCCCGGGCGGTTCGGGTGCACCTGCTCCGACGCCGCCGGGTGCTCCGGCCCCGGCGCCGCTGGGCCCTTCAGGGTCGTCGCCGGCTGGTCCACCGGCCTCTCCGGCGCCGATTCCATTGGGGCAACCCGTGGTGCCGCCTCCGCGCGGCGCCGTGACTCCGCCGTCGGTTCCGGCCGGCGTTGGGTCGCCGGCGCCGCGCGGCGCCACCCCCGTTCCCTCTCTGACTCCTGACGCGGAGTCGGACCGGCATCGTCCGACGCCGAGTCCGGCGCCGTTGGGGCCCATTGGCTCCGAGGAGCCGGTCTATATCGTCGACTCGAACTATGGCGATGAGGACGATTATGGAGAGGGTTGGGAGGGGTCTGAGGACCCTTTGTCACGAGCCTGCCAGTATGACGTGGACTGGGTAGGTGACTTAGGTGATGCCAGTGGTCTGGACGAGTCGCCCAACCCTGGGTTTGTCTCGCCTTCCCCTGTGGCGTCGGAGGCGGGGGCTGCCTATTCGGTGGTCCTGATGAGGGCTGCCAAGGCCTTGCGCCTTGAGCTCCCCGTCGCTAAGGTGAAACCTAACATCCTCACCGAAGTATTTAAACCGCAGTCATGCCCACAGGAGCCTCTGCTGCCGTTTAATGAGGCCCTGACGGATGTCCTTTTGGGCACCTGGTCCAGGCCCGCTTCCGGTGCGCCGGTTGACCGAAACGTTGCCAGGCGTCACCGTCCATGTTCGGACGACCCTGCCTTCCTCTCCACCCATCCCTCCCCGGAGAGTCTGGTGATCCAGGCCTCCACTTCCCAGTCCGCATTCCCGTCGGCCCCGCCCGATCGGGAATCGAAACGATATGACCAATTTGGCAAGAAGGTCTTTTCGTCTTTGAGTGCTGGACTGCGGTCTTGCAATACCGCATGCCTCTTGGGCCGCTACACCCACTCTCTGTGGGATACGGTCGCGGAGTGTCTGCCGCAATGCCCGCAGGAGGTGCGGGACAAGCTCAACCAGGCCTTGGTTGAAGGCCGGGACGCGGCGAGGTATTCGATAAGGTGTGGTCTTGACACGACCGACTCGCTGGGACGGGCTATGTCCACGACGGTGGCGATTCGTCGCCATGCCTGGCTGAGATCCGCCAACTTCTCGCCGGATGTCCAGAATGCCCTCATGGACATGCCTTTCGATGGCAGTCGCCTGTTCGGTGACAAGGCGGACAACGCGCTTGAGCGCTTCAAGGACTCCAGGGTCACGGCCAAGTCCTTGGGTCTTTCGACCCAGCGCCAGCAAACGGGTTCGTTTCGCCCCTTTCGTGGCCAAGGAAGGGGCGGTCCCACACGTGCTGCCAGCCACGCGCCGCAGAACGCTCCCCAGCGCGGTGGCCGCCGTGGATTCCGCCGTGGTGGCGGTAGAGGGCAGCGGCGAGGTCAGTCCACACCTCCCCCCGCAGCAGCCTCCAAATCTTCCTAGTCCGAGCTTTCGGGCCCATGTGACGCCAGTGGGTGGCAGGGTTCGCCATCACCACTCCCGCTGGCGCGCGATTACATCGGACAGGTGGGTGCTGCAGCTCGTCCGAAGGGGCTACTCCCTCCCCTTCGAGTCCACTCCTCCAGCCATGCCACCGCAGAACCACCGTGTGTCGGGGGACCACTTGACACTTCTGCAGGAGGAAGTTACGGCCCTCTTGGCCAAGGGGGCCATCGAGCGCGTTCCTGGGCCAGAAGTAGGGTGTGGTTGCTACTCCCACTACTTTCTGGTGCCCAAGAAGGACAAAGGAGGCCTGCGTCCTATCTTGGACCTACGGAACGTCAACGGCTTCCTCCGGAAGGAGAAGTTCAAGATGTTGACTTTGGCTCAGGTCTTGGCTGCTCTAGACCCACAAGACTGGATGGTAGCGTTGGACTTGCAGGATGCTTATTTTCACATCCCCGTCCTGCCGGCCCACCGGCGTTACCTGCGGTTCACGGTAGGCCACGAGCACTTTCAGTTTATCGTGCTCCCATTGGGCCTTACCAGCGCCCCACGGGTGTTCACGAAGGTGATGGCGGTGGTCGCAGCTCATCTGCGCCGGTTAGGGGTTTCCGTCTTCCCCTACCTCGACGACTGGTTGTTGAAGGCGGGCTCGCCCCAAACAGTCGTCCACCACCTTCAGATGACGGCAGACCTCCTGCACGAGCTGGGGTTTTCCATCAATGTGCCGAAATCACACCTGTGTCCCTCTCAAAAGCTCCTTTTCATCGGAGCGGTTCTCGACTCGGCGCAGTTTCGGGTTTATCCTCCGGAACGGCGGGTCCGGGATATTCAGGCTCTGATTCCCATCTTTCAGCCGTTATCCCGGGTTTCGGTCAGGTTGACGCTGCGGCTTCTGGGGCTGATGGCCTCCTGCATCCTACTGGTGCATCACGCCAGGTGGCGGATGCGGGCTCTGCAGTGGGACCTGAAGTTTCAGTGGGCCCAGCATCAGGGCAACCTCTCCGACCATGTCCTGATCTCGGAGGGCGCTGCGAGACAGTTGCAGTGGTGGCTTACGGACCGCGATTGGGTCAGAGGCAGATCCCTCTCCCTTCCCCAACCGGAGCACGTAGTTGTGACGGACGCGTCCCTCCAGGGCTGGGGTGGCCACTTGGGAGAGGCGGAGATCAGAGGCATCTGGTCTCCGGCGGAGTCCCGGCTCCATATCAACATGTTGGAGCTGCGGGCGATTCGCCTAGCACTGAAGGCATTCCTCCCCTTTGTCAACGGGAGTGTAGTGCAGGTGTTCACGGACAACACCACCGCCATGTGGTACTGCAACAAACAGGGCGGTGTGGGGTCGTGGACCCTTTGCCAGGAGGCTCTGCGCCTCTGGCAATGGCTGGAACGTCAGGGCGTGACTCTGATGGTTCAACACCTGGCAGGTTCTCTGAACGCCAGGGCGGACGAACTCAGCCGTCGGTGCTCGGTGGATCACGAATGGCGTCTGAACTCGGACGTGGCGAACGGCCTCTTTCAGCAATGGGGAGAGCCTTGGTTAGATCTATTCGCCACAGAAGAGAACGCGCAATGTCATCAGTTTTGCGCGTTGGAGTTTCCAAGACGGCACTCGCTCGGCGACGCCTTTCGGCGCGAGTGGAGTTGCGGTCTGTTGTACGCCTTTCCGCCTATACCACTTCTGCCCAGAGTGCTGAAGAAGATCAGGCGCGACCGGGCCCAAGTTATCCTTGTGGCTCCGGACTGGGCTCGAAGATACTGGTATCCCGAGCTACTCAGCATGTCAGTCGGTCCCTCGATCCGCCTGCCTCTTCAGGAGGACCTTCTGTCGCAGCAGCAGGGGACGGTCCTCCACCCGAACCTGTCCAGCCTCCACCTCCATGCGTGGAGATTGAGCGGCGACAGTTGAGGCCATTCGACTTGCCTCCTGAAGTCTGTGATGTGATTCTGGCAGCCAGGCGTCCCTCCACAAAGTCGGTATACGCCTGCCGGTGGAAGAGATTTGTGGCATGGTGCACAGCAAAGGCTGTGGATCCCCTTTCTGCCCCTCTTTCCGAGGTTCTCCTCTTCCTTCTTTCTCTTGCCCAGCAGGGCTCTGCTCTGGGCACTATCAAGGGCTATCTTTCTGCCCTTTCCGCCTTCTTAAGGCTACCTGATCAGCCATCTTTATTCAAGTCCTCTATTGTACTGAGATTCTTGAAAGGCATCACGCACATGTATCCACCTGTTCCGTTCGTGATGCCTCAGTGGGACTTGAACCTGGTTCTGACATTCTTGATGTGTGCTCCCTTTGAGCCGCTTCATTCCTGTCCTCTCCGTCTTCTCACTTTAAAGACGGCCTTCCTGGTTGCCATCACCTCTGCCAGGAGAGTGAGTGAGCTCCAGGCTCTTTCTGTCAAACCTCCTTTCATGTCCGTCCATCCTGACAAGGTGGTTATTAGGACTAGGCCTTCTTTCCTGCCCAAAGTAGTTTCTGCTTTTCACATCGGGCAGTCCATCACCTTACCCTCCTTCTTCCCGCCTCCGCATCCTTCAAAAGATGAGGAGCGGCTCCATCGTCTGGACCCAAAACGTGCGCTTTCATTTTATATGGATCGCACACGCCAGTTCCGGGTGGATGACCAACTGTTTGTTGGCTACGTGGGTGAGAAGAAGGGAAGGGCGGTACAGAAACGAACCATCTCTCGGTGGGTCGTCCTGTGCATCAAAGCATGCTACTCTTTGGCTCGGAAGGAGCCTCCTGTTGGGCTGAGGGCCCATTCCACTCGGGCCACGGCGGCTACTACTGCCCTGGGCCGGGGAGTCCCTTTGCAGGACATTTGCCAGGCGGCTACGTGGGCCTCGCTGCACACCTTTGCGAGGCACTACTGCCTGGACAGTCAAGTCCGGAGGGATGGCTTCTTTGGCCGTTCGGTCCTCCAGGACTTTCTGGTGTAGGTTTGTATTGGTTCGCAGACCCACCACTGGGGTTGGTATTGCTGGGGTATCTATTCTAAGGTAAGGAATCTAATACTAACCTGTTTCTTTCAGATGAACAAGTTACTTACCTTCGGTAACGATATATCTGTAAGAAACAGTAGTTAGTATTAGATTCCTTACCGCCCCTCCCATCCTCCCCGTTCTGCGAACTGATACCTAGGGTTAAGGACATCCCTTTCAGGGCCCTAGTTTCTAATGGCACCAGTGTTGGTTCTCACATGGCTCTGCGTGTTCTGGCGCGGAAAAGCTGTGTGCAAAGAACTGACGTCAGCGCGCGGAGGCGGCGTCTATATACTCCAGCGACGTCATCACGGCGCACGACGCCGACGACGCGGAGCCGCAGGGGACGCCTGCAGACGACGCCTACCGACGCGCAGGGGTACTGCTACGCAAAAGTTTCCGGATCCAGACTGACGCCTCGGGATATTCTAAGGTAAGGAATCTAATACTAACTACTGTTTCTTACAGATATATCGTTACCGAAGGTAAGTAACTTGTTCATCCGGTCCTCCCCTGCACCGGAAACAAGCATCCCAGGACTGGTTTCGTGGTATCACCCTTCATCAGCCAGGCCAGCTTCAATCCAGTGGCACAGCGAGCAAGGGATCCACGTCTGGGTATATTGGGTGATTTTTCTTCAAATTTTCCAGTGTGCTAGGGACATGTTCCCATGTAAAATAACATGGTTCAAACTGTGTAAGGATTGTCATAAGCAAATGTCAGTGATGGACCCACACTGTCTCTGATGTCTTGGCTTCAAGTACGGCACAGCATCCTCAGATTGATGTGCGAAAAGGTACCTGAAAGCCATCCACTGAACACCAAGAGAAGTCAAAAATGGAGCAGTTTAATTTGAATTTAAGGAGTGGCTGGTCGGTAAGTCAAGAAATCTAAGAAACGCAAGCAGTCCAAAGATGCCTTCACTTCATCCCACCATTCAGAGTTCCGGGATGCTCCGGGTATGCCTAGACTGCGAACTCGTTCTCTGATCCCGAAACCAATTCCGACCTTGTTTAAAATTGCTCCCTGACTTCCTAGCACAGTGGCGATGCTGTAACAAATCAGGTAATTCTGATGGGCCATGGACAGAAAATGTGGTACCCGACCAGATCCCTCTGGGAGCTGCTCTGGAGCCTAGGGATCCAGTTTGGTGACAGTCTGTTTACTGCCATTTAATCCATTCCCGATGCTGACTGTCCCACTAGACCTCGTCCTGAGGTCATTTTCGGCTTCAGACTCTGTGCCGCACCCCACACCTTGTTGCACCACAGCCCACGTTTCAGCCCAAAACCGAGGTGATAACACCAGCATCGGCTATGTCGGTGGGGGAGTCAATTGTCCTTTTGGACTTTGAAGTGGACCCAGAGCGATTTCCACCAATACCTTACCGAATCTAACCTTATCCAATGTCTGATCCGAGATCGCTTCCACGACCCCTACATGAATATGGCCATAATGACGATCAATCACCTCTCTATGATTATAAAAAACGATTTTATGACCTGCAGGAAACTAGCATCCTCAAAACTTTGCCTAATTCTGGACTCCACTCAGACCTCCCTGCTATGGCCACTGAGGAATCTGCATCCTTGGCTACTGTGATGAAGGGAACATCTGAAGTCTTGGATTTAACTTTTCCCCTTGACTGAAACCAGTTGCTTCACCAAGGCCATGCAATACTAGAGCCTATCCTGCATTCAACGAGGCGTTGACACAGACACTGTTGGGCACGTGGTCAAAACCTGGATCTTGCCCATCAGTCAGCAGGCAGATTGCAAGGTGGCACAGGCTTGACTTCCTACTGCCACACCCCTCTCCCAAGAGCCTAGTAGTGCAATTCCAGTGTGTTTCGAACTACCCCACCAGATAGTGAGTCAAAATTTGTGGAGACCTTTGCAAAAAGGACGATCTTTTTGGCCAGCCTTGCACTAAGGTCAGTCAACACTATCTCCTGAAGAGAAACTCATGTGCTGTGGGCCAAGCTGGCAGACATTTTTCCATCCGTCCCAGAAGACGTTTGGTTAAACACACATTGCCTTATTTAAAGTGGCAAAGACGCTGCAAAGTACTCTAAATTATCAGGCCTGGACATGAACAACTGTGTGGGTAGAGCAGTCAGCATCAGTGTGGTACTTAGGTGCTTAGCTTGGATCCACTCCGGGATTTTCCAGGGACCTCCAACAGGCTCCAAAGGCCATGAACTTCGATGGGACCTATCTCTAGAGAGACAAGGCAGATTCAACCCTAGAATGTTTTAAGAACAGCAAGGCAACAACTCATTATTTTGGGCTTGCTCTGCCGGTGCACCAGTTCCCCCAACAATTTCACTCCCTCAGATGCTTTGGAAGGTGATCCGAGCAGAGGAAACAGCAGAAAGTTCCTCAACAGGCCTCCCAGTCCTTTCAAGGTACAGGCAGCAGATCAGGACGCCAGTTTCCAGGCACCCAGTGTCAATATTGTACCAAACGCTAACCCTCCAACCGGAAGCTGCCGCAAAAACACTTTAAGTCCTCCTACCCAGCAGTCACCTGGCGGGAGGTTGCATCCCATTCCACAATACTTCTTGGAGGACCAGTTGTCCATACTCCGAGGAGAAGTTCAAGCTCGCTTTGCCAACGGAGCCATAGATACAGTGCCACCATCAGAGATCGGGACTGGCTGTTCCTCCTAGTGCCAAAAACAGGACGGAGGCATTGCTCCAGCCTAGATTGTTGCCCTCTAAACTTCTTTCTCCGCAAGGACAAGTTCAAAATACTCACCATGGCACAAGTTCTCTCTACCCTGGATCCTAGAGACTGGATGGTAGTGTTGGATTTTCAGAATGCCTAATTCCACAATCCCATTCAGCAGTTCTACATGTGTTACATGTGGTCTCGGGTAGGCCAAGATCACTTTCAGTTCTCGGTGCTCCCCTTTTGCCTTACCAGTGCACCTTGGGCTTTCACAATGGTGATGGTCATAGCCCCTCTGCAGAGCTTTGAAATACCAGTATTCCCATTCCTGAACGACTGGTTGCTGAAGGTGAGTTCACCGTCTCCAGATCGTGGCCAACCTGTAGACATCAATGAGTTGTTCCATCAATGTGCCAAAGTCACACCTGACTCCTTCACAACGGCTCCTCTTCACCGGAGCCATCCAGGTAATGGTGTGCATCCAAAACTTCCCTCTACCCCAACACAAGTATAGGACATTTATGCTATGATCCTGATGTTTCAACCTTTAATCTGGGTCCCTGTGAGAGCAGCTCTAAAGCTTTTGGTCTCTTACATCCTGCTTGTGCACCTCACCAAGTCGAACATGCTGGCTCATCACCAAAGGGACTTTTCGGACTCCATCCCGGTGTCGGAGGAGACTGCAAAAGATATGCAGTGGTCACAGTTCGACTGCTATCACAGTTGGAGTCCCTACCCCACCCAGAAATAATAGTTGTAATAAATGCAGCATTGCTGGGTTGGGGAGGTCATCTGGAAGAGGTTTAGATCTGCGAACAATGCTCTCTGACGGAGATCTGGAGATCTGTATCAACATGAACCTATTGAAGTTACGAGTGATTCGCTTGGACCTTAAGGCATTCCTTCTGACAATCAAGAGAGGAATAGGTACAGGTTCTCATAGACAACATGACTGTTATATGCTACAAACAGGGCTACGTGGGGCCATTGGTCCTGTGCCAAGCGTTGCTGAACACTTAGGGCATCTTCTTGATCAACCAGCACTTGGAGGGATCTTTAAATGCCAGGGCAGACAAATTTAGTTGACGTGTGGCAGATCACAAATGGCAGTTACATTTGGACGTGGCACAGTGCTTTTTCCACCAATGGGCAGAACCGTGGCTCGATCTATTCGCCATAGTTTCCAAGGCAGTCCTCTCTTGATGCTTTTGCCTGTACTAGGGCTCGAGTCTCCTGTGCGCTTTTCCACCCCTACCTCTCCTGTTCAGAGTATTGAAAGAAATCAAGAGACCAGGCCAAGGTCATCCTAGTGGCTCTGAACTGGGCGAGGGGAAAGTGGTATCTGGAACTTATGGGCATGAGCATCGGTCCTTCGATATGAGTGCCTTTTCGGGGGGACCGTCCGTCACAGCAACAGAGCAGAGTCCTGCACCCAAGCCTACACCTCCATGTGTTGAGGTTTAACAGCAACAGTTTATGGCCTTTGATCTTCCTCCTGAACTAGTTGGTATCATTCTGGCAGCTGGGAGCCCCTCCACTAAAACAGTAAATGCGGGATGCTGGGTGAATTTGTTGTCTTGTGTTACTGCACTAACATTCAGCCGTTACCTACAAAGTTGTCTTACATTTTATTGTTTTGTCTTTCTCTCTCTCTGTAGCCAGCTAGGCCTTGTTGTGGGGACAGTTAAGGGTATCTTTCAACTTGTCTATGGTTGCCTAATCAGCCACCCCCTTTTAATTCACTTGTGACCACCGCTGTCCAAGTTCTAGTGCTGGTTTCTGGGTATAAACCACCGCTAGACAAGCTCCAGTCCTGGTTTCTGGGTACAAACCACCGCTGTACAGGCTCTGGTCCTGGTTTCTGGGTACAAACCACCGCTGTACAAGCTCCAGTCCTGGTTTCTGAGTACAAAGCACCGCTGTACAAGCTCCGGTCCTGGTTTTTGGGTACAAACCACCGCTGTACAGGCTCTAGTCCTGGTTTTTGGGTGCAAACCACCACTGTACAAGCTCCAGTCCTGGTTTCTGAGTACAAACCACCGATGTACAAGCTCTGGTCCTGGTTTCTGGGTACAAACCACCGCTGTACAAGCTCCGGTCCTGATTTCTGGGTACAAACCACCGCTGTACAAGCTCCAGTCCTGGTTTTTGGGTACAAACCACCGCTGTTCAAGCTCCGCTCCTGATTTCTAGGTACAAACCACCGCTGTACAAGCTCCGGTCCTGGTTTCTGGGTATAAACTACCGCTGTACAAGCTCCAGTCCTGATTGCTAGGTACAAACCACCACTGTTCAAGCTCCAGTCCTGGTTTTTGGGTACAAAGCACCGCTGTACAGGCTCCAGTCCTGGTTTTTGGGTACAAACCACCGCTGTACAAGCTCCGGTCCTGATTTCTAGGTACAAACCACCGCTGTGCAGGCACTAGTGCTGGTTTCTGGGTACAAACCACCGCTGTACAGGCTGCAGTCCTGGTTTTTGGGTACAAACCACTGCTGTACAAGCTCCGGTCCTGATTTCTGGGTACAAACCACCGCTGTACAAGCTCCAGTCCTGGTTTTTGGGTACAAACCACCGCTGTACAAGCTCCGGTCCTGATTTCTGGGTACAAACCACCGCTGTTCAAGCTCCGGTCCTGGTTTCTGAGTACAAACCACCGCTGTACAAGCTCCGGTCCTGATTTCTGGGTACAAACCACCGGTCCTGATTTCTAGGTACAAACCACCGCTGTGCAGGCACTAGTGCTGGTTTCTGGGTACAAACCACCGCTGTACAGGCTCCAGTCCTGTTTTTTGGGTACAAACCACCGCTGTACAAGCTCCGGTCCTGATTTCTGGGTACGAACCACTGCTATACAAGCTCCGGTCCTGGTTTCTGAGTACAAACCACCGCTGTACATGCTCCGGTCCTGATTTCTAGGTACAAACCACCGCTGTACAAGCTCCAGTCCTGGTTTTTGGGTACAAACCACCGCTGTACAAGCTCCGGTCCTGATTTCTGGGTACAAACCACCGCTGTACAAGCTCCGGTCCTGGTTTCTGGGTATACACCACCGCTGTACAAGCTCCGGTCCTGATTTCTGGGTATACACCACCGCTGTACAAGCTCCGGTCCTGATTTCTGGGTATACACCACCGCTGTACAAGCTCCGGTCCTGATTTCTGGGTATACACCACCGCTGTACAAGCTCCAGTCCTGGTTTTTGGGTACAAACCACCGCTCTTCAAGCTCCAGTCCTGGTTTTTGGGTACAAACCACCGCTGTTCAAGCTCCGGTCCTGATTTCTAGGTACAAACCACCGCTGTACAAGCTCCAGTCCTGGTTTTTGGGTACAAACCACCGCTGTACAAGATCCGGTCCTGATTTCTGGGTACAAACCACCGCTGTTCAAGCTCCAGTCCTGGTTTTTGGGTACAAACCACCGCTGTACAGGCTCCAGTCCTGGTTTTTGGGTACAAACCACCGCTGTACAAGCTCCGGTCCTGATTTCTAGGTACAAACCACCGCTGTGCAGGCACTAGTGCTGGTTTCTGGATACAAACCACTGCTGTACAGGCTCCAGTCCTGGTTTTTGGGAACAAACCACCGCTGTACAAGCTCCAGTCCTGGTTTTTGGGTACAAACCACCGCTGTACAAGCTCCAGTCCTGATTTCTGGGTACAAACCACGGCTGTACAAGCTCCAGTCCTGGTTTTTGGGTACAAACCACCGCTGTACAAGCTCCGGTCCTGATTTCTAGGTACAAACCACCGCTGTGCAGGCACTAGTGCTGGTTTCTGGATACAAACCACTGCTGTACAGGCTCCAGTCCTGGTTTTTGGGAACAAACCACCGCTGTACAAGCTCCAGTCCTGGTTTTTGGGTACAAACCACCGCTGTACAAGCTCCAGTCCTGATTTCTGGGTACAAACCACGGCTGTACAAGCTCCAGTCCTGGTTTTTGGGTACAAACCACCGCTGTTCAAGCTCCGGTCCTGATTTCTAGGTACAAACCACCGCTGTACAAGCTCCGGTCCTGGTTTCTGGGTATAAACTACCGCTGTACAAGCTCCAGTCCTGATTGCTAGGTACAAACCACCACTGTTCAAGCTCCAGTCCTGGTTTTTGGGTACAAAGCACCGCTGTACAGGCTCCAGTCCTGGTTTTTGGGTACAAACCACCGCTGTACAAGCTCCGGTCCTGATTTCTAGGTACAAACCACCGCTGTGCAGGCACTAGTGCTGGTTTCTGGGTACAAACCACCGCTGTACAGGCTGCAGTCCTGGTTTTTGGGTACAAACCACTGCTGTACAAGCTCCGGTCCTGATTTCTGGGTACAAACCACCGCTGTACAAGCTCCAGTCCTGGTTTTTGGGTACAAACCACCGCTGTACAAGCTCCGGTCCTGATTTCTGGGTACAAACCACCGCTGTTCAAGCTCCGGTCCTGGTTTCTGAGTACAAACCACCGCTGTACAAGCTCCGGTCCTGATTTCTGGGTACAAACCACCGGTCCTGATTTCTAGGTACAAACCACCGCTGTGCAGGCACTAGTGCTGGTTTCTGGGTACAAACCACCGCTGTACAGGCTCCAGTCCTGTTTTTTGGGTACAAACCACCGCTGTACAAGCTCCGGTCCTGATTTCTGGGTACGAACCACCGCTATACAAGCTCCGGTCCTGGTTTCTGAGTACAAACCACCGCTGTACATGCTCCGGTCCTGATTTCTAGGTACAAACCACCGCTGTACAAGCTCCAGTCCTGGTTTTTGGGTACAAACCACCGCTGTACAAGCTCCGGTCCTGATTTCTGGGTACAAACCACCGCTGTACAAGCTCCGGTCCTGGTTTCTGGGTATACACCACCGCTGTACAAGCTCCGGTCCTGATTTCTGGGTATACACCACCGCTGTACAAGCTCCGGTCCTGATTTCTGGGTATACACCACCGCTGTACAAGCTCCGGTCCTGATTTCTGGGTATACACCACCGCTGTACAAGCTCCGGTCCTGATTTCTGGGTATACACCACCGCTGTACAAGCTCCAGTCCTGGTTTTTGGGTACAAACCACCGCTCTTCAAGCTCCAGTCCTGGTTTTTGGGTACAAACCACCGCTGTTCAAGCTCCGGTCCTGATTTCTAGGTACAAACCACCGCTGTACAAGCTCCAGTCCTGGTTTTTGGGTACAAACCACCGCTGTACAAGATCCGGTCCTGATTTCTGGGTACAAACCACCGCTGTTCAAGCTCCAGTCCTGGTTTTTGGGTACAAACCACCGCTGTACAGGCTCCAGTCCTGGTTTTTGGGTACAAACCACCGCTGTACAAGCTCCGGTCCTGATTTCTAGGTACAAACCACCGCTGTGCAGGCACTAGTGCTGGTTTCTGGATACAAACCACTGCTGTACAGGCTCCAGTCCTGGTTTTTGGGAACAAACCACCGCTGTACAAGCTCCAGTCCTGGTTTTTGGGTACAAACCACCGCTGTACAAGCTCCAGTCCTGATTTCTGGGTACAAACCACGGCTGTACAAGCTCCAGTCCTGGTTTTTGGGTACAAACCACCGCTGTACAAGCTCCGGTCCTGATTTCTAGGTACAAACCACCGCTGTGCAGGCACTAGTGCTGGTTTCTGGATACAAACCACTGCTGTACAGGCTCCAGTCCTGGTTTTTGGGAACAAACCACCGCTGTACAAGCTCCAGTCCTGGTTTTTGGGTACAAACCACCGCTGTACAAGCTCCAGTCCTGATTTCTGGGTACAAACCACGGCTGTACAAGCTCCAGTCCTGGTTTTTGGGTACAAACCACCGCTGTTCAAGCTCCGGTCCTGATTTCTAGGTACAAACCACCGCTGTACAAGCTCCAGTCCTGGTTTTTGGGTACAAACCACCGCTGTACAAGCTCCGGTCCTGATTTCTAGGTACAAACCACCTCTGTACAAGCTCCGGTCCTGATTTCTGGGTACAAACCACCGCTGTACAAGCTCCGGTCCTGGTTTCTGGGTACAAACCACCGCTGTACAAGCTCCGGTCCTGGTTTCTGGGTAAAAACCACCGCTGTTCAAGCTCCAGTCCTGATTTCTAGGTACAAACCACCGCTGTTTAAGCTCCAGTCCTGATTGCTAGGTACAAACTACCGCTGTGCAGGCACTAGTGCTGGTTTCTGGGTACAAACCACCGCTGTACAGGCTCCAGTCCTGGTTTTTGGGAACAAACCACCGCTGTACAAGCTCCGGTCCTGATTTCTGGATACAAACCACCGCTGTACAAGCTCCGGTCCTGGTTTCTGGGTATAAACCACCGCTGTACAAGCTCCGGTCCTGATTTCGGGGTACAAACCACCGCTGTACAAGCTCCAGTCCTGGTTTTTGGGCACAAACCACCGCTGTTCAATCTCCGGTCCTGATTTCTAGGTACAAACCACCGCTGTACAAGCTCCAGTCCTGGTTTTTGGGTACAAACCACCGCTGTACAAGCGCCAGTCCTGATTTCTGGGTACAAACTACCGCTGTTCAAGCTCCGATCCTGGTTTCTGGGTATAAACCACCGCTGTTCAAGCTCCAGTCCTGATTTCTAGGTACAAACCACCGCTGGTCAAGCTCCAGTCCTGCTTTTTGGGTACAAACCACTGCTGTACAGGCACTAGTCCTGTTTTTGGGTACAAATCACCGCTGTACAAGCTCCGGTCCTGATTTCTGGGTACAAATCACCGCTGTACAAGCTCTAGTGCTGGTTTCTGGGTACAAACCACCGCTGTTCAAGCTCCAGTCCTGATTTCTAGGTACAAACCACCGCTGTTCAAGCTCCAGTCCTGCTTTTTGGGTACAAACCACCGCTGTACAGGCTCCAGTCCCGGTTTTTGGGAACAAACCACCGCTGTACAAGCTCTGGTCCTCATTTCTGGGTACAAATCACCGCTGTACAAGCTCCGGTCCTGGTTTCTGGGTATACACCACCGCTGTACAAGCTCCGGTCCTGGTTTCTGGGTACAAACCACCGCTGTACAAGCTCCGGTCCTGGTTTCTGGGTATACACCACCGCTGTACAAGCTCCGGTCCTGGTTTCTGGGTACAAACCACCGCTGTTCAAGCTCCGGTCCTGGTTTCTGGGTATACACCACCGCTGTACAAGCTCCGGTCCTGGTTTCTGGGTACAAACCACCGCTGTTCAAGCTCCAGTCCTGGTTTTTGGGAACAAACCACAGCTGTACAAGCTCCGGTCCTGATTTCTGGGTACAAATCACCGCTGAACAAGCTCTAGTGCTGGTTTCTGGGCACAAACCACTGCTGTACAAGCTCCGGTCCTGATTTCTAGGTACAAACCACTGCTGTACAAGCTCCGGTCCTGATTTCTGGGTACAAACCACTGCTGTACAAGCTCCGGTCCTGATTTCTGGGTACAAACCACAGCTGTGCAGGCACTAGTGCTGGTTTCTGGGTACAAACCTCCGCTGTACAAGCTAGTGCTGGTTACAAACCTCCGCTGTACAAGCTAGTGCTGGTTACAAACCACTGCTGTACAAGCTAGTGCTGGTTATTAGGTACAAACCACTGCTGTACAAGCTAGTGCTGGTTACTAGGTACAAACCACTGCTGTACAAGCTAGTGCTGGTTACTAGGTACAAACCACTGCTGTACAAGCTAGTGCTGGTTACTAGGTACAAACCACTGCTGTACAAGCTAGTGCTGGTTATTAGGTACAAACCAGCGCTCTTCAATGCAGTGAAATAAATGAATATCAACCAAGTGTAAATTATGGTCTCAGTTGATTTTAAAAAAGCGACATACACTATTGGTGCAACCAATAGCTGCAGAAAACCGCAGAACACCGCAAAAATCTGTGATATAGCCCTATGGCCTAGATACTTCTCAGAAGTTCTCTAGCAAGAGACCCGCCACAGAAACACCCTGAATTGGTGTTGTGTACAGCTAGATTGCGGGGGGAGGGGGGGGGGGCAATCCGTGAAGTTCTGGAATGGAGGGTCACAGGGCAGGTGGTGTGCGGGGCCAGTTCTTAGCACTGGAGTTCACTGTTGCTGTTCCGTGCCCTCCATAAGTGATGTCAATCAAGCACCTGCTTGTGAGCTCGGAAGGCACAGGCCTCGCTTTTAGATTCCTCTTTAAAGAACTATCTGTCTGCAACTGACACCCCGTAAAAAGGGGGCGCCTGGAATCTTCTTTCACCACCTGATGTATAAACAGCGCTATCTATCGTCTCGCATTGATCTATCTCGTGAACGTAGGGAATGTTATTGGCGTGTTTTAGGTCAGTCCTCGTTAATTATTCAGCCTCTTAATGTGTTTATTGTGTATTAGTGCTCCTGTCAGTGGGTTTTCGTCTGACATGTGATGTACGTCTGTGTTTACTTCGCTGTGTATTTTAGAATAGGTCGCGATTTCTTGCATTTTTCATCGCATAATCCTTTTTTTGCTCTCTTGGTTCCACTGTTGAGTCAAACCTTTACTGTTCATAGGTATTGCTGCAGCTTCCTTTAACCCTCTCTCCGGACCCTTGCGCTCTTAATGTGCTTTTAAAAACACCAAGGTCGTATAATTCTAAAGATCCAGCCGCTCCCCTCCCCTCTATCCAAACGACTCTTTAAAAACGCTTTTGAGTGTATTACGTTCTCTTGCCTTGTTCTTGCACCCTGACCTTTATAGCCGATAGCCAGACTTATTTTGAAGCGGCATTGAGAGGGCAGCCCGGACTCCAGCAGTGTTTCCGTGAGTGAAACGGATACACCCGCGTGGGACTTACATATTTTTATATGCAGCCGCTCTTTTCTAGGTAGTGAGCAATTGTCCAAAAATAGCTTCCCAGCCCTGCTGCTCGTGAATGTGGATGCCAATGTCCCTCCACCACTTCCGGTGGCTCATTCTTTTTAAGGGCCATACCTCCCACCCAGACCTCCGAAGCTGTGACTCTGTGGACAGACATGGAACTTTGGCACGGGCAGTGGGAGAATTCTTCCATGCTTGGCTTCTGATTGGACGGGACACTGATGTGGTCATCAGAAAGTTATTCACTGCTGTTTTTTCTTGGTTTTCCATTCGCACAGCAATAGCACGGGCACCATGAACAGGGAAACCTCTGAGGTTCCGAAGATCACATCAATCAGCAGGCGAGGAGGATACGGGGGTTGGCCTTTTGTACTCCGAGTAGATGTTTAGTTCCTAAGTTGTTACCCCCTAACCTATTAGATCTGTGTCCTAAACCCACCTGCCCAGTTGGAGTGAATTATCTTGTGCAAATCACTGCAGTTAAAACAAAGTGAAAATGGGCAACATAAGCCCTTTATAAAAAGATTGATTTTTACATGGCCACAGGAAGCTCTAGAATTCACTGCTGAAGAATATTTTGGGTGTGAAACTACCCACCTGGCGTTAGAATCTAGGTGCAGGTAGCCTTTTACTTTTTGTACTGAGCACTTCTTTTTTTAATCAGCAAAAAAGTTCCAGTTTTTCAGAAGTTAAGTGAACTTGGACTCTTTAAAATACCCTGAAGTTTGTTGATGCTGCTCACGTGTTCGTGCTACCTCCAGCACGGCTTCCTCCATATTACCAAGGATGCGTTTCAGATTTCGTCCAGTATAGAAAGGTCTCCAAACGTTTTGCTCATATGCAGGGGTGAAGGAGTCTGCTTTGCTTGTACTGGCAACCAGCGGTTGGGGGTTGTTTGTCTGTTAGACCCAGGCTTTACCTTGTCTGCTTAACAGGCCCGGAGACTCTTTGCTCACTGTGGTCCTCCGCCTGCTACAGGATGGTGAGGCTGCCATCCTGGCTCGAGAAGAGCGTGAGGGACTAAATGCTTTACCCACTAGACCACCAGGAATAAGAACGTTGATAAATGTGAACAAATTATGCATTTGTTCAGTAGAGTAATTTACACTGCACCTGAGCATGATTCATGCCACTGCCCTAACTGCTGGGGCGCAGGCCCTCAAGCGTGCTCCGGAGTGGGATAAGCACGAAGGAAATAAGCAGATGGAGCACCACAAGGAGGAATTGTTACCAGTATTATTGCCCTGTAGTCTGAATTAAATTGCATAGTATTTAGCACTGCTGTTATTAAAAAGTACTTTAATTTCTTAAAAAGCCAAGGACTGGGCTGACCATTGACGTTATTGTGTCTGTTTGTTGATTGTTGCATCCTGAGTTTGTGCCCCCCCACACTACCTCTCGGTGAAGCCGGACCGTGCTCGCTCTCGCTTCCCGAGTCAAGTCTAGAAAGGGTTGTACTTGTCCCCGTTTGGAAAGCCACAGTAGGACCACGCGCAGAACACCAGTAGCAAACTACCTCAACCTCAGTGGATGGGACCCTTCAGCACACAAGACCAGAACCCTTTTGCTGTCCTAAACTATTTTTGTAGTTCCAAGAAGTACCGAGGTGCTCAGTGTCTCGGCTGTATGTGCACTAGAATTTTTTTGAATGAATGAGCCTACTACAAGGTGAGGTGCCTTCCTGTTTTTGGGTGGGATCAGACCGCCATTTTTCAACTTTTGCTAACCCTTTGTCCTAATACCTACTTTTTACTCCCCTTTGTTTTCCATTGGTGGTTGATCTCGTCAGGGGCAAGCAAAGACTCTTTCTGTAATATAAAACACACACATTGATGTGTGTGCTAGGATGCTGGTTTATAATCGATCGCAAATCTTAATCTACTGTTAAGGGACCGTATACTCCCCCCTTTTGACTCCGACTATTACATTCTAGGCCGCTCATTCACCCACCACTCCATGGAAAGGTGTTCCTGATGGGCGCCTACATGGTGAATAATTTATATGAAAACATGCAGGGGCGTTGCACTTCCATACTCCCTACTGATTTAGGGAGGAGGGTGGTGGGGGCGTTAGAATGGGCAATACATCTCTCACGGGGATGACGGATATGTAAATATGAGTGAAAGCTGGAAGATTCCAAGTTGATCTTGAGCATTTACACTCTGTGTGTGTGTTTGATCCTGTGCGTGTTACCAAAAACCTGGATTTTAACATGCCCATGTAGTACGTGAACACACTTTACTCGATATTATAGCTTTGTCAAAACAACCTGGTCATAATAACTTGGTCAAAAATTAATAACTTGAAAAAAAAATTCTTTGCCTCCGAGAAATGCATGAAAGTTCGAGCAGTACCAGACAATACTGCAATTAAGAACACAACACAGTAAAATTACTGAATTAATTAAAAAAAAGTAGTAATAGGAAAAGACACAAAATGGTTAAAATACAGAATTAAGGAACCAGAGATAGGCAATAGCAGTTTAAACATCACCGTCTTGTTTGTGCATTACTCCAAAAATAGCTACAATAGCCTGCTCTTGCAAGGGATTAAATAAGTTAGTTACTAGCAAACTGTCTACCTTTACAGAGCCCAGGTGGTGAATGGTGCAGAGTAAAAGTGTTGCAGAAATACTTTCATGTGCTTTCAATCTTTGTTGCTCTTCTGTTGGACGCGAGGCACAGTTGAGATGGACCTCTCTGCCCTGCTCTCCTGCTACAGCCAAAGGTCACAATATTTGTTTTAATGGCACATATTTGATGATAAAGTTACCCTAGGCTTCTCCTACGGCCTCCGATCCTCAGTGCAGGCACCAGAACTCCCACAAGGTCCACTGCAACCCCCCTCACAACTGGCCAGCCTAGTCTTCTTCCCACAATGGAGTCATTCCCCCTCTGCTGTTTGTGTCCATGTAGCAAAAGGGGCCAGCCGTGTGCTAGTTGGAGAGCAGTTCCAGTACTTGATGCCAGTGGAGATCAGGAGTCATTCGAGTTTCTTTCCTTGCAGTCAGTTAAAATCTTCATTCTTTCGATGTTCTTCCAGTTCTTGTCTGAGGAGGTGGCAGTGAGATGGCATTTTTATCCTGTGCACTAGCCAGTGTTTGGAATATTTCCTGCACTCATTTCTAGTACATTTCCCATCAAATCTAAACGCCTCTTTTCAGCATCTCAACTCTAAGCTTTCTGTAAAGCTTCTCAGGGTCTCTCATTCAATGTAGCTGTAGCCTCCTTCTCCTTCCTGGAGCAAGTTTTCCTTTTTTAGCCACCTGCCCCATCCTCCCCCCCTCCCCCCCTCATCCCCCCCTATGGAATTGAGGGAGCACCTCCTCTCTTTTTCCTCCTCGGATTCTTCTTCTCTTGTGCTGTGGACCGGGAAACACACTGAGAGCTGTGGAATTGTGCTCCCCTCAGCCACTCAAATCTGCATGCCAGTCCTCCTTGTTGCTATATTTTCCTGTACCCGCTCTTCTGATCGTCCCTGGTAAGGGGTCATTGTTTACTCAACTTCTGTCTTCCTATTCTTAGACGTGGCTTCATTGTTCTCCAAAATAGCAATCAAGGAGGCCGTCTTGCTTGGGATGCTAATTACAGGAACTGCAGCGAAGGCAGCATGTCAAGCTGATGTTGATTCCAGTTTGGTGTCTTGCAGCAGAAAGTCATCTTTTTAAAAGTTACTTTCCACTACACTTAACAAACATTTACTTTCATCATTGAATTTGAGTTAAAAAAAAATGTGAAAAAGAGCAAAGAATTAAGTTTCATATGATTTGATTTGTAACTACGCTTTCTCAGAATTTAATTTGGCCTACATAGCGACACACAGCTTTTGGCAACTTTTCTTTGTGGCGGCGTAAATTTCCTTAGTATTTGGTGTGTCCGATTTCTAACAATAAGCTCTCGGCCCTCTGGGCTACCAGGGCACAGTTAGGGGTGACTTATTTAATGTACAAACATAGTTTTCTAAATGCTACAGCCTTTAAATGCAACTGAGCCAGGGTCCAGTTATATTCTTTGTAGCTATGCCCTTCAGTCAGTTAGGGGGTTCATTGTCAGCATGTGATAGATAATTTCATACAACATCCAGTTTCTCACAATTCAAAAAGGTTCGCGTTTTTGATTCGTGCTTTATTGCTGAAGGTGCCATGGGAGCCTGCAGTCCCCTGGTTGTAGGGAGGAGGAAAGCCCACATCCGAGGCCGGGCCTTTACAACGGGTTCCTCGGGACAGGAGTCTCTTCCTCCTCATCTGTGTGTGTCTTCCTCTGTGCACTGCGACCTTGCTGTATGTATGGGGTAGAGGGGGTGCAGTAGATCTCCAAACGAGGCCCCCAATGCTGAAGTGAACTAGCTTAGAAGGGGTATGGCTCCCCAGCCTTCAGGGTAAGAAGGCATTTTGTTGTTTTAAGAATAGCACCGTCGTAATATGACAAATAAGTTTTCATTACACATTTTTTACTTTTATTTTAGAAATACCTTGATCATTATTTTGAAACTTCACTTGTCCTGTTTATCAGTGTGAACACTTTGTTACTGATAAGGTAACTTGATATAGTTTGTCCAGTTTCATAATGCAGAAGACGGCCTGTACAGACTTTTAACTGATTACATCAAGAGTGGGAGAAAGTGTGTATTGTAACATTTATAATGCACCAACTTCCCATCTGAGTGTGCCCTCTGTCTCCGCTTGTTAGCATGCCCGTTATTAATTTATTATACTCCATCTGACCACATGCACAACTTCTAGTTTATTAGTCTCTTGAATTACACAAAGTCTTTGTGATTATGAGAGCCTTTTTATGGGGTCGTTTTTCAGTCATCCAGAGAGTTTGAATGCAATCGGGGCGTTTCTCTAGGCATTACCGGGTTGAAGGGGAATGGAATAACTTGACTTCCAGCCTTACGTTTACCTCATCATCCCCTTATTTGTGAGTTAATCATGTTCTAAAGCTCTGCAGGATCACCGCTGCAGCACAAATGAGAATCCATCCTACCCGTGGCCTGTTAATGGATGTCTGCTTTTCACTTGAACGTTCGATGATAGCCTCCATTTTCTTAAAGACCTTATTCCGGAACTCAGCGATTTGAGACCCCATAGAAATCCACAAACGCTGTCAACTAATGTAGCCTGTCTTTATCTAGCATCATGCCAGATTTGTTGTGAGACTGCATATTGTTCCATGTACATATTTGAGCTAGATACATTCATACATTCTTCCATCATGCCCTTAGAGCAGTGCAGGTTTGCTGCTCTTTTACCGCCACTAAAGGATCACCTACATATAGTGAAATCTGTGTGAGACGATGGGGCCTCTGCTCATATTTCATATTCCAACTACTAATCTCAACTCTCTGTGGCTGACCATGGGTATTTTGAACTTACTTTGCTTGAGTTATTCTGGCAATTTCACACTATGGGATGCCTCTTGATCTCATCTCTGGCCTGTGGGTTGGCCTCATCCTTGTTACCTGTATTTTGTAATATTATATTTAAGGCCGTAATGTGACTATTGCTAAAATAGAAATATGTCCCATCCTTAGTTCTCTTAAAAGTCCGTGTTTTAGCCCTGCCCGTGAATTCTCTTGGTGTCAATAGATATACATGCATGCAGTGCATGCATGCTGTGTGTGAAACTCTAGTTTATTCTTTAGAGGAAATCAGCAGCCCTCCATTAGTAACAATTTCCAGGCATGTAGTCTTTAGAATATAGTGACGTTCGTTTATCTACCCTAAAGGTCCCACTGGGGTAGACTGTTCTCGTAGTGGATTGTACCGTTAACTACAGGAATCATCGGTTTCTCCTTCCTTTGCCTGGGCTATGGGGATCCTTTTTCTAGCGAGCCTCGAACCGGGATCCATGTATAATAGAAAATAATGCCCTAGTTTGCTCTACTCCCTCGTTCTGCACGCAATCATTCAGCTGCTGTTCTTTTAATTTGTTCATGCTCTCCAGCCAATGTTCATCAGCGATTCCTGTGCTGGTGCTTGCAGCACAAACGCCTGAGAAATACTGCCAGGGAACATCTTCACTAGTGCATCACCTCACTTGCAAATAGCTATGGTGCATCCCAACCAAAAACGACTAGTTTGGCTCCTCGTTGTTGGCCATGAGATCATCTTATATCCTATTCTAAGTCACCCATTCATATCCACACCGAAAGACTCATTACTCTTCTCATGCATTCTGATGTTTCTCTGTTCTGCTGGTCTGTGCTATCCATTCAGCTGTTGAAGCATGCATCCGTTCTCTAAGTCCTAATGGGCTTTGAGCGATCCCTTCGCCGTCACCAATTGATGTCCCTCTTAGGTGACTGCAGTGGTACTAGCTCAGATGAAATCTGATCCTGAATTGCCCAGAGGATCCACAGCCTTGCCATCCATCATTCCAGATAGGCAGAGGTGAAGTATGTGGGGTGACTAGGGAATTTGTAGCATTAACCACGGTAAATTTAGCATTGTTGGATGCTGTTGCCAGTAGCATTTGTTCTATCACTGTGAGTCAGGTCTGCTGCTTGCACCAAAAATGAAAAGAGCATGGTGGGTGCTTATTTTGCTGAGCAACGAGGACCTCCATCACATTGGTGGTCTTCCCACCATAATCCAGTCTACCCTCTGTCCAGTTGATACCAGTAGATTAATAAATCTGATGGGAACTCTCCCTTGTAAGAGATCTGGCTAATGTAACAACACAACAGGGGACTACCGGTCAAATGTGTGCGAGAAGAGTATTATGGATGGAAAAACAATTGACTAAGGACACAGCAACCTTACTGATTGATTTGAGAAAGTTCCCATCAGCCCACCTGACTGGCGGAGCATCGTCATTTGGGAATGACACTGTAAACTCAGTGTAGTCCACCTCTTAGCAAGGGACACATTACTACTCGGTTCACAGTCTGGAAGTGGAATCAGCCAGAATAGAATCTCAATCAGTGGTGCCGAAAAAATGAGGGTCAAAGTGATAACGTGACTTTAAATTGGTTATTAGGATACCAAAGCAAATCTTAATAAAGGCTACCCTAGTACCAAGGTTAAAAACAAAACTGATGGTTTGAAAAAATCACCATCTTATGGCAATAGGACATGGGTCAACATGTTTCAGCCAAAATAGGTGAAGTTAACCTGGCTTTTGTGAGGACCCAGCTATGTAAACACTACTGCAAAAATACAAAAATTGTGAAAAAGCAACATATAACAAAAATTAAAGATTTTGTTACCACAATTACACCCTACCGGAACCTGATGGACACGTATGTGTCGAGGTTTCCACTTAACTGTGGGTGTAGTGTCTTTCCCAGCTTTATGTGGGAGAAAGCCTCACCTCACCCGGCAACTGCTCGGTTAGTGAGGCCCCGCTCTGTCCATCGGTACCTCGGGGATGTGACCAAGCCGAAGGGGATTAGGGGCTACAGGGTCGATAAATATAAATCTCCCTAGGACCCTCTTTTTGTATAGATGTTTTTTCATCTGGCTAATGTAGCCACTCAGAAATGCCTCTTCACATTCATTTGGGATCTTTAAACCTAAATCTGCTTCTTTTTGGGCCCAGTGCTTTAGGCCACATGACTGTGAAATGAGCCCTATAAACTAAAAAAAAACCTCACTCCCCTGTTTTGTGTGAAATTGGTGCAATCTAAGTTATTTCTCGCTCTAGCCTGCATTATTTTCCCACATTCACCCCAATAACATGTTCGAGGCATATGATCTGTAGATCATATGCTGTGCATATATCGCCATCTAGTGTTGGGTCCGGATGTTTGCACTTTGTTTTGTTTTTGTAAGACGTCTTTCCAGTTACGAGGTAGGTGACTCCTCCTTTCGGTGATAGTGTGCATTGGCATCGACTCCACCATCGGGTTCGGACATCTATCGTTGCGCTCCGGTTTGACACCATTCCCTTGGTTTCCCTCGGTGCGCAAGATCCTCACCCTTGACGGTATTGTTTTCGATCGAGTCTCCCTTTCTATTGCGTATCGTAATTAATTAAAATAATCTTTCGAACTGAAAGTTTGTGGAAGGCCGTCGGGCCTACCCGCATCAGGTCGACCTGCTGTCGATGGAACGAACTCCCTTCAAATTCTGCCCTCGGTGTCACGCGAAATACCCGCGCACCAACTTACACAAAGTGTGTAATCTGTGTTTGTCCCCCGAATACGGAGAACAAGACTGCGACGCATGCCAGGCTTTCCACTCCATGAAAACACTTTGCGGGCTCGACATCGCAACATGCAGAGCCAGCACACCAGCTCAATTCCAGACATCTTCGGTCAACAATCCGACTAAGAGGCCGGCGCGGCCATGGGAACCGAGGAGGAGCAGGAGCCGGTCACCATCTCAGTATTTGACTCCGACCAAGAGGAGGACATCCCACATGGTCAACATAGCGGGAGTACAGCTCCCCCCCTCGTCCCAAGAGACAATTCCTATTAAAAAGAAGGCTCTGGTCCAACCTTCTCCCTCGGTCCCTGGTTGGCACCAAGATCTCACTTCTGACACCAAGAAGCCTTCCAGCTCTGAAAAGAGTCCCTCCAAGCCAAGTTCCGAGCCCAGACCTTTGGGGTCGAAACACAAGTCCGGCACTGACCCCCACCATTTGGCCCTGAAAAAATCGTCTGATCCGAAAACATCAACGGTTTCGACTCTGGCACCAAAGGTGTTGGCGCCAAAACAGATAGAAGTGCAGAAAAAAATTACAAAGCCCAGTTTCGATGCCCCAATTGAAAAACCGGGTCCGAAAAAAAAGATTTTGTACATCCATCCACAGACTGGCCATATCACCACTAAAGTGACTCTAAAAAGAAGGGCTGATGCATAAGAAGAATATCGCATCCCTTTAAAGAAGAGATCTGTTGGAACTAACCCTTCCCCTCCTCCTCTTCCTCCACCTATTCTTCCTTCATCTCCACCTTCCCCTCCGCTTCAACCAACTTCACTCGAACATTCACCACCACATACACCTGACAACCAGGATGATGGGGATAATGATCAGGATAGGGATGATGATCAGCCATTATAAGACCCATGGGACGATTATAACACCAATTTGCCCACGGGCAATGATCCCGACCTGTACCCTACCAAACCCTCTCCACCAGATGATAGTGTAGGCTACATTGAGTTACTGGGTAGAGCTGCCAACTGCCATGGGGTGCAGCTACATAAGGAGTCATTAGAAGAGGATTTCCTCTTTGAAACCCTCAGTACCACACAGAAGTCAACACATACACTACCCATGCTTAAAGGGATTTTCAGGCATGTAGATGATGTTTTTAAGGACCCAGTCAGAGCCCGTATTCTTACCCCTAGAGTGGACAAGAAGTACAAGCCAGTACCATCGTACCCAGTATAAATAAGGGGACAATTGCCACTAGACTCCGTGGTTGTGTCCAATGCAAGAAAAAGAGCCAACTCCCAGACAAAAGGAAAGGCTCCACCTCCTGATAAGGAATAACAACTTATTGAATGCTTCTGGGAAAAGGGTAGCTTCTCAAGCAGCCAATTTCTGGAGTGTCTCCAAGTCTCAGGCACTGTTAGCTCGATACGACTGTGCGCACTCGGATGAAATGGAACAACTGATCCAATATTTACCTCCGAACACAAATCAAAAGCACAAGATCTGGTTCATGAATTGCAACTTAACGCTATCAATCAAATAAGATGCTCTCTAGATGCTGCAGACACTGCTGCTAGAGCTATAAACGCTAGTGTCATTTTAAGGAGGCATGCCTGGCTCCGTATATCTGGTTTTAAACCTGAGGTTCAAACCTCCATTTTAAATTTTTATTTTATTTATTTATTAATTAATCTTGTTAAGCGCGAACAGCTACCCATAAGGGTTTCCCGGCGCTAGGAGACAGAACGACAACATAAGGCAGAAGAACTTAGAGATCGAAGAGCCAGGTCTTCACTGCTCTGCGAAATCGCGTGTGACTGTTTTCCATACGTAAGGCCAGTGGAAGTGAATTCCACAGTCTGGGTCCTAGGTTTGAAAAGGAGCTACCGCCCATTCTGGTAAGTTTGAACCTAGGTACATTGAAAAGATGGTGAGCTGAGGAACGGAGAGAGCGAGCTGGATGGTAAGGGCTGACAAGGGCCTGAAGGTAGAGGGGTGCTGATCCGGCTTTGATCTTGTGCATAAAGCTCAAAGCTTTAAACTTAAACCGGTTTTCAACACGAAGCCAATGTAGCTCTCTCAGGCGTTCTGTAATGTGGTCACGTTTACGGCAGCCACAGAGAAGCCGAGCTGCAGCATTTTGTACTAGCTGAAGGCGACGTATGACGGCCTTTGGAGACCCCAGATAGAGCACGTTGCTGTAATCCAATCTGGAGGTCACCAGGGCATTCACGACAGATCTCTGGGTGTTTTTGGGGATCATCCAGAAGATTTTGCGCAGCCATCGTAAGATGGTAAAACAGATGGTTGTGACTCTGTTTACCTGATCTTTCATGGAAAGACCCCTATCGATGATTACTCCCAAGTTTCGCACTTGTTCAGATGGATTTGGAAGGGGACCCATGGAAGTGGGCCAGTGAGTCAGGTTCCAGAGATCGGGTTTGATGCCAAGAATCAGGACCTCCGTCTTTCCGCCGTTTAACTTAAGTAAATTGTTGTTCATCCATTCAGCTATCTTGCTCAGTCCAGTTTGCAAAGGGGAGGGGGCCGTGGGATCAATTCGAGAGAGTGAAAAAACAATTTGTGAGTCATCGGCATACGAAAAAAGATTTAATCCCGAACATTGTGCAACATAAGCCAAAGGTGTAACATACAAATGAAAGAGCGGAGGGCTAAGAATAGACCCTTGGGGTACCCCATGGGGAGAGGAGTGACTCTTAGAGGATGATGACTTAGAGAAGATTTGAAAAGTGCGGTCAGACAGGAAGGATGCAAGCCAGTCCAATGCTTTGTTGCCAATGCCAATGGCAGCAAGGGATTTGAGAAGGATACTGTGTAACACAGTATCAAAAGCTGCGCTGAGATCGAGCAAGATCAGCGCAACTGTTTCTCCTCGATCCAGGAGCAAACGCAAATTATCTGTGACGCCCAGCAGGGTCGTCTCCGTAGAGAAACCAGGGCGAAATCCCGATTGGGAAGGATGTAGCAGATTGTTGTCTGTCTCAAATTTTGAAAGATGGATATGGAGGTGTCGTTCCAAGACTTTCGAGAATGCCGGTAATAACGAAATGGGACGATAATTGGCGATAAGGAACGTCTATTTGGCCCAGTGGTAGATTGTTCACTTGAGAAAATGAAGAAAGATACTGAGGTAGCCAAATCTATGGGAGCCCTTTAGTCCACACAGGATTGTGCTTCCTTTCGACACTCCTTTTACTGAGGAGGTTCCAAAAATACCTCACCAGAAGCCGCCTCCACCTATAAGGGCAATACCCAACCCTCTTCATCTAGGAGTTATTTCAGGGGAGGGTACAGGGGTAACAACGGTAAGGGCAGGGGCTGGGGTTCAAACACACGCACCTCCTCATACAATACAAAGCAGTGACGTGCCTCCACTTCCCCCTGACCACTCAACACCTGTCGGGGGAAGACTCACATTTTCTACCAATCTGGCAATCCAGATCAACAAACAATTGGGTACTCCAAATTATCCCTTCTGGTTACTGCCTGGAATGTATCAACACTCCTCCAAATATTCCACCAAAGCCCCACAAACTATCACCAGACCATCTATACCTCCTCAAACAAGAGGTTCAGTATCTACTTCTACAAAGGGCTATATAGCCTGTACCGCCCCAACATCACGCGTCGGGCGTATACTCCTTTTATTTCCTAATTCCCAAAAAAGACTGTTCTCTCAACCAATTTTAGATCCCCGAGAACTCAACTGGTACATTCATTTAGACCATCGATCAATCAATCAATCACATCATTTGTAAAGCGCGCTACATACCCTTGAGTGTCTCAAGGTGCTGAGGGGGGGAGAGTGCGTGCGCTGCTACTGTTCGAAGAGCCAGGTCTTGAGGAGTCTTCTGAAGGTCAGTAGGTCTTGGGTTGGGAGGGTGTTCCATGTCTTGGCGGCGAGGTGGGAGAATGATCTGCCGCCGGCGGTCACTCTTCGGATGCGGGGGACAGTGGCGAGGGCGAGGTCGGCAGAGCTGGCGGCTGGGGGTGTAGAAGCTGTGTCGGCTGTTGAGGTACGCTGGTCCGGTGTCGTGGAGTGCCTTGTGTGCGTGGGTGAGGAGCTTGAAGGTTATCCTCTTGTCGACAGGGAGCCAGTGTAGGTCTCTCAGGTGGGGTGTGATGTGGTTACGGCGAGGGATGTAGAGGATCAGGTGTGCGGAGGCGTTCTGGATGCGTTGGAGCCTTTTCAGGAGTTTGGCCGAGGCTCCTGCGTAGAGGGCATTTCCGTAGTCCAATATGCTGCTGACGAGGGCCTGGGTGACCGTCCGTCTCGTTTCGGTGGGGATCCACTTGTAGATCCTGCGGAGCATGCGGAGGGTGTTGAAGCAGCAGGAGGAGGAGACGCCGTTGACCTGTTTTGTCTTGGCGAGGGTGGAGTCGAAGATGACCCCTAGGTTTTGTGCGTAGTTGGTGGGTGTTGGGACTGTTCCTAGTGCTGTCAGCCACTAGGAGTCGTCCCAAGCCGAGGGGGTGGATCCGAGGATGAGGACCTCCGTCTTGTCTGAGTTCAGCTTCAGTCAGCTGTTCTTCATCCAGTCGGCGACGGCCTTCATTCCTTTGTGAAGGTTGCTTTTGGCGGTGTGGGGTTCCTTGGTGAGGGATAGAATCAGCTGGGTGCCGTCGGCGTAGGAGATGATGATGTCGGGTGACGTGGGCGAGCGGTGCCATGTAGATGTTGAACAGCGTTGGGCTGAGTGATGAGCCCTGGGGTACGCCGCAGATGATCATGGTGTCTTGGAGTGGATAGCGGCGGGAGGCGGAAGCTCTGAGTTCTGCCGGAGAGGAAGGAGGAGGTCCAGGGCCTTCTCTTAGATTCCGGCGTCGTGAAGGCGTGTTCGTAGTGTTCGGTGGCAGACCGTGTCAAAGGCGGGTCACAGGTCCAGGAGGATAAGGGCCGCGGTCTCTCCGTTGTCAAGCAGGGTTCTGATGTCAGTGGCGGCGATGAGGGCAGTTTCGATGCTGTGGTTTCTGCATAACCCGAACGGGGACGGATCAAGGATGCTGTTCTCCTCAAGGAAGCTGGTCAGTTGTTTGTTGACGGCCTTCTCGATGACCTTCGCCGGGAACGGGAGCAGGGAGATGGGTCGGAAGTTCTCGAGGTCCTTGGGGTCCACCTTTGGTTTCTTCAGTAGGGCATTGATCTCGGCGTGCTTCCAGCTCTCCGGTAAGGTTGCTGTCTCGAAGGATATGTTGATGGCTTTCCGGAGATGGGGTGCGATGGTGGTGCTGGCTTTGTTGAAGATGTGGTGTCGGCAAGGGTCTGACAGGGATCTGGAGTGGACGGTGTTAATGATCTTGATGGTGTTGTCAATGTTGGTCCAGGCGAGCAGGCGGCTGGTGCGGATGGTGGTCATGGGGTCGGAGGTCTCAGTGGTTGCCGGAGCGGTCGCAGCGTTGAAGCTGTCGTGGATGTCTGTGATCTTGCGGTAGAAGTAGGTGGCTAACGAGTCACACAGGTCTTGTGAAGGTGGTATGTTGTTGGAGCTGGGGTTGGAGAGTTCCTTCACAATGTTGAAGAGCTCTTTGCTGTTGTGTGCGTTGTTGTCTAGGCGGTCTTTGAAGGAGGCGTTTTGGCGGATCTGATGAGGTGGTGGTGTCTGCGGGTGGCGTTCTTGTGGGCTGCGTAGCTTTCCGTTGTTCGTTCGCGGATCCAGTTCTTCTCTATCTTTCGGCATGTTTGCTTCGAAGCCTGGAGGTCTTCAGTGAACCAGCTGGCTTTCTTGTGGCTGTTGGAGGGTTTCTTATGCGGTGCGAGAGTGTTGGCGCAGTCATCGAACCATTGTCTGAGGTTGCGGGCGGTGTCGGGGTCGGTCATGTCTGCGGGTGGGCTCTGGGCGAGGGTGGTGGATAGCTGGTCTTCGGTGACTTTGCTCCAGCAGCGGCGAAGCAGCTGTTGGGTGTGGTGGTGCGCGGTGGGTTTCCGGAGGGTGAAGTGGATGCACCGGTGGTCGGTCCAGTGGAGCTTGGTGGTTGAAGGAGACGTGGGAGCTTGCGGAGAAGATGGGGTCAAGAGTGTGGCCGGCAGAGTGGGTGGGTGTTGTGACGAGTTGTCTGAGTCCGGGGTTGGCGAGGTTCTCTATCAAGGTGGAAGAGTTGGCGTCGTTTTTGTTCTCGAGGTGGAAGTTCAGGTCTCCGAGTAGGATGTAGTCCGTGGAGGCAAGGGAGTGTGCGCTGACGAAGCCTGAGATGGAGTCGCGGAACTGTGGTCGGGGTCCGGGGGATCTGTAGACGAGGGTTCCTCTGAGGGTGGTGTTGGGGTCGGTGTGGATCTAGAAGTGCAGGTGTTCGGCGGTGCTGAGGGTGTCTGTGTTTGTCGAGACTTTGAGGGTGTTCCTGTGGATGATGGCGATTCCTCCTCCTACTCTGTTGGTGCGGTCCTTGCGGGTGATCTTATATTCTTCCGGGATGGCTATGGTGATGTCCGGTGCCGGGGAGGGTTTCAGCCAGGTCTCCGTTAGAAAGGCGACGTCTGGGGTGTTTGAGTCGAATAGGTCCCAGAGTTCAACGGCGTGTTTGCGGGTGGAGCGGGTGTTGAGAAAGATGCATCTGAGGTAGTTGGGTTCTTTGGTTGGTAGTTTGGCGGGCTTGATGCTGGTGAAGCTGCAGTTCACGTGTTCGTGCTACCTCCAGCACGGCTTCCTCCATATTACCAAGGATGCGTTTCAGATTTCGTCCAGTATAGAAAGGTCTCCAAACGTTTTGCTCATATGCAGGGGTGAAGGAGTCTGCTTTGCTTGTACTGGCAACCAGCGGTTGGGGGTTGTTTGTCTGTTAGACCCAGGCTTTACCTTGTCTGCTTAACAGGCCCGGAGACTCTTTGCTCACTGTGGTCCTCCGCCTGCTACAGGATGGTGAGGCTGCCATCCTGGCTCGAGAAGAGCGTGAGGGACTAAATGCTTTACCCACTAGACCACCAGGAATAAGAACGTTGATAAATGTGAACAAATTATGCATTTGTTCAGTAGAGTAATTTACACTGCACCTGAGCATGATTCATGCCACTGCCCTAACTGCTGGGGCGCAGGCCCTCAAGCGTGCTCCGGAGTGGGATAAGCACGAAGGAAATAAGCAGATGGAGCACCACAAGGAGGAATTGTTACCAGTATTATTGCCCTGTAGTCTGAATTAAATTGCATAGTATTTAGCACTGCTGTTATTAAAAAGTACTTTAATTTCTTAAAAAGCCAAGGACTGGGCTGACCATTGACGTTATTGTGTCTGTTTGTTGATTGTTGCATCCTGAGTTTGTGCCCCCCCACACTACCTCTCGGTGAAGCCGGACCGTGCTCGCTCTCGCTTCCCGAGTCAAGTCTAGAAAGGGTTGTACTTGTCCCCGTTTGGAAAGCCACAGTAGGACCACGCGCAGAACACCAGTAGCAAACTACCTCAACCTCAGTGGATGGGACCCTTCAGCACACAAGACCAGAACCCTTTTGCTGTCCTAAACTATTTTTGTAGTTCCAAGAAGTACCGAGGTGCTCAGTGTCTCGGCTGTATGTGCACTAGAATTTTTTTGAATGAATGAGCCTACTACAAGGTGAGGTGCCTTCCTGTTTTTGGGTGGGATCAGACCGCCATTTTTCAACTTTTGCTAACCCTTTGTCCTAATACCTACTTTTTACTCCCCTTTGTTTTCCATTGGTGGTTGATCTCGTCAGGGGCAAGCAAAGACTCTTTCTGTAATATAAAACACACACATTGATGTGTGTGCTAGGATGCTGGTTTATAATCGATCGCAAATCTTAATCTACTGTTAAGGGACCGTATACTCCCCCCTTTTGACTCCGACTATTACATTCTAGGCCGCTCATTCACCCACCACTCCATGGAAAGGTGTTCCTGATGGGCGCCTACATGGTGAATAATTTATATGAAAACATGCAGGGGCGTTGCACTTCCATACTCCCTACTGATTTAGGGAGGAGGGTGGTGGGGGCGTTAGAATGGGCAATACATCTCTCACGGGGATGACGGATATGTAAATATGAGTGAAAGCTGGAAGATTCCAAGTTGATCTTGAGCATTTACACTCTGTGTGTGTGTTTGATCCTGTGCGTGTTACCAAAAACCTGGATTTTAACATGCCCATGTAGTACGTGAACACACTTTACTCGATATTATAGCTTTGTCAAAACAACCTGGTCATAATAACTTGGTCAAAAATTAATAACTTGAAAAAAAAATTCTTTGCCTCCGAGAAATGCATGAAAGTTCGAGCAGTACCAGACAATACTGCAATTAAGAACACAACACAGTAAAATTACTGAATTAATTAAAAAAAAGTAGTAATAGGAAAAGACACAAAATGGTTAAAATACAGAATTAAGGAACCAGAGATAGGCAATAGCAGTTTAAACATCACCGTCTTGTTTGTGCATTACTCCAAAAATAGCTACAATAGCCTGCTCTTGCAAGGGATTAAATAAGTTAGTTACTAGCAAACTGTCTACCTTTACAGAGCCCAGGTGGTGAATGGTGCAGAGTAAAAGTGTTGCAGAAATACTTTCATGTGCTTTCAATCTTTGTTGCTCTTCTGTTGGACGCGAGGCACAGTTGAGATGGACCTCTCTGCCCTGCTCTCCTGCTACAGCCAAAGGTCACAATATTTGTTTTAATGGCACATATTTGATGATAAAGTTACCCTAGGCTTCTCCTACGGCCTCCGATCCTCAGTGCAGGCACCAGAACTCCCACAAGGTCCACTGCAACCCCCCTCACAACTGGCCAGCCTAGTCTTCTTCCCACAATGGAGTCATTCCCCCTCTGCTGTTTGTGTCCATGTAGCAAAAGGGGCCAGCCGTGTGCTAGTTGGAGAGCAGTTCCAGTACTTGATGCCAGTGGAGATCAGGAGTCATTCGAGTTTCTTTCCTTGCAGTCAGTTAAAATCTTCATTCTTTCGATGTTCTTCCAGTTCTTGTCTGAGGAGGTGGCAGTGAGATGGCATTTTTATCCTGTGCACTAGCCAGTGTTTGGAATATTTCCTGCACTCATTTCTAGTACATTTCCCATCAAATCTAAACGCCTCTTTTCAGCATCTCAACTCTAAGCTTTCTGTAAAGCTTCTCAGGGTCTCTCATTCAATGTAGCTGTAGCCTCCTTCTCCTTCCTGGAGCAAGTTTTCCTTTTTTAGCCACCTGCCCCATCCTCCCCCCCTCCCCCCCTCATCCCCCCCTATGGAATTGAGGGAGCACCTCCTCTCTTTTTCCTCCTCGGATTCTTCTTCTCTTGTGCTGTGGACCGGGAAACACACTGAGAGCTGTGGAATTGTGCTCCCCTCAGCCACTCAAATCTGCATGCCAGTCCTCCTTGTTGCTATATTTTCCTGTACCCGCTCTTCTGATCGTCCCTGGTAAGGGGTCATTGTTTACTCAACTTCTGTCTTCCTATTCTTAGACGTGGCTTCATTGTTCTCCAAAATAGCAATCAAGGAGGCCGTCTTGCTTGGGATGCTAATTACAGGAACTGCAGCGAAGGCAGCATGTCAAGCTGATGTTGATTCCAGTTTGGTGTCTTGCAGCAGAAAGTCATCTTTTTAAAAGTTACTTTCCACTACACTTAACAAACATTTACTTTCATCATTGAATTTGAGTTAAAAAAAAATGTGAAAAAGAGCAAAGAATTAAGTTTCATATGATTTGATTTGTAACTACGCTTTCTCAGAATTTAATTTGGCCTACATAGCGACACACAGCTTTTGGCAACTTTTCTTTGTGGCGGCGTAAATTTCCTTAGTATTTGGTGTGTCCGATTTCTAACAATAAGCTCTCGGCCCTCTGGGCTACCAGGGCACAGTTAGGGGTGACTTATTTAATGTACAAACATAGTTTTCTAAATGCTACAGCCTTTAAATGCAACTGAGCCAGGGTCCAGTTATATTCTTTGTAGCTATGCCCTTCAGTCAGTTAGGGGGTTCATTGTCAGCATGTGATAGATAATTTCATACAACATCCAGTTTCTCACAATTCAAAAAGGTTCGCGTTTTTGATTCGTGCTTTATTGCTGAAGGTGCCATGGGAGCCTGCAGTCCCCTGGTTGTAGGGAGGAGGAAAGCCCACATCCGAGGCCGGGCCTTTACAACGGGTTCCTCGGGACAGGAGTCTCTTCCTCCTCATCTGTGTGTGTCTTCCTCTGTGCACTGCGACCTTGCTGTATGTATGGGGTAGAGGGGGTGCAGTAGATCTCCAAACGAGGCCCCCAATGCTGAAGTGAACTAGCTTAGAAGGGGTATGGCTCCCCAGCCTTCAGGGTAAGAAGGCATTTTGTTGTTTTAAGAATAGCACCGTCGTAATATGACAAATAAGTTTTCATTACACATTTTTTACTTTTATTTTAGAAATACCTTGATCATTATTTTGAAACTTCACTTGTCCTGTTTATCAGTGTGAACACTTTGTTACTGATAAGGTAACTTGATATAGTTTGTCCAGTTTCATAATGCAGAAGACGGCCTGTACAGACTTTTAACTGATTACATCAAGAGTGGGAGAAAGTGTGTATTGTAACATTTATAATGCACCAACTTCCCATCTGAGTGTGCCCTCTGTCTCCGCTTGTTAGCATGCCCGTTATTAATTTATTATACTCCATCTGACCACATGCACAACTTCTAGTTTATTAGTCTCTTGAATTACACAAAGTCTTTGTGATTATGAGAGCCTTTTTATGGGGTCGTTTTTCAGTCATCCAGAGAGTTTGAATGCAATCGGGGCGTTTCTCTAGGCATTACCGGGTTGAAGGGGAATGGAATAACTTGACTTTGAGCCTTACGTTTACCTCATCATCCCCTTATTTGTGAGTTAATCATGTTCTAAAGCTCTGCAGGATCACCGCTGCAGCACAAATGAGAATCCATCCTACCCGTGGCCTGTTAATGGATGTCTGCTTTTCACTTGAACGTTCGATGATAGCCTCCATTTTCTTAAAGACCTTATTCCGGAACTCAGCGATTTGAGACCCCATAGAAATCCACAAACGCTGTCAACTAATGTAGCCTGTCTTTATCTAGCATCATGCCAGATTTGTTGTGAGACTGCATATTGTTCCATGTACATATTTGAGCTAGATACATTCATACATTCTTCCATCATGCCCTTAGAGCAGTGCAGGTTTGCTGCTCTTTTACCGCCACTAAAGGATCACCTACATATAGTGAAATCTGTGTGAGACGATGGGGCCTCTGCTCATATTTCATATTCCAACTACTAATCTCAACTCTCTGTGGCTGACCATGGGTATTTTGAACTTACTTTGCTTGAGTTATTCTGGCAATTTCACACTATGGGATGCCTCTTGATCTCATCTCTGGCCTGTGGGTTGGCCTCATCCTTGTTACCTGTATTTTGTAATATTATATTTAAGGCCGTAATGTGACTATTGCTAAAATAGAAATATGTCCCATCCTTAGTTCTCTTAAAAGTCCGTGTTTTAGCCCTGCCCGTGAATTCTCTTGGTGTCAATAGATATACATGCATGCAGTGCATGCATGCTGTGTGTGAAACTCTAGTTTATTCTTTAGAGGAAATCAGCAGCCCTCCATTAGTAACAATTTCCAGGCATGTAGTCTTTAGAATATAGTGACGTTCGTTTATCTACCCTAAAGGTCCCACTGGGGTAGACTGTTCTCGTAGTGGATTGTACCGTTAACTACAGGAATCATCGGTTTCTCCTTCCTTTGCCTGGGCTATGGGGATCCTTTTTCTAGCGAGCCTCGAACCGGGATCCATGTATAATAGAAAATAATGCCCTAGTTTGCTCTACTCCCTCGTTCTGCACGCAATCATTCAGCTGCTGTTCTTTTAATTTGTTCATGCTCTCCAGCCAATGTTCATCAGCGATTCCTGTGCTGGTGCTTGCAGCACAAACGCCTGAGAAATACTGCCAGGGAACATCTTCACTAGTGCATCACCTCACTTGCAAATAGCTATGGTGCATCCCAACCAAAAACGACTAGTTTGGCTCCTCGTTGTTGGCCATGAGATCATCTTATATCCTATTCTAAGTCACCCATTCATATCCACACCGAAAGACTCATTACTCTTCTCATGCATTCTGATGTTTCTCTGTTCTGCTGGTCTGTGCTATCCATTCAGCTGTTGAAGCATGCATCCGTTCTCCAAGTCCTAATGGGCTTTGAGCGATCCCTTCGCCGTCACCAATTGATGTCCCTCTTAGGTGACTGCAGTGGTACTAGCTCAGATGAAATCTGATCCTGAATTGCCCAGAGGATCCACAGCCTTGCCATCCATCATTCCAGATAGGCAGAGGTGAAGTATGTGGGGTGACTAGGGAATTTGTAGCATTAACCACGGTAAATTTAGCATTGTTGGATGCTGTTGCCAGTAGCATTTGTTCTATCACTGTGAGTCAGGTCTGCTGCTTGCACCAAAAATGAAAAGAGCATGGTGGGTGCTTATTTTGCTGAGCAACGAGGACCTCCATCACATTGGTGGTCTTCCCACCATAATCCAGTCTACCCTCTGTCCAGTTGATACCAGTAGATTAATAAATCTGATGGGAACTCTCCCTTGTAAGAGATCTGGCTAATGTAACAACACAACAGGGGACTACCGGTCAAATGTGTGCGAGAAGAGTATTATGGATGGAAAAACAATTGACTAAGGACACAGCAACCTTACTGATTGATTTGAGAAAGTTCCCATCAGCCCACCTGACTGGCGGAGCATCGTCATTTGGGAATGACACTGTAAACTCAGTGTAGTCCACCTCTTAGCAAGGGACACATTACTACTCGGTTCACAGTCTGGAAGTGGAATCAGCCAGAATAGAATCTCAATCAGTGGTGCCGAAAAAATGAGGGTCAAAGTGATAACGTGACTTTAAATTGGTTATTAGGATACCAAAGCAAATCTTAATAAAGGCTACCCTAGTACCAAGGTTAAAAACAAAACTGATGGTTTGAAAAAATCACCATCTTATGGCAATAGGACATGGGTCAACATGTTTCAGCCAAAATAGGTGAAGTTAACCTGGCTTTTGTGAGGACCCAGCTATGTAAACACTACTGCAAAAATTGTGAAAAAGCAACATATAACAAAAATTAAAGATTTTGTTACCACAATTACACCCTACCGGAACCTGATGGACACGTATGTGTCGAGGTTTCCACTTAACTGTGGGTGTAGTGTCTTTCCCAGCTTTATGTGGGAGAAAGCCTCACCTCACCCGGCAACTGCTCGGTTAGTGAGGCCCCGCTCTGTCCATCGGTACCTCGGGGATGTGACCAAGCCGAAGGGGATTAGGGGCTACAGGGTCGATAAATATAAATCTCCCTAGGACCCTCTTTTTGTATAGATGTTTTTTCATCTGGCTAATGTAGCCACTCAGAAATGCCTCTTCACATTCATTTGGGATCTTTAAACCTAAATCTGCTTCTTTTTGGGCCCAGTGCTTTAGGCCACATGACTGTGAAATGAGCCCTATAAACTAAAAAAAAACCTCACTCCCCTGTTTTGTGTGAAATTGGTGCAATCTAAGTTATTTCTCGCTCTAGCCTGCATTATTTTCCCACATTCACCCCAATAACATGTTCGAGGCATATGATCTGTAGATCATATGCTGTGCATATATCGCCATCTAGTGTTGGGTCCGGATGTTTGCACTTTGTTTTGTTTTTGTAAGACGTCTTTCCAGTTACGAGGTAGGTGACTCCTCCTTTCGGTGATAGTGTGCATTGGCATCGACTCCACCATCGGGTTCGGACATCTATCGTTGCGCTCCGGTTTGACACCATTCCCTTGGTTTCCCTCGGTGCGCAAGATCCTCACCCTTGACGGTATTGTTTTCGATCGAGTCTCCCTTTCTATTGCGTATCGTAATTAATTAAAATAATCTTTCGAACTGAAAGTTTGTGGAAGGCCGTCGGGCCTACCCGCATCAGGTCGACCTGCTGTCGATGGAACGAACTCCCTTCAAATTCTGCCCTCGGTGTCACGCGAAATACCCGCGCACCAACTTACACAAAGTGTGTAATCTGTGTTTGTCCCCCGAATACGGAGAACAAGACTGCGACGCATGCCAGGCTTTCCACTCCATGAAAACACTTTGCGGGCTCGACATCGCAACATGCAGAGCCAGCACACCAGCTCAATTCCAGACATCTTCGGTCAACAATCCGACTAAGAGGCCGGCGCGGCCATGGGAACCGAGGAGGAGCAGGAGCCGGTCACCATCTCAGTATTTGACTCCGACCAAGAGGAGGACATCCCACATGGTCAACATAGCGGGAGTACAGCTCCCCCCCTCGTCCCAAGAGACAATTCCTATTAAAAAGAAGGCTCTGGTCCAACCTTCTCCCTCGGTCCCTGGTTGGCACCAAGATCTCACTTCTGACACCAAGAAGCCTTCCAGCTCTGAAAAGAGTCCCTCCAAGCCAAGTTCTGAGCCCAGACCTTTGGGGTCGAAACACAAGTCCGGCACTGACCCCCACCATTTGGCCCTGAAAAAATCGTCTGATCCGAAAACATCAACGGTTTCGACTCTGGCACCAAAGGTGTTGGCGCCAAAACAGATAGAAGTGCAGAAAAAAATTACAAAGCCCAGTTTCGATGCCCCAATTGAAAAACCGGGTCCGAAAAAAAAGATTTTGTACATCCATCCACAGACTGGCCATATCACCACTAAAGTGACTCTAAAAAGAAGGGCTGATGCATAAGAAGAATATCGCATCCCTTTAAAGAAGAGATCTGTTGGAACTAACCCTTCCCCTCCTCCTCTTCCTCCACCTATTCTTCCTTCATCTCCACCTTCCCCTCCGCTTCAACCAACTTCACTCGAACATTCACCACCACATACACCTGACAACCAGGATGATGGGGATAATGATCAGGATAGGGATGATGATCAGCCATTATAAGACCCATGGGACGATTATAACACCAATTTGCCCACGGGCAATGATCCCGACCTGTACCCTACCAAACCCTCTCCACCAGATGATAGTGTAGGCTACATTGAGTTACTGGGTAGAGCTGCCAACTGCCATGGGGTGCAGCTACATAAGGAGTCATTAGAAGAGGATTTCCTCTTTGAAACCCTCAGTACCACACAGAAGTCAACACATACACTACCCATGCTTAAAGGGATTTTCAGGCATGTAGATGATGTTTTTAAGGACCCAGTCAGAGCCCGTATTCTTACCCCTAGAGTGGACAAGAAGTACAAGCCAGTACCATCGTACCCAGTATAAATAAGGGGACAATTGCCACTAGACTCCGTGGTTGTGTCCAATGCAAGAAAAAGAGCCAACTCCCAGACAAAAGGAAAGGCTCCACCTCCTGATAAGGAATAACAACTTATTGAATGCTTCTGGGAAAAGGGTAGCTTCTCAAGCAGCCAATTTCTGGAGTGTCTCCAAGTCTCAGGCACTGTTAGCTCGATACGACTGTGCGCACTGGGATGAAATGGAACAACTGATCCAATATTTACCTCCGAACACAAATCAAAAGCACAAGATCTGGTTCATGAATTGCAACTTAACGCTATCAATCAAATAAGATGCTCTCTAGATGCTGCAGACACTGCTGCTAGAGCTATAAACGCTAGTGTCATTTTAAGGAGGCATGCCTGGCTCCGTATATCTGGTTTTAAACCTGAGGTTCAAACCTGAGGTTCAAACCTCCATTTTAAATTTTTATTTTATTTATTTATTAATTAATCTTGTTAAGCGCGAACAGCTACCCATAAGGGTTTCCCGGCGCTAGGAGACAGAACGACAACATAAGGCAGAAGAACTTAGAGATCGAAGAGCCAGGTCTTCACTGCTCTGCGAAATCGCGTGTGACTGTTTTCCATACGTAAGGCCAGTGGAAGTGAATTCCACAGTCTGGGTCCTAGGTTTGAAAAGGAGCTACCGCCCATTCTGGTAAGTTTGAACCTAGGTACATTGAAAAGATGGTGAGCTGAGGAACGGAGAGAGCGAGCTGGATGGTAAGGGCTGACAAGGGCCTGAAGGTAGAGGGGTGCTGATCCGGCTTTGATCTTGTGCATAAAGCTCAAAGCTTTAAACTTAAACCGGTTTTCAACACGAAGCCAATGTAGCTCTCTCAGGCGTTCTGTAATGTGGTCACGTTTACGGCAGCCACAGAGAAGCCGAGCTGCAGCATTTTGTACTAGCTGAAGGCGACGTATGACGGCCTTTGGAGACCCCAGATAGAGCACGTTGCTGTAATCCAATCTGGAGGTCACCAGGGCATTCACGACAGATCTCTGGGTGTTTTTGGGGATCATCCAGAAGATTTTGCGCAGCCATCGTAAGATGGTAAAACAGATGGTTGTGACTCTGTTTACCTGATCTTTCATGGAAAGACCCCTATCGATGATTACTCCCAAGTTTCGCACTTGTTCAGATGGATTTGGAAGGGGACCCATGGAAGTGGGCCAGTGAGTCAGGTTCCAGAGATCGGGTTTGATGCCAAGAATCAGGACCTCCGTCTTTCCGCCGTTTAACTTAAGTAAATTGTTGTTCATCCATTCAGCTATCTTGCTCAGTCCAGTTTGCAAAGGGGAGGGGGCCGTGGGATCAATTCGAGAGAGTGAAAAAACAATTTGTGAGTCATCGGCATACGAAAAAAGATTTAATCCCGAACATTGTGCAACATAAGCCAAAGGTGTAACATACAAATGAAAGAGCGGAGGGCTAAGAATAGACCCTTGGGGTACCCCATGGGGAGAGGAGTGACTCTTAGAGGATGATGACTTAGAGAAGATTTGAAAAGTGCGGTCAGACAGGAAGGATGCAAGCCAGTCCAATGCTTTGTTGCCAATGCCAATGGCAGCAAGGGATTTGAGAAGGATACTGTGTAACACAGTATCAAAAGCTGCGCTGAGATCGAGCAAGATCAGCGCAACTGTTTCTCCTCGATCCAGGAGCAAACGCAAATTATCTGTGACGCCCAGCAGGGTCGTCTCCGTAGAGAAACCAGGGCGAAATCCCGATTGGGAAGGATGTAGCAGATTGTTGTCTGTCTCAAATTTTGAAAGATGGATATGGAGGTGTCGTTCCAAGACTTTCGAGAATGCCGGTAATAACGAAATGGGACGATAATTGGCGATAAGGAACGTCTATTTGGCCCAGTGGTAGATTGTTCACTTGAGAAAATGAAGAAAGATACTGAGGTAGCCAAATCTATGGGAGCCCTTTAGTCCACACAGGATTGTGCTTCCTTTCGACACTCCTTTTACTGAGGAGGTTCCAAAAATACCTCACCAGAAGCCGCCTCCACCTATAAGGGCAATACCCAACCCTCTTCATCTAGGAGTTATTTCAGGGGAGGGTACAGGGGTAACAACGGTAAGGGCAGGGGCTGGGGTTCAAACACACGCACCTCCTCATACAATACAAAGCAGTGACGTGCCTCCACTTCCCCCTGACCACTCAACACCTGTCGGGGGAAGACTCACATTTTCTACCAATCTGGCAATCCAGATCAACAAACAATTGGGTACTCCAAATTATCCCTTCTGGTTACTGCCTGGAATGTATCAACACTCCTCCAAATATTCCACCAAAGCCCCACAAACTATCACCAGACCATCTATACCTCCTCAAACAAGAGGTTCAGTATCTACTTCTACAAAGGGCTATATAGCCTGTACCGCCCCAACATCACGCGTCGGGCGTATACTCCTTTTATTTCCTAATTCCCAAAAAAGACTGTTCTCTCAACCAATTTTAGATCCCCGAGAACTCAACTGGTACATTCATTTAGACCATCGATCAATCAATCAATCACATCATTTGTAAAGCGCGCTACATACCCTTGAGTGTCTCAAGGTGCTGAGGGGGGGAGAGTGCGTGCGCTGCTACTGTTCGAAGAGCCAGGTCTTGAGGAGTCTTCTGAAGGTCAGTAGGTCTTGGGTTGGGAGGGTGTTCCATGTCTTGGCGGCGAGGTGGGAGAATGATCTGCCGCCGGCGGTCACTCTTCGGATGCGGGGGACAGTGGCGAGGGCGAGGTCGGCAGAGCTGGCGGCTGGGGGTGTAGAAGCTGTGTCGGCTGTTGAGGTACGCTGGTCCGGTGTCGTGGAGTGCCTTGTGTGCGTGGGTGAGGAGCTTGAAGGTTATCCTCTTGTCGACAGGGAGCCAGTGTAGGTCTCTCAGGTGGGGTGTGATGTGGTTACGGCGAGGGATGTAGAGGATCAGGTGTGCGGAGGCGTTCTGGATGCGTTGGAGCCTTTTCAGGAGTTTGGCCGAGGCTCCTGCGTAGAGGGCATTTCCGTAGTCCAATATGCTGCTGACGAGGGCCTGGGTGACCGTCCGTCTCGTTTCGGTGGGGATCCACTTGTAGATCCTGCGGAGCATGCGGAGGGTGTTGAAGCAGCAGGAGGAGGAGACGCCGTTGACCTGTTTTGTCTTGGCGAGGGTGGAGTCGAAGATGACCCCTAGGTTTTGTGCGTAGTTGGTGGGTGTTGGGACTGTTCCTAGTGCTGTCAGCCACTAGGAGTCGTCCCAAGCCGAGGGGGTGGATCCGAGGATGAGGACCTCCGTCTTGTCTGAGTTCAGCTTCAGTCAGCTGTTCTTCATCCAGTCGGCGACGGCCTTCATTCCTTTGTGAAGGTTGCTTTTGGCGGTGTGGGGTTCCTTGGTGAGGGATAGAATCAGCTGGGTGCCGTCGGCGTAGGAGATGATGATGTCGGGTGACGTGGGCGAGCGGTGCCATGTAGATGTTGAACAGCGTTGGGCTGAGTGATGAGCCCTGGGGTACGCCGCAGATGATCATGGTGTCTTGGAGTGGATAGCGGCGGGAGGCGGAAGCTCTGAGTTCTGCCAGAGAGGAAGGAGGAGGTCCAGGGCCTTCTCTTAGATTCCGGCGTCGTGAAGGCGTGTTCGTAGTGTTCGGTGGCAGACCGTGTCAAAGGCGGGTCACAGGTCCAGGAGGATAAGGGCCGCGGTCTCTCCGTTGTCAAGCAGGGTTCTGATGTCAGTGGCGGCGATGAGGGCAGTTTCGATGCTGTGGTTTCTGCATAACCCGAACGGGGACGGATCAAGGATGCTGTTCTCCTCAAGGAAGCTGGTCAGTTGTTTGTTGACGGCCTTCTCGATGACCTTCGCCGGGAACGGGAGCAGGGAGATGGGTCGGAAGTTCTCGAGGTCCTTGGGGTCCACCTTTGGTTTCTTCAGTAGGGCATTGATCTCGGCGTGCTTCCAGCTCTCCGGTAAGGTTGCTGTCTCGAAGGATATGTTGATGGCTTTCCGGAGATGGGGTGCGATGGTGGTGCTGGCTTTGTTGAAGATGTGGTGTCGGCAAGGGTCTGACAGGGATCTGGAGTGGACGGTGTTAATGATCTTGATGGTGTTGTCAATGTTGGTCCAGGCGAGCAGGCGGCTGGTGCGGATGGTGGTCATGGGGTCGGAGGTCTCAGTGGTTGCCGGAGCGGTCGCAGCGTTGAAGCTGTCGTGGATGTCTGTGATCTTGCGGTAGAAGTAGGTGGCTAACGAGTCACACAGGTCTTGTGAAGGTGGTATGTTGTTGGAGCTGGGGTTGGAGAGTTCCTTCACAATGTTGAAGAGCTCTTTGCTGTTGTGTGCGTTGTTGTCTAGGCGGTCTTTGAAGGAGGCGTTTTGGCGGATCTGATGAGGTGGTGGTGTCTGCGGGTGGCGTTCTTGTGGGCTGCGTAGCTTTCCGTTGTTCGTTCGCGGATCCAGTTCTTCTCTATCTTTCGGCATGTTTGCTTCGAAGCCTGGAGGTCTTCAGTGAACCAGCTGGCTTTCTTGTGGCTGTTGGAGGGTTTCTTATGCGGTGCGAGAGTGTTGGCGCAGTCATCGAACCATTGTCTGAGGTTGCGGGCGGTGTCGGGGTCGGTCATGTCTGCGGGTGGGCTCTGGGCGAGGGTGGTGGATAGCTGGTCTTCGGTGACTTTGCTCCAGCAGCGGCGAAGCAGCTGTTGGGTGTGGTGGTGCGCGGTGGGTTTCCGGAGGGTGAAGTGGATGCACCGGTGGTCGGTCCAGTGGAGCTTGGTGGTTGAAGGAGACGTGGGAGCTTGCGGAGAAGATGGGGTCAAGAGTGTGGCCGGCAGAGTGGGTGGGTGTTGTGACGAGTTGTCTGAGTCCGGGGTTGGCGAGGTTCTCTATCAAGGTGGAAGAGTTGGCGTCGTTTTTGTTCTCGAGGTGGAAGTTCAGGTCTCCGAGTAGGATGTAGTCCGTGGAGGCAAGGGAGTGTGCGCTGACGAAGCCTGAGATGGAGTCGCGGAACTGTGGTCGGGGTCCGGGGGATCTGTAGACGAGGGTTCCTCTGAGGGTGGTGTTGGGGTCGGTGTGGATCTAGAAGTGCAGGTGTTCGGCGGTGCTGAGGGTGTCTGTGTTTGTCAAGACTTTGAGGGTGTTCCTGTGGATGATGGCGATTCCTCCTCCTACTCTGTTGGTGCGGTCCTTGCGGGTGATCTTATATTCTTCCGGGATGGCTATGGTGATGTCCGGTGCCGGGGAGGGTTTCAGCCAGGTCTCCGTTAGAAAGGCGACGTCTGGGGTGTTTGAGTCGAATAGGTCCCAGAGTTCAACGGCGTGTTTGCGGGTGGAGCGGGTGTTGAGAAAGATGCATCTGAGGTAGTTGGGTTCTTTGGTTGGTAGTTTGGCGGGCTTGATGCTGGTGAAGCTGCAGTTCCGGCAGGAGAAGGGTCCTTGGGTGCGCTTCGGGGCAGCCAAGAAGCAGGTGCGTGATTGTCCGCCGTTGAGTGCGTGGAAGGTGCTGGAGTCGTAGTGGAGACTGGTGTTGTGGCGTTCTCGGGGGCCAGGGGTTCTGGTGCTGGGCGCGGTCCAGGCGCGTACGGGCTTGCCTTAGGCGCGCAGCGGCTGCCATATAAGGCGAGGTGTGAGGGAGGAGCAGCTGGGAGGCGGGAGCGGGGCGGAGAATGGGCAAGCCGGGGGGCAGGGCCGCAGGGGACGCAGTGGCGAAAAAACGGCAGAGCGGGCTACAGAAGGCAAAAGGAGAGAGAAAAGACAAAAAAACACAATGCAAAGCCAGAAACGGGGGCAAAAAAATGGTTAAGCACACTACAGAGGTAGGCACAAGTTTACAGTAAGGCTGACAAGAGATGGGGAAAAAGCAACAGTCAGTGCAAGAAAAACCAGAATAAGGGCAAAAAACGAATCACATATGGTTAACAGGCACAATTTACCAAAGTACAATGAGGCAGAGGGGAGAAGGGGGAGAGCGAGCGCAGAGCTCGCTCGATCTTCTAACAGCGGTGCCAGCGGGGCAAAGGACACACAGGTGGTGCTGTGCGGTGAGGAGGGAGTGACCTGCCTGCAAGCAGGGTCGAGTGTTGCTCCTGTCACCGCGCAGCGGCCGCCATATAAGGGGAGGTGGGAGGGAGGAGCAGCTGGGAGGCGGGAGCGGGGCGGCGCATGGGTGAACAAACTGTTAATCACGCTACAGAGGTAGGCACAGGTTTACAGTAAGGCTGAGGGGAGATGGGGAAAAGGCAACAGTCACAGTGCAAGAAAAAACAGAATAAGGGAAAAAAACGAATCACATATGGTTAACAGGCACAATTTACCAAAGTACAATGAGGCTGAGGGGAGAAGGGGCAGAGCGAGTGCAGAGCTCGATCGAACTTCTAACAGCGATGGCAGCGGGGCAGAGGACACACAGGTGGTGCTGTGCGGTGAGGAGGAAGCGACCTGCCTGCGAGCAGGGTCAAGGGTCCATTTCCACATGGTGACACTTCAACAGGTACTTCCTCTACTACAGAAAAGCAATTGTCTTTCTACTCTAGATCTAAAAGACGCCTACTTTCATATACCAGTTCACCCTGCTCATCGCAAATTCCTCAGGTTTGTGGTAGCAGGTCAACATTATCAGTTCAGGGTACTCCCATTAGGTGTCACCACCGTCCCCAGAGTCTTCACTAAGTGTCTGGCTGTAGTAGCTGCTTACATAAGGAGACAAAGCATCCACATCTTCATGTACCTAAACGACTGGCTCATCACAGCCAACACGTACCAACAATGTCTGCAGCACACTTTCAGGACAATTTGGTTACTGCATCAACTAGGGTTTAAAATCAATGTGCCAAAGTCACATCTCCAACCAACCAATACAAAGAACTACCTAGGAGCCACAATAGATACTCAAAAAACTCTTGCTTTTCCCACCTCAGCCAGAATTCAAAATATTCAGGCTTTAGTTCTCCGCTTTCAATCCAATCATTGGATTCCAGCTCTAACTTACATGCAGCTACTGGGAATGATGTCATCCTGTATCATGATTGTTCCCCATGCCAGACTGCACATGTGTCTACTTCAAGAATGCTTAGCCAGTCAGTGGAACCAGTCACAAGGTCTATTGACCGATCGAGTGTTTGTAAGCGGCAGTACTTATCGCTCTCTGCAGTGGTGGAACGCACACAATTTATCAAAAGGGCAGCCGTTCAGTCCCGATTCCACAGATAGTACTGACAGCGGACGCGTCCCTCACTGGCTGGGGAGCTCATCTACAACAGCACTCAGTGCAAGGCTTGTGGAGCCAACAATAGAAGTTGCTCCCATCCACCACCTAGAGCTGCTTGCAATATTCCTAGCACTCAAGGTGTTTCAAATTCACCTAGAGGGCAAAGCTGTCCTAATTCATACAAAAACATGACAGCCATGTATTTGATACAAAAACAGGGGGGGGGGGGGAGACACTCTCTCCAACTGTCCCACTTAGCCCAAGATATCTGGAGGTGGGCCATTCACCACAAACTTTATCTCATAGAGGAACACCTCCAAGGACTAAACAACCAGTTTGCAGATCTCCTCAGCAGGCAGCAAATACATGAATGGGAACTCCACCCTCAGGTCCTCCTTCCATACTTTCAACGTTGGGGAGTCCCTCGCATAGGCCTGTTCGCCACATACCAAAACGCAAAATGCCAAAACTTCACGTCCTGGTATCCACTCCCATTGTTCAAAGGCATTGCACTATGGATGAATTGATCAGGAATATTTGCTTATGCTTTTCCGCCTCTCCCAATCATTCCATTAGTGGTTCGGAAACTCAACCAAGCATACCTGACATTAAGCCTAGTTGCTCCCACATGGGCACGTTAACCTTGATTCACATCCCTATTGGAACTCTCAGTAGTTCCTCACCAGAAACTGTGTCTTACACCCCATCTTCTCACACAGAGTCATGGAGACATAAGACATCCAGACCCCAGTCAACTCAATCTGGTGATCTGGCTTCTGAAGTCTGAGTTTGGCTGTCTTAATCTACTGCCAGACTGCATGAATATTATCAAAGAGGCTAGACGTCCTACCACAAGAGCCTGCTATGCAGCAAAGTGGAAGTGGTGTGTGATATACTGTAATAACAACTACATCATTTTGGAAAACAGGGGACCCCTACAGTAATAAGCTTGCTATATGTAGGGAAACAACACTTTGGAAAAAGAATACATATAGCAAACATTCAATTAATAAATGCCAGCTCTCTCAAAAAAGAAAATTAGATAAAATAATTACAAACTAATGCGACCTTGAATATACTCTTATCAATAAAACACATTTTATATTGATATACAAATTTTTTTTTAGGTTTCGCCTATTATCATTCGCTTTCAAGTGCTCCATCGACTCGTCAAACCACTGCGGTTTTTTCACAGTGCATGTGAGTCACGTGACCACAAAAGCGGGTCACGTGACCACACAAGCACGCGCATCTCCCTAATCCGCCTGCCACACTTCTCCTCCCCTCGCTCGCATTCCCGCCCCCCCACCAGGCTCTCCCGCCCCCATCCGGCTTCCCTCCGCGCATCTCCCTAATCCGCCTGCCACACTTCTCCTCCCCTCGCTCGCATTCCCGCCCCCCCACCAGGCTCTCCCGCCCCCATCCGGCTTCCCTCCGGCCATTTGCCAGCATTGCGAGGCCATTTGCCAGGAGCTCTCCCCCGCCCGCAGCTTGACAATGTAAACTCCTATCGCTACAATACGTATCAGTTTGCAGTTAGTAATCTCTCTTAAACTGCCTATGCACTCCCACCCACACAGAAATAGTACTGCGACTTCCTCATTTCTATCTGTTTGCATCTGTTTCTCACTACAGCTAGGGGTTGCACACGCTTCCCCTGGCACAGTCGTACTCCGTTAACATATTGGATTCTACGCATGCACGCCCAGTGAAGCCCCCAGGCACCTCGGGTGTAACCCCACCCTCTCGCAGATGCGGGACTGCGGGACAGTACTATTGGTTTTGTAAATGACATTTTATATTTATATATCGTTATTGGCATTGTCAATAACAATATATAAATATAAAATGTCATTTACAAAACCAATAGCTCCAACTTTCCAAATGCGAAACCTATTGGCAATGCCAGTGCTTGTTATTATTATTTGTTTAGTTAAATAGTTGCACCAAGCGTTCTTATTTCTTTGAGTACATTCATTTTCAATTTTGATAACGATTTCAGTGAAAATAAGTTCATTAACAATTCACATTTATACAGAAAACATCAAACAAACCAAAAACAAAAATTACAACAAGTCACACTGGGCCGGTCAATATTCTGTTGTAGTAGGCAAAGCGGTTTGTTTTGACTACGTGCGTTTCGGCATTCTGCCTTCATCAGGTGACCGTCATTCGCACAAAAACTGGACAGGACAAAAACTAGGAAAAAGAATACAAAAATGTGTATATATATATATATATATATATATATATATATATATATATATATATATATCAAAACAAAACCCTTTCAGGCATAGAGTGACGCATAAATTATGCAAAAAAGAAGGAGAGAACTCTGGGTAGGTCTCAGTTTAGGTGGAAAGCAGCTCCTGTTAGAGCACTCTCAACACCAGCGACACTCTAGATCTGCTCACCTCAAATGTCTGTTTTTCTATCAAAGTTTTTAAGCATAGGATTAGACAGTGCTATCCATGCCGAGATAGAAAATGACAAAGTCTTTCGCCATTTAAACAGCAAAGTCTTTAAGCATAGGACTAGTACAGTGCAGTCCTTGCCGAGCTGTCAAATAACAAAAGCCATTTATCACTCCAGGCACAATATTACAGCTTTGAATTGGCAAAATACCAACTCAAGCCAACCTGGAATGAATAAAAGCAACCCCATACACAGTGTTTCGCTCTAATTAGAGCTCTTCAGAGAGGTATAGCTTTGTCCAGACACATATATATATATATATATATATGTGTATATATATATATATATATATATATACATATATATATATATATATATATATATGTATATATATGTATATATATATATATATATGTACATATTGTAAAAGGTCGCATATTGATAAATTACATGTTCTATATACAGCTATCAATGAGAGAGACTACATCAACCCGCTAGATGCTTCTGTACAAAACATTATATTTTGTTTGTTACATCTACAATGTTCCAATTTAGCGTACACGTCCATAAGTTTACATCTGGCTGCAATAGCTGCATACCTCCAGAATAGACAACATCTATCACCTTTTAGAGTACCTGTTATCAAAGCCTTTATGGAGAGACTCAAGAGTCATTCCCCCGAGACGTCCACCTGCGCCAGTGTGGAATCTAAACATTGTTCTCTCCAGACTAATGGTCCTTCCCTTTGAGCCATTGCACAAATGTGAACTGCAGTTTTTCACATGGAAAGTTGCTTTCCTTGTTGCTATCACATCACATCACTCAGAGTGGTTGAGCTTCAGGCATTAACTATAGAAGAACCCTTTTTACAAATGCACCAAAATAAAGTGGTTTTTCAGACTAATCCTAAATGCTGTCCTACTTTTCATATCAATCAATCTGTTGAGTTACCTGTGTTCTTCCCTCAACCAGATTCAGTGGCAGAACGTGTCCCACACACATTATATGTGAAGAGCGCATTGCTTTATTGCGTAGAAAGGACAAAACCTTTCCGTAGCACAAATCAACTCTTTGTCGCTTTTACTCCACCACACATGGGCAATCCCATATCAAAATCGGGTATTGCAAGGTAGATAGTCCAGTGCATTCAAATATTCTATGCAAAAGCAAAACTAACGTTAACAGTTCCCCCTAGAGCACAGTCTACATGCAAACTAGAGGCTTCTATGGGATTTTTAGGAAATATACCCATAGATGACATTTGCAAAGCTGCAACATGGTCAACAGCTCACACATTCACAAAACAATATTGTGTAGATGTGTTAGCAAGACAACAAGCTATAGTGGGCCAGGCAGTTTTACGTACACTATTTCAGACCACTGCAACAGATACAGGTTAGCCACTGCTTTGGGAGATAACTGATATATAGTCTATGCACAGCATATGATCTACAGCTCATATGCCTCATATGGAACATGCTACTTACCCAGTATGCATCTGTTCTTGGCATATAGAGCTGTAGAGTCATATGCGCCCACCTGCCTCCCCGGATACCTATACCTGTTGCAGTAACATTTCTTAGATACATGCATGCATGGACATCTCCTATTACTACTCTTTCTAACTCAATTAGCTCTCTCTGCGGGAAAACACTCTAACAATGGAGTCGATGCCCATGCGCACTATCACCGAAAGGAGGAGTCCCCTACCTCGTGACTGCAAAGACTTCTTCAAAGAAAAACAAAAGTGCAAACATCCGGGACCAAACACTAGATGGCGATCTATGCACGGCATATGACTCTACAGCTATATATGCCAAGAACAGCTGCACACTGGGTGAGTAGCATTTTCCTTCTATATTGAGGCAAGGCTTACATTCTTATTATCTGTTGGCTTTTCTGAGGATGAAGTACAAATTGTATCCAGTGGTAATGGGTGAAAATTTCTTTCCACCTGTACACAGATCCTTCATCATTCTTTCCGGGGCTACACAGCCATCTAAAAGGACAGCTGCTCTCACTATAAGGTGCAATGGTTATGAGGGCCAGGCAGCAAACCTCAAAGATGTTTGCTGCTATCTTGGAACTTTACCCAATCCTGGATCTAGCTGCTTATTTCCATTTAAAATTTGACTAGCCATCCGTTTCCACCCATCTCCTTTTGGAAATGCAACATTGACCATCTGCACATAATCTCATTTAATTTTTTGTAACCGTTTCGGAAATGTCTCTGTAAACGTCCAATTTTCGTGGTCACATTTATACAATTTAAATTAATGATTTGCATCATACGTAGTAGGCCAGCGAAAGGCTCCTGAAAACGTGTTGGAGCTGCTACCTCTCTCAAATGTCACAGATAACTGACCGAAAGGGGCAGCGGTCACCTACTATCTAGAGTTGTTTTACTGCCGATCTTTTGAAATTAAGTACTGGGCACTGTTTCAACCGTGTTGGAATGGATCTTTGATCCAGAGCTTACACAGGTTCTTTAAGGACTGCTAGAAGTAATGTAGAGTGATTTAGAGTGTTAAAACACTTCTCTTCGGACTGATAGCAGCACAATATCTTCCATATGATTGGATGTACAGCCCAATCCACCTAAATAATCGTCCTGACTAGTGGATCAATGCATAGAAATGGAAAAACGAATTTGTGACTATGGTCTAAACTCCGGAATATCATACGATTTATGAACCCCCAAATCTGGGCATTTAAGGCTTACTCTAGTGATTTTTTTTATTTTGGAATCAGAAGGGGCAATAAATGTAAAGTGATATATCACTTTACATTTTTGCCAATTTCAGCACCTTCCTTTATTGAAGTGCCCCTTCTGATTCCAAAATAAAAAGTCACTAGAGTAAGCCTTAAATGCCCAGAGTTTGGGAGAGGGGTTTACCTGAATATGTGATGGATGTTAGAACACTGCTAGTACATACTTTGCTATTGCAATGTCTCTGATGACAAGTATTGAGTAATGGCTGGCATTCTCAGCCTTGATGAATGAGTGTACTGGTCAGACTTATTTTTAGATAATAGTTTCTGCTTGTTATGTAGTCCAATCGAAGTGCTTGGCTTCAATTATTCTACTCTTTTAGCGTCAAAGAGAGGATAATGATAGTGCTCTTTTTGTTATAGTAATTGTTTATATTGATTTTTTTAAGTTGGAGCAAAAAAGGTAGAAATACTCCTTTACCATTAGGAGTTGTATTAATATCATTGTACATTGATGTGCTGTACACTTTAAAACTTTTTTTTTTTTTTTCAGAACAAATTTTATTAGTGTTATGGCAGTTGACAGAATACAAAAGAAACACTGCTCCCAAGATTGCAGAAAGACAGTGAGCATAGAAGAGCAACAGCGTTCAAGAAATTCAGTCAACATTATCCAACACCCCCCTCCCCGCATCCCCACCCGGGTCCCACCCCCCTCCCTGCACGGTGTTCATATTGTCCAGAAACAGGAGCCAAAGCAGCATGGTAGCGACAAGTGGACAGTTCACATGAGGGTAGTATAGACGTGATCTGTATCAGAGGCTTGTGGCGCTGGGGGGTCCAGCAATAGGCCCCTATAATCAGCCCATTTCTTCCAAATCCTATAATGTTTCTTGGGGCAGCCTCTGGCCTCAAAGATCGGGCGTTCCAAACCCATGCTAAAGTCCATGCCCCGCTTCCACACCCCCACCAACGGAGCCTTGGGGGCTTTCCAGGCTTGGGCTATATCTCGTTTGGCTATTGTAAGACCCAGAAGGAGCAAGTGTCGTTTATACAGATTACCCCCCACTCTTTCCATAACGTGGAGCAGGCCAAGTTGCGGCGTGCGAGGGAGCTCCCATGCCAACACTTCCTCCAAGCATTCCCATACACCGGTCCAAAACCTCTGCAGCCGTGCACATCCCCATACTGTATGTAAGAAGGAGCCTACCTCACTGCCACACCTCAAACAATCCGGGGAGGCTATCAGCCCCGCCTTCCACAATCGTTCCCTCGTGTAGTATGCCCTGTGCAGGTATTTAAATTGAATAAAGCGCAGGCGCACCGCTATCGCAGCTCCCCTAGGGGCCTCCAGGGCTTCTCTCCAGTCCTCCTCCTCCAAGTCTCCCAGGTCGCCCTCCCAGACCGCCCGCAATTTATCAAGAGAGGGGGAACAATGCGTAACTAACGTTTGATAGATGGTTGAGATTTTTTTTGATTCCAATTCCCCCATAAAGACTTTTGCTTCCAGGGGACTAAACTCCGGCAAGGACGATAAGTCCGCTAGTGCGGGGGTCAGGGCGTGGCGGAGCTGCAGGTACCTGAAGAACTGGGACCGGTGCATATCGAATTCATCTTGCAACATCTGGAACGATTTGAGGACTGTGCCCTTCAGGATGTGACCCAGCGCCGAAATGCCTATGGCATCCCAGCCCTCAAAGCCCCGGAGCGCAGCCAGGCTGGGCAGTCTCCCATTGTGCCATAGAGGGGTTTCGCCCGTGAGCGTGTTCCACCATCCCATGCGGCGGAGCGCATCGCGCCACACTTTGAAGATTACTTGCGTGGCCCTCGGGAGTCTCTTCCGGATAGTCGCCGAGTATAAAATAGTATGGAGCGTGTGTGGGTCCATCATATACCTCTCTAGGGCATAGGTCGGGTCAGTGCGATCCCCGTACCACCATTCGTTAAGAACAAGTAGGTGCGATGCCTGATAGTAGGACTGGACATCAGATGCGGCCAGTCCCCCACAGTAGGTCGACAGGAAGCAGGTGCGGAGCGCCACTCTTATCGCTCCACCGGCCCATAGGAACCGACCCAGAGCCGAGTTCACCTGACGAAACCATTGCTGCGGAATTGGGTACGGGTAGTTCTGCAATTGGTACAAGATTCGGGGTAGGGCCACCATCTTAAAAATGGCCGAACGGCCATAGACATTTAGAGGCATCCTGGACCACATCTGCATGTCTGAGCGGATCCTGTCCCAAACAGGCACTACATTACGGGACCATGACACTCCCTGCACATCGGTTAGAAAGACACCAAGATATTTAAGGCCTCCCGCCGCCTCCTGAAGGGCCGAGGCCCAGGGACCCAAAGTCCCCCTGTCGCCCAGGACCCACAGCTTCGACTTCTGCGGATTGAGCCGGAGGCCCGACACTTCACCGAAAATGCGCATTATTTCAAGGACCCTCGGCCCCGATTTATTGAGGTCTGTAAGGAAGAACAGGACGTCGTCCGCATATAGCGCAATCCTGTCAGATGGGCCCCCAACCCACTCCACACCACGCAATTGGGCATCCATCCTCACCCAGGCCGCAAGCGGTTCCATAGCCAGGGCGAACAGGTAAGGTGAGAGAGGGCATCCCTGTCGGGTGCCACGACCGATGAGGAATGTGTCAGAGGTGGCTCCCGCTATTCTGACCGTCGCCGTCAGGTCCGTATAGAGCAGATGAATGTACGACAGGAAACGTGGGCCCAGATTGAGCCGGAGGAGGAGGGCCCGGAGGTATGACCAACTCAGGGAATCGAAGGCCCGGTCCATGTCCGCCAGCAGGAGGGCCGCGGGGATGCCCGCTGCTCGTGCCGCCTCCACCACCAGGTGAGCGCGACGTATGTTGTGTCTTGTAGCCCTGTGAGGCATGAAGCCTGCCTGGTCGGCATGGATCAGGTCCGTGATGTAAGGGAGAAGACGGTTCACCAACGCCTTAGCCAATATTTTCGCTTCAAAGTTCAGCAAAGAGATCGGCCGATAAGAGTCCGGGCTGTCTTGGGGCCTTCCCGGTTTGCAGAAAACTACGATCTCAGCGTGTCGCCAGTCCGCTGGCAATCTGCCAAGCTCCCGAGCCGCCTCCAGTGCCTTCCTATAGCGCATCCCCAATTGGAGATGAAACAACTTCATAAATTCGCAGGGGAACCCATTGGGCCCAGGGGCCTTGCCCGTGTTCAGGCCACCCAGTGCTTCCCCAAGCTCCTCCGCCGACAGTGGGAGGTCTAGGCGGGCCCTCGCCTCATCCGAGAGCGCCCGGGGAGGAAGGTCTGCGAGAAATTTGTCAATCTCCTCCGCTGGGAGAGATTCTCGGGGGGCATACTGGGTCTCGTAGTATTGAGCAAACATCTGGGCCAGGACCTCAGGGGCCGAGACAGGGCCACCCGCGGCATCTCGGAGACCCGGCAAGGGCTGGGCTTGATAAGTGCTTTGACATAGCCTATATAGCATTGTGCTAGACTTGTCCCCCCATTGATAGATTCTGCTCTGCGTAGCGAGCCAGGCCTGTCGGGCTTCGTCTAACAATAGCGAGGTGTATGACTGTTGGAGGTGCAGGAGCCGGTCCACAGCCACTCCATCCTCCCCCGTGAGACATCTGGTCTCCTGGTTCCGCACCCGGTCGGCCGCCTCCTCCACCTCCCGCCTGCGGGCCCTACGATTCGCAGCGCACCACGCAATGTCCACGCCCCGAAGGACTGGCTTGAGGGCCTCCCACAGGGTCATGGCATCTATACTCGGGTCCTCATTCTCTGACCAGTAGTGCGAGATAGCCTCCCTCATGTGCGATTGATAGTCGCGGCGCTGCAAGTGCCACACAGAGAGGCGCCAGCGAAACGGTTGTCGCCGCACACCGAGGCTCAACGTCAGGGCGACCGGGGAGTGATCCGACAGGCCCCTCGGAAGTATGGAGGTGGAGTCAATTCTGCCCAACCAGGGTTGCGGGACGAATAGGTAGTCCAAGCGCGAAAAGGATTTGTGGACCGCAGAGACAAATGTATATTCACGATCACATGCATGCTGGTGGCGCCAAGCGTCAATCCATCCCATCCCCTGCGCCATCCTACTCAGCCTCGTAGAGGCATCTGACAATTGACCACCCCCAGGCCTACAGCGGTCCAGTCTCCCATCCATCACATCATTCCAATCACCACCCACTACTGTCAACACATGCGGAAGAGTCGTCCATACCTCGAACAGTCGTTCAATCAGGGCATCTTGGAGTGGGGGTGGAGCATACACACTCCCGAAAACCACCGGCTCACTCCCCAGACTCCCCTTAACAAAGACATACCGACCATGCACGTCCAGCCATTGTGTTTCATGTGTGTAGGAGACCCTACGGTGTATGAGAATTGCAACTCCTCTGGACCCTCGTGTAAACCCGGCATGGAACACCTGATCATACCCGTATCTGCGTAGGCTCAGAACCTTGGTGCCCAAGAGGTGAGTCTCCTGAAGGAGCAACACATCCGCTCTTTCAGTCTTCCCCAGACGTAGGACTGCACTCCGTTTAATTTTGTCGAGCATCCCTCGCACATTCCAGCTCAAAATTCGCATGGAGGCCAGCGGGGGGCTCGCCCCCAGTACATCAGCCGCCATCAATCATCCAGATTCCGAAATCGTCAGGCCACTGAGGCCACACACACATGCTCAGTCGTCTCCAGGTTCCCATGTACACCGTGCTAAGGCCCTTCCCAACTTCCCTCCCCACCATCCCCGGAACCCCCAAACTCCCGTCCCTCCCCCTGCAAACTTCCCCCAGAACCCAACCACCCCAACAACCTCCCCTCCAACCCCCCACCCCATACCTCAGCAACATTGAAGTACCTGTCGCGATGCAGGCAATCTCAGCCCTCCAACGGGAGGCCCAAGACCCACTGCACCAATGGATCCCACCCAACTACCCACAAAGTACCCAACTACTTCCCACTCAACACCTGGGAACGAACTCCGGGGGTAGGCCCGCCCTTGGAGAGGCGTCACCCGACCCACTGTCCACCCATGAGTACGAAATTGTGTAGTCCATCAATGAGTGGCATGTCCGAGAGCAGCGCCTGGCCTATACTATACTGCCAAGCACTTCAATAGTCCTGTAGATCCATCGCCGGAGTCAGTGTGAAGAGAAGGGCGTCAGGATTTCGATGGGGAAGAGTCCGTCTCCTCCGGAGCCTCGGCCGACTCGTCGCGGGGAGGAGGGCGTTTCTGGGAGCGCGCCCTCCAGTTGCTTCTGCTGCGTGACCTTCTGGGTGGTTTCGGAGGTCTCCCGGTGGTCGACGAGTCCGAGTTCCGCCTGGGAGGGGTATGCACCTTGACACGCACAGTCTCGTCCGTCCATTCAAATACTTCCTCCGGAGAGTTGAAGAACTGGGTGCGGGACTGGAAGACCACTCGGAGGCGGGCCGGGAAGAGTAGAGCGTAGGGAATTTTGAGCTCCCGCAAACGTGCTTTTGCCGCGGTGAACGACTGCCTCTGCTGTTGGACCAGCTTTGTGTAGTCCGGGAACACAAGGATTTTGTGGTTCTCAAACATGAGAGGGTCCAGGGCGCGGGCCTGTCGCAGGATAACATCCCTGTCGTGATAGTTGAGCAACTTGGCAATCACCGAGCGGGGGCGAGCTCCAAGAGGTGGTTTTGGAAGGAGTGCTCGGTGCGCCCGCTCTACCACAAAGCAGCGCGATAGGGTGTCTGGGGGGAGCCATCCCTCAAGCCATTGGGTCAGGAAGGCCACCATATTTCCTTTCTCACAGTCCTCCGGGAAGCCAACGAAGCGCAGGTTGTTCCTTCTGGCCCTCCCTTCCGCATCTTCCACCCGCAGCGCAAGTCCCTTCTGAATCCCCTCCATGGCGGCAACTTTCTTCTTGAGGACGGCCACATCATCCTCGACCTCCGTGATCCTGGATTCCGTTTCGGTGATGCGGGCCACCGCATTGCGTAGGTCCTGTCGGAGCAAGGTCACGTCGGCACCGACCGCCCCGATCTTCGCATCCAACATGTCCCTCGACTGCGTGATCGCCGCCATCAGCGCCGCGTTGTCGGGTCCCGCACCCTGGGGACCCCCAGATGCTCCGGCCGTCCCACTGGGTCCTGCAAACTTGTCCATTGGGCCCTGCTTCGAAGCATTGCTGCTGTTGCTCCCTCTCGTCATGGCGCGGATAGAGTGATGGTTCCGACCACGAGGGACCAGCAGTCCAATGTGCTCCGCACGTCGTGCACGGCCTCTGATTATGGACGTCTCCCTGACCGCCGTGAGCCCGTGGAGACGGAGCGCACCCCCGTGAAGCTCCCGCAAGGTGCTATACGTGCGGTGGCAGGGGATGGTGTCACGCGGTATCGAGACCGTTCACTACGCTGCGGGCCCGCAGCTATCAGCTCAACATCCGTGCCCCACCTCCCAGCTGTAGTAGCAAAACAATTTGGGGGGCCTCTTGTATGCCCAGGATCGTGCCAGTAGACTGCGGGGGTCTGTCCAAGGCACCTTCCCCCCACCGTGGCCCGAGGCGGCCACCGAGCAGGAGTGTAGCAGTATTCCAGCCCCAGGAAGAGCCCGGCAGGGTCGCAGTCCGAATATGGAGGGGGGAGGGGGGGGGGGGGGGGACGAGTAGGGGGTCGGCGGGGCCGCTACCCCCCTAGTGTGCCAGTGTCTCAGAGCCCCGCGGCTCGATCCCGCCGCCGAGTGGGGCCAGGCACAGTCTCAGGGCGTCCCCTCCCCCACTAGGCCTTACACCCAGTCACCTCTCCTTACCCCACCTCCGCTGGAGAACGGGCGTCGATTTCGTCCTCCCCAGCCGGTGCAGCCGCCACCGCAGCAAGTGTCCAGGCGTCAGCGGGGCTCGATCAGTCCCGGTCGCCTCTCCGCCACTGGACTTCCACTGAGGCGGCACCTTCCGGCCGGCGCGCCCCGGCTGCCATACACTTCCGGGCGGATCAGCCCAAAATCAAGGTCCCGGTCGTGCTGTAGAGGCAGGCCCCTTCGCCGTCAGAAGTCTCGGCGGCTGTATCTCCCCAGCCGCAGACCGCCGGGACACCGGAGTCACTGCCGAGGCGTCGCCGTCGGATCCGCCGCTTGCCACCAGGTTTTTGGGCGCAGTGCGGTCGGGGCGACGTAGGATGCAGGTAGGATATGTGGCTGGCGGGACGGAGCTCGGTTAGGCTGCGTCCGCCATGTTCGCCGTCTTGGCCACGCCCCCCAAACACTTTAAAACTTTTTAAGTGTTTCTAGACCCTTTCTCCTCGGTCTCTATGGACAGGATAACTTGAAGTCAAATAAGGCATTCCCAGGTCTTCACAAATTTTCCCACCCTCCTGTTGCTTTCCGCCCTTTGTGATTCTGCCTTCAGTGTTGCTTCCTCCCACCTGCGTTCTTTCTTTCTCCCAACTTCATTCCTCCCAAGCCACCCCACCCGCTTGTGTTACTGTTTGATTTTTTTTTTTTAACCAGCACGGATTGGTACACCAAAAAGAGAGAAAAACATGTGCGCCATTTTGTAGATGTGTGCATGTTTGGTGTGCGTGCACCTTCAAATTGACGCAGCTGGCCATGTAAGCTGTTTATTTTCTGTTTATTAGCCATGCTACACAGCATTAGGGATGCTGTTCAGTAAAGCAACATCTTTAGTAAAGCCAATAGGTCGCAACAGTGTGACCTATTGGCTTTGCTTTTACTTATTCATACTATCAAATAGATATCTCAAGATGTTCCCTCTACCCACAATGATACTTTATAGGTCAGTATCATGAAATGTTCATCTCTGTACCATGTGATTTTTTTTCCTAAGTAGCAGAAGAGAGGTCTTGGTGCTATTCAATATTAACTCTCCATGCTAAGTGTTGTTGCCTCTAGATACTAGGAGATGCTATCTCTGTATAATTAAATGTTACCTCTCTGCTCTATAAGATTTTATCTGTCGTATGAGATATTACATCTACATTGAATATAGTTTACGTTTTTAGGCCTTCGCATTATGCAGTATTACATATCAGTACAAGCAGATGTTAATGCTCATACCATATGGTGTTCTCTTTCTATACCACAAGGTGTAAGTACTTGTTACCATGAGACAGATCTTAACTCCTTATCCATAGTAACTTCTTGTATCTTGCGTTATCATATTCATTATAAGGAAAGTTGCCACTCTGTATAATTGCCACATAGTACAATATGATGTTACCTCATAGTGTTAGAAGATATTACCTCTTTACAATGAGAACTGACATTTCTGTGCAGTGTTACCTTTTAAATTCAACAGCATCTTCTCTCTGTGATTTATTGGCTCCGTACCAAGACTTGTTAAATTTCAGTAGTATGAGATTACACCTTTCAGTACCCTGCTATATTATCTCTGAATACCATGCGATGCTACTCTTTATTGTACTTCTCGTTACCCTACTATATTAACTTATAGTACCTTACAATGTTACCTTTGTGTATCAGGGGTATTTGCCCCTCCAATAATATCTAATTTCCAAAGTAAATGTGCCAATACAGTAGATCATATAGAGAGCAACCTTCTATGTCTAAGAAACCACTGTCTAAGGATGCCAAGAAGAAGGAGAAACTGAATTATTCATCGGACCCAAGGAGAAAGTCTTTGAAACCTCTGAACTGTCCACGGCCTAGTCTACAAGAGTCCTGTTGACTACTGTATTGTCCCTGCAGCCAGTTGGTTTGTAAACCATGCACTTTCTAGCTACCTGTTTGTCTGTACCTATCCCTTTAACTCTTCATCCGCTATCGTCCCTATCGAGGTCTGTCCCTATCGATGTCGGTCCTGTCCACATCTGCATCATTAACTCCTGTTTGTTGGAGGGCTTCAAAAACCATTTTGCAGATGCCAAGAAAATATATCACTCTGATGCTAATCCCCACTACAGGGGTGAAAAGGTATTTGGTGCCAGCTTATGAGCCTCCAAGCAAAGTTCCATACTAGTGGCAGGAAAAAAATCAACTGCAGGTTAAATCCTTGTTGGACTATCCACTATATTCCAGACGGTGTCGATCCATACCATCAACTGGCCCCGGATCAATAAGACTTAGGAAAAAGTGGGTGTTAGACCTGGCTTCTTTGCTGTGGTTCTCCCTAACTGTTTGCCTTCAACCTTCCTGTTTTGTTGACTTTGTTTCTTGCTGGCTTGAGGACTCGGCACACCTTACCACTGCTAACCAATGCTAAAATGCTTGTGAATTTCTCTTAAAACGTGATAGGAATGGCTTATACAGAATTGGAATATCGAATGTACTTCTAATCCCTAGTAATGTGGCACTACTTATGCCCAGGACCTGTAAACTGAATGCTACTAGTGAGCCTGCAGCACTGATTGTGCCACTCACTTAAGTTGCACTTTAAGCATGTCTCGGGTCATCTATTGCAGCCTGTGTGTGCCGTTTTAAAGTGCCAGTTCAGCATGGCAAAACAAACATTTTGCGAGGCCCACACCTTCCTTTTTAATACATATGTCACTCCTATCTTAGACCCCAGGCAGCCCACAGGCAAGGGTACAATGCATTTAAAATATAGGACATGCACTATTTAGTTTTACATGTCCTGGTAGTGAAAAACTCCTTAAACAGGTTTTTCACTTCTGCTAGGCCTACCTTTCCATAGGATAACATTGGAGTTACCTAGTTACATTTAATAAGTGATAATTTCCAAATGATAGAAAGTAACCAGTTCATGTTTGATGTCTCTGGAATTGTTATGAAAAATCCTCTCTTGTGTTGGTTTGATTTTAAATTACAACATTGGAAATGCCACTTTTAGAAAGTTGACATTTTCCTGCCTTAGCAATTAAGTGTCAACATCCTATCCCTGGGTCACACTACTGGGTGTAGCTGACAGTTGGACATCAGCCGCACACAATAGAGCTTTGATGTGCCTGAATGGGCCATCACTGGCAGGATGGGAGGGAGTAGCTGGCAGCCCTGTTTAAACTTGTGTTCTGCTTCCACACAAAGGGATCCATACCCCCTGTAATTAGTCTGTAGCCAGGATGCTTTTGGACTTCAGAGGGAAACCTCTGTAGCTTTTCCCACTTCAAAGAAAGGCCGAGGTATAAATATTAGACCCCAGACATCAACTCTTCAGTACATTTCTGGACCTGTGGATACTCTGCCAGGAAGAAGGACTGCTGTGCTGTTGAAAGGACTGCTGCTCTGAAGGACTGCTGTGCTGAATTGCTGCCCTCTTGCCTGGGTGCGAAGGACTGGACCTACATCTGTTGAACACAAAGGGATTCCAAGGGCTAGTTGGCTGACCTCCTGACTAAAGCCTCAAGGACAGAAGGCTTCAACAAACTTGAACCCTGCACCTGGACTCTGCCATCTGTCTGTCTTATCCTGCCAAGTGGTGCCCCCCAGTCCTGAACCCTTGGAAGTGGGCCTGAAGATTCTCCACAAGCCCACCTGTGTGCCTAGCAGAGCTGAAGTATCTCCTTTGCTGCGCAGCACAAACCAAAGCAGAACTGATTCATCACCTCTGCTGTGAGAATTCTCTCAGTTCCAGGACCCTGCATCAAACTTGCAGCCCGTATCGGAACCGCCCCTATAAGAAGCTTCACCTACACAGGCTCTCGCATCACTAATCTCTCCTCAACTGCTGCATCGATGATTACGCAGGTTCTGGCATGGCAGCCTCGCAACTCTTCTGAAGAGACACATTTGCTCATATGTGTGACATATCCTCAGCGCCAGACTTGGCATTGCAAGCCCACGTAGATGGGACCCTTGACAACGATGCAGGACCTTGCAGCGCAGTTCCTCGGAAACAATATCTCGGCTGTTTGATGCAATCTCGACTCAGAACCTTGCAACACTCCACAACCAGGATTTAAGGTACTCTTATTCAGCGGGCCCAACTGGATCCCAGTCACTGGCCCGCACGCCATCCCGGTCGGCCTAAACTTGTGACTTTGTCCAGGTCTGACACGACCAAGTATCCACAGTTGGTGCTTTGTGCTTTTTGGCGCTATAATTACTGAAAATCTTTCAACCTGAATATCTCTGGTTCTGTTTATTGGATTTTTGTGGTTTTGGTCTGGTTTAATTTATTAAAATGTGCTCTTTTCTTCTAAATTGTATGGGATTTTTCTTGTGTTGTATTTTCTCTTTAATATTGTTTGAAGTGCTGCATAAACAATTTAAACATTGCCTCTAAGTTAAGCCTGACTGCTCTGTGCCAAGGGTTAAGCACAGGTTAATTTGGGGTTTGCTTGTGCATCACCCTGACAACGATTGTGGTTGCTGCTTGAGTTGACTTTCACCCCCCTCAACCAGTAACCTAGTCTCTCAAATTGGGCCCCGTAGGTCTGGCCATCATCCTAACTGCGCAGAGGATGAAGTTTAACACTGGCACTAAATTTGGCCAAGGAACACTGTGTTTGATGGCAGGGCTTTTTATCAGGACACTCCGGTGCTACAGGTGCTTGTGTATCGATGAAACTTGCAAATTGTGATGCTTGACTTACATGGAAGATTTCATGGCAATAAACCCAAAAGCCACTAATGCAGGTTCCTTCAACAGGGATCTCGATTCCTTCAAAATGGATCCCTTGCTACAATTCATTTGGCAGTCTGAAACTTAGTCCTGCAATAAGTGGAACCAGACACCACTGAAGATGATGACTGGGAGGTAGAGAAGGAAGTGCCAGAGAATGCACAAAAGGCAGAATTGAGAGATTACTACTCCACTTTTCTCCCCAGACTGCACTGCAAGAGTCTACACCTTCATTGAAAGGGTCTCTAAGATGTTTGAGTTGCCTATTGAGTTCAAGCAATTTCACTTTTTCCTAACGAAGAATCTGGGTTTGCAGTGTGTTCTTGTTTGGAAATGAAACAAAACACTGCTGCCTATCTTCGATTGCTCCACAGGACAGATTAGGTAGTCTCGCTGACATTCCACTGCGTTTCCAGGAACCCATTTTGAAGATCCCTTCCTCAGTCTAACACTCTCAAATAATGTATTCTTTCACTGTTCACAAATATAAATCCCTTCTTGGGATTGTCTTTTTACATTCCACTAATGATATCTCTGACTCAGTGAAACAGGTTCTGAAATGTTATAACCAGCGGCAGTAGGTCTTTAATTCCGAACCCAGTTATTTGCCAAGATCCTCAAGCATTCCTTTGAGAATCCATAACTCTACCTTCCTGGTAAGGATGGTTAACAAACACGTCAACGAGCCAAATCTGGATAGGTTTGCCACTGGGAATAACAGAAAATGGCTCTGACAACCAAGGTTTGGGGGGGTATGTTTTCAGCTTGGCGGGGACTTTTGCACATGCTGATCTACCATTCCCCCTCATCTTGATGGCTTTCATCAAGATTAAGTGAACTGTGCACCATCATTCTTTTTGTTCTGGTTTGTACCAAACACTATTGGGTACTCAAGGGTTGCCTTTCTGGCTGCTATCAAGGATGCCTTTCGGACCAGTTCCAGGCGTTGCCCCACAAACAGTCTGACTGCTGTTGTGGGGTGGAGAGGGATGCCTCTCTGACTGCTGTCAGTGGGGATGTGCCATACTGGCTTGTAATAGGGGTGGTGTGCCTTTGTAGCTGCCATGAAGGGTGGTGGGTTTCTGTGGTTGCCAGGGGTGGGGATGCATTTGGACAGCCTCTGGCCTTTGTCTGGGTAGGAAGGGCTGCCTTCCCATTCCAAGGAGATATGTTTAGTTTTATTCTGTAAAAAATATCTGTAAACCGGCCAGACCTGAGGTTGAAGGGAGAGGTTGCAGGGAGAAGTATATCTCTCTGGCTGCCCTTAGGGGTGAGATGGTGCCTCTCTGGCTGCCCTCAGGGGTGATATGGTGCCTCTCTGGCTGCCCTCAGGAGTGGGGTGGGGCCTCTCATTGCTGCCCTCCGGAGTGAGATGGTGCCCTTCTCTCTGCCCTCAGGAGTGGGGTCTGTCTCTGGCTGTCCTCTGGCGTTGTGCATGTCTCTGGCTGTTGTAAGGGGTGTGGCGCATTGAGGCAGCCTCTGGTGGATGTCCAGGGGTGTTGGAGTGGTTACTTTGCCATGCCAAGCGATAATACATCATGTAGAGTCTGTAAAAATGTTTGCAAACCTAAGAATGGCAACTCATGAAATAAAGTCTCAAAGCATATGTCGCGGTTGTCGTTGCTTTGTGGCACAGTCTTAGCCTAGCAGAGCGCAGGTCCCCCTGGCACCAATCAGGGCGGTCTCGTCAGTTAGGCCTCAGCCGAGGCAGTCATTGGGCACCGGCAGCTGGCGGAGAGGGCCGCTCCGAGCTCCGAGGGCCTGCGCCTCCACCGTCTGAAGCTTCACGCGTGTCCTCGGTCGCCGGATGCAGATGAATGGCTTGTCTGCTGAGGACGGAGGCGGCTGCATTAGTGGAGAAAGCTTCTCCGGAGATCCCAGGGCGAGCCGCTGCGCCCACGCAGCCCCCCAGGGGCCTGGGAACAAGTCAGCGCCTCCTTAATGCACCGCCGGCTGTGATGGCTGCCACCCTGGACCGGGCTCACCCAGATATCCCATGCGTGCGGACTGGAAGGTTGAGGCTCCAGCTTTGCCGTAAGCGAGCTCCCAGCTTGGACGGTAGGTGGCGCCTGCGCAGCCCAGATGAGGGGCAGACATCTGGAAGGATGCGCCCTGGCTGGCACACTGCTGCCGCGGACGGCGGAGAGCCCCCGCCCGCCTCTGCTGCCAACGCCGCCTTGTGAAATATTGATCGTGCAGGCCATGAATATTTAACCAGACGAAGGGGGATGCAGCTCGGGCCATGGCGGGGGGCGTCAGCGTCTCTGGTGGGCGGCGGGCCGGAGGAGCTCTGAGAAGGAAGCACAAGGACGAGACTCTGCTTTCTGGGCGGCTTCCCTTCTATTCCACAGAAGAGTTGTTTCTCTGCTTGTTTGATCTACTGTTTTATGGGAAGGGAACATCTGCCGTCTGGTAACTTCCCAGCAAAGTAAAAAGATGAAATGATGAGCGTTTCTAGCATCGAAGCACACGCGGGGAGACTTGTTCCTACAGTGAGCCGACATTCGTTGTGTGCGTCGCACATCCCGCCCAGCTCCAAGCTGCTTCCCGGATGGACGCGCTGGGCTTTGCAAGCCTTAATCGGTTTCAGATTTACGTCGACCAGAGGGGGTGTGGCAGCAGGTAACACTCCCAGCGAGCCTCACGGAGAGACTGCATTAGGGAGTAGATGGGTCACTTGGCAAGTTTGCTGAGCTTTGAAATATGAGGCCTGGGTTGGGCCAAAACATGCAAGTAAATCAGTTTACCTCGCCGTTGAAAGGTGCTGCCTTGAGGCATGGAAAGTGTTCTTTGAGCGGAAAGGCCTTGGTGACAACAGAGGCCCAGGAGCAGATGAGCTGTCCTATTTTAGGTAAGCTTCGGACATTGGATCAAATAAGCGGACACACGCATGTGAGTGAATAACTAGAACCAGAAGAAATTACTGCAGAAACCGCAGCTGGTTTGTAAGCAAGAGCTAGAAAAGGGAAAACTTGTAGAAGACAGTCTATGCAGGGATAGTCGAAAGAGAGAGTAAGGGGAACAGTGGCAGATAAAACCATTCAAATAAAGTCTTCCACAGAAAGAATAAGACATTAGGAAACGAGTATAAAAGGAGAGAATAACTGTGTGTAATGAAGAGGTCATACTCCCAAACCAGTTCTGCACACGGATTTCGGTTTGGAAACAAACAGCAATAAAAAGGGTGTGATTGATCACGTTGAATCCTGCCCCGAGGTTTTATAAGGATCACACACAGATCATTCAGGCGATTCTGACTCCACCCACGCCTTGGTCGAACGCCTGCTTGATGGGAATCCAGTTCATGCCAACACATTTGGTTGGCCACTACATTACACCAGTTTTGGTAGCAATATTAAAGATCTGCCTTAATGTAACGGGGATGCCATCAAAAAGGAGTTTATACAATGTCTGTGAAGCTCTTTTTTGTGTGCAAATATAACTATTGTAAACAATCAGGATGTTCATACTCTTAGAGCAAAGCTCAAACGATTTTCAGCAATGTATTAATTTGAGTCAATCGGTGATAGCACTGATTTATAAACCAAAGCCTAAATTTGTTTGTTATTCAGTTCCTTCTTGCTAAAGAGGGTAATGTTGACAAAGTTCAGGCAAATGAAAAATACCGATAGCTAATTGAGATGCCAACTCAGGGCAGGGCTTCTTTTGGAATTTGGAGGGAACTGAATATCCTAGAGTTTCTTGAGGAAGCTCTAACTATGATGGAGAATCCTCAGTCTTAATTTCCTCCAAAGCAATATCCATGCGGTAGAGGAAATTTAGCTGGTGGGTATATGGACTCCATTTTTAGCTATTTTAGAGTTTCCTCCAAAACTGGGGGCATTTTCAGATCTTTCCTAACTCTAAATTCGGGCCTTATGTTAACTATTTATGTTGAGAACAGTTGTGGATGTGTGGGGGCAGTGGTAGTATCCTTGGAATATTCTCTTTTTGCCTGCCTCCGTAGTTCTGTTTACTCTTTCTACACCTTGTGGAACCATGCTTTTTCTTGGATCACAGACCTATTTCAGATCCGCCTTTGGGCAGCGTGTGGAGCCTCAGTCTATGGTCCTCTTCTTGGAGAACTACTGCTGTGCTGGGCTTGTAATACCTGTAAGAGCAGGAGGGTGCATCGACAAGATAGTGTTAGTTTGCAGGAATCTCCACATCCGTGGGAGTGTGCTGCAGTGGCCGAGAGTGTGTAATGAGACCATATAGGCAGGTGTGTCCGTTTTCAAAGGAGGTATAGGCAGTTAATGTATGTTACCTGATGTGCGAGTTATTGTCCCGCGTGATAAACATTAGGCTACTGCACTGTAGTATCCCATTGTTTCATTATAGGGAAACTGCACTGTTGTCTTATCCAATGAGTGTTGGGACACCCTACTGAGAATTGGCCATTTTTGGCAAGCATTTGGGATACTGTTCTGTAATTTGTCCCTTTGCTCATTGACTTTGGGGCACTACATTGTAGTATGTCCTGGTGTTCGATGACAAATGGCATACTATACTATACTGTATTGTCCTTTGATGACCATTGGGTGCTGCAGTGTAATGTGGCCTGTTGTTCAATGACTGACATACAATGGAATATTACGTTTCTAGAGTTATAAGAGGACCCTAGAAGCTACCATACTACAAGAGCAAAAACATTCTTACAATAAGTTACTAAACCATACCCTCTGCACTACATAAATCATTGGCTCTAAACACATTTTAATGCGTCGTTTTCTCTGGAGGGTTTTCTTACCAAAAGAAAAGTATTTGATATCCACGAAGTTCACGGAAGCACTTTGTGGAATCCATCCTCAGTCACTCCTGAAGGTCTGTGGCACTGGCACAAGCTCCTTCAGAAGCACTATGGTTTGTGGGAGATTTCCCATTGTCTGACCAGGACCTTCTCACTGGAGTTTTTATTCTAGTACAGTATTGGAAATTCTATTGTTTAACTACACAGACAACGGGAGGGGGGGAGGGGGTGGAGAACACAGCCAACGGGAAGGGGGGGATAACATGCATTTCCTTTGCTAGGACACCAAAATGCAAAATGGCGTCGGGCTGTCCACAGTCACTACGGACACGCGCATGCTGTGGTTTGCTATGGACACATGGCAAGAGCTGCCATGTTTGTCCATACAGTCACGCGCATGCAAGCCCTCCGCTGAATTGATTCCAAAGGGGGCTCTCCATGGCGAGAGCAGCGCATGCGCTACTTTCGCCAGGCGAGACCTAAAAACGGAGTGAACACAGAGCCATTGCCGTTGTTTAAGATTAGTTCCAGCATAGCAATCACATTTTGGTCTTTAACAGTTTAGGCACTTAACCCCTTGGGTGCTCATTACGAGGTCAGCTCGTCATGAGCTACGGCGCTCCGGTGCTCATAACGAGCTGAGCTCGTCATGACCGCGCCCGTTCCATGGAACGCTCGCACGCTGGGCTGATTCCCCTGCTGTGCTGAACGTTCCATGGGAACGGGTGTGGCCTTGACAAGCTCAGCTTGTCATGAGCGCCGTAGCTCATGACGAGCTGACCTCGTCATGAGCACCGGGGTGCTGTACGTGCCCCGCCCCCAGCACAGCGGGGGAAACCGCCCCGCACGGAAGGGGTAAAGAGTGTTGCATTTTTGCTTTCCTCGTGTTAGATAAAAAAAAAATAGATCCATTCATGCATTGATGGGCTTTGTCAGCCGTCTTCATCTAGTCTTCTGTTCAGCTGTCATTTACATTTTTATTTCTGCACACTGCAGCATACAACATGAGGCAATACTTGGGCCCACTCCAGCCTATGCCCCGCTTGAGTCAGTGAGTGGCTGCGGCTTTCCCTGAAAGCACCCACATAAAATGTGCTTATTAGGTTTTACGTACTACGCGTATGTCTGCAAAAGCAATTTAAAAAAGAAAAAAAATTAAAACTGGCTTCAAGCCCACCTATTACCTACAGTAATGACCATTGTTTGGCGTACATTTATTGTTTGTTTCTTTGCTTCTTACTGATCAAGCCTCTGGCTTCCTGCTGGGTGCTCACCGCCTCCTGCAGTCTTCTCCAGCCTTCTGTCCATTGCTGAGGAGCATGGACCCATCACAGCTTCCTGTTTGCAGCCAGTGTTCTTCCACTGACTACGCTTTCTGATGGTACCCCTTTTTAGGTCTAGCCTAGAAAGTGCTTGTGCTGTCTCTTTGTAACATGCTGTATTCAGGATATGGGCAGTAAGCTCCGCCCATGTTCGGCCCATGCATTTTTTTTGCTTATTTCTGTGTCTATGGAATTGTTTTCCATTGGTTTATTTGTTTACTTGTGCCACTTTAGTACCTCCTTCTCTTCACTTCTAGCCTCCCATAAGTACAGCCCCTCTAACATGTGTCTTTACTCTGTACATTTTATTTAACTGTTACTGAGCACGATTTAGTTAATTTTGGCTTTGTTTATGTTGGTGTAGGAGGTACAACATGCCCTCCTGCTTTGCAACCCACCCTGGTGTCTCACTGCATTGTGACTTACCCCTTAGTGCGCTGCTCAGTAACAGTGCCTGATTAAAACATTTAATATTTTATTTTTGCTGCTCGACACACAGCGCTTCGTCTTTACCATGGCAGCCACGCTTTAGTTTGCTTATGCACATCTCGCCAGAATCAAATTTACTAACATAATTTTTTTCATTTATGCCAGCTTTCATTTTCATAATAGCACAATAGTGGCCACACCGCGCTTGATAGTTAAAATAACGACCGAGCTTTTTTCTTCTGCGTGGCTCACCAAAAACAACTTTTCACGCATAATTTTATTATTTTTTACAGAACAACATGCTACGCTTTCACAATAGCGGCCACACGCCTTGCTTTTATGCACATGTGCTTGAACTTAAAATTGCGGTAGTGCTTTTGTTTTCTTGTACGGGGCTCACCAAAATCAACTATTCCAACACTATTTTGTTAATTTTTACCAGCGCGCCATGCAGCACTTTCACTTTAAAAAATACCTCCTACGCGCCTTGCTTTTGTTCTATAACGTGAAGCCAACACTTCTGCTTATTACTGGGATCTCAAGCACCCACCTCCTCTACTGCAAGTGTATTTCAATCTAATGAAAACATTTTATTACTATTTTTAACGTGTCCACAAGCCTGTGTCACAGTGTTTAGTTTTAGACTTAATAAGTGTTTTCCTTCGTAGAGCTCCCTCTTATGCAACATTTTTGCAGGTCTGCCCCATGTTCATTCATGGTAACACCCATTTTAGGTTGATGTTTTTTGCTTTGTCTTGCTACATATGCTGTCCCTTAGGTTTTTTTGTTTACAGACTTGCGAGTAAAACAAACATTGTCATTTACAACGCCAGTAGCTTTAACTTTCACAAATGCGAGACCTATTGCATTGCAAATGCTGGTTTATAAATGTGATAAGAAAACCAGAGTCTTAGCTGTATGGTGGACAAGAGTTCATTTTCTGGAATGCAGTTATTAAATGCCATTTTTGAGTTTAGATTAAAAACAAAAATCAGTACCTGAACCAGTTATCCATTTAGAAAGGGAAGTAATCCTCTAATCTAGTGATTTACTAACTGTGGTTCGTGACCCACTTGTTGGTCGCCAGTCGATTTCTGGTGGGTCTTGAAAGAGCAATAAATAAAGATGCCTTTACATTTTGTATTAATCTTATCGCATTTGCTGTGCTCCAAAGACCGAGGTCAAATGTCAGGCTATGCCTTCTGACGCATTGTTGCTTATTCTTTTAACATGGGGTTTGGTGTTTACTTTTCTTCTCTTTTTTTCTGCAGAATTAGTAAGGTGAACTATGGCAACCTTGGTGTACATAGTGTGAAAAAAGGCAACAACATAAAAATTCCTGTAAATGAACTGTACCCATATTTCAGAATATTTTAGAAGTTAGGAAAGCAAACATGGGGTGCAATTTTTTGTAATTCTGAAGTGTGATGGAAACAAAGATTTTATAAGAGCAAAACATATCAAGACACTTTTACTTGATGATATGCAAATGATATATACACCAGAACCTGATTTCCACACATTATCATTTGTGTGCTATATAGTATTAGCAGTAACTGTGCGAATGTAGCGGCCATTTCAATGTAAAATGTGCTGTCTGTTAATGACAGTGCTCTGCCCATGATGCTTTAGTAATATATTTGTTATGGCGTGCTCCAAAATGCTGTTCCAATCGGAAATGGGAGGGAAAGGGAAGTTAAAGTCCATTTGGCTTCCATGGAGTTCTATATCAAGAGGGAGAATGTACTACTTGTACATGTGTAACCAGGGTCAATAGGTTTGCTTATGTTAAAAAACCCTCATATACGTACACAAGTTCTGGACGGTATATCTTGGTTCTCCGTCTTTCAGTGACGTGGCAGCATCATCATTGGGTTTTAGCATAGGTATGCTGACCTCCACCTGGAGGAAGACCAACTGGTATTACAGTAGTGTCCAGGGATGAAAAAAGTGGGTGCAGTGCTCATGTGAGGTGGGCTAAAATTCTCTACGCCACCATTTAAGGCGATTCTTTAATATTATGGCGGTGTGAAAAAAATGAAAACAGTGTTAGTGCGTGTGTGGATCAAGTAACCAATCTTACGCACTCTTTTTTTTTTTTTAAACCTTTATTAGCATCAAAAGGATATACAAGTCTAGGCCTACAACCAAACAGGCCGGCCGCAATGTGTAAAGCAATCAGAGGTTCCAAGGCAAACATTACAGAATCAATCAGCACAAAGCAGAGGCAGTACAATCGTTAAAAGGGGAGAGGAGACTTAGGAACCAGAGGGCCAAAACACAGGAGCAAAAAAAGGTTAATTTTATAATATGGGGATAAGGCGTACGACAGGCTCACTTTCAATATAGAGACGTCCGATGTCCCAGAACCAGCCTCAGCGTCAATAAGGGGGTAAGGGGCCGCAGTACAGGAGAGACAACACAATGCACACAAGAAGATCAGGATAATTGAGACATAGTCGACACCCGAGCATTATCATCATCACATGCCCACCACCCAAACCACAGCTAAGCCAGAACAGAGGGATCGGAGAAACAGCACATCAAAACTAGCCCGTCATAGTGACCTCTAGAAACAAGCATTTACAATGCAATGGTTTTGCCTTTGTTAAAGTTAGAGCTATTGGCATTGCTCTTGACACTCTGAAGCTCCACTCTGAAGCTCCACTCTGCACTCTGAAGCTCCACTCTGCACTCTGAAGCTCCACTCTGCACTCTGAAGCTCCACTCTGAAGCTCCACTCTGCACTCTGAAGCTCCACTCTGCACTCTGAAGCTGCACTCTGAAGCTCCACTCTGCACTCTGAAGCTCCACTCTGAAGCTCCACTCTGCACTCTGAAGCTCCACTCTGAAGCTCCACTCTGAAGCTCCACTCTGAAGCTCCACTCTGAAGCTCCACTCTGAAGCTCCACTCTGAAGCTCCACTCTGAAGCTCCACTCTGAAGCTCCACTCTGAAGCTCCACTCTGCACTCTGAAGCTCCACTCTGCACTCTGAAGCTCCACTCTGCACTCTGAAGCTCCACTCTGCACTCTGAAGCTCCACTCTGCACTCTGAAGCTCCACTCTGCACTCTGAAGCTGCACTCTGAAGCTGCACTCTGAAGCTCCACTCTGCACTCTGAAGCTCCACTCTGCACTCTGAAGCTCCACTCTGCACTCTGAAGCTCCACTCTGCACTCTGAAGCTGCACTCTGAAGCTCCACTCTGAAGCTCCACTCTGAAGCTCCACTCTGAAGCTCCACTCTGAAGCTCCACTCTGAAGCTCCACTCTGAAGCTCCACTCTGAAGCTGCACTCTGAAGCTGCACTCTGAAGCTGCACTCTGAAGCTGCACTCTGAAGCTGCACTCTGAAGCTGCACTCTGAAGCTCCACTCTGAAGCTGCACTCTGAAGCTCCACTCTGCACTCTGAAGCTGCACTCTGAAGCTCCACTCTGAAGCTCCACTCTGCACTCTGAAGCTGCACTCTGAAGCTGCACTCTGAAGCTGCACTCTGAAGCTCCACTCTGAAGCTCCACTCTGAAGCTCCACTCTGAAGCTCCACTCTGAAGCTCCACTCTGAAGCTCCACTCTGAAGCTCCACTCTGAAGCTCCACTCTGCACTCTGAAGCTGCACTCTGAAGCTCCACTCTGAAGCTCCACTCTGCACTCTGAAGCTCCACTCTGAAGCTCCACTCTGCACTCTGAAGCTCCACTCTGAAGCTCCACTCTGAAGCTCCACTCTGAAGCTCCACTCTGAAGCTCCACTCTGAAGCTCCACTCTGAAGCTCCACTCTGAAGCTCCACTCTGAAGCTCCACTCTGAAGCTCCACTCTGAAGCTCCACTCTGCACTCTGAAGCTGCACTCTGAAGCTCCACTCTGAAGCTCCACTCTGAAGCTCCACTCTGAAGCTCCACTCTGAAGCTCCACTCTGAAGCTCCACTCTGCACTCTGAAGATCCACTCTGCACTCTGAAGCTCCACTCTGAAGCTCCACTCTGAAGCTCCACTCTGAAGCTCCACTCTGAAGCTCCACTCTGAAGCTCCACTCTGAAGCTCCACTCTGAAGCTCCACTCTGAAGCTCCACTCTGAAGCTCCACTCTGAAGCTCCACTCTGAAGCTCCACTCTGAAGCTCCACTCTGAAGCTCCACTCTGAAGCTCCACTCTGAAGCTCCACTCTGAAGCTCCACTCTGAAGCTCCACTCTGAAGCTCCACTCTGAAGCTCCACTCTGAAGCTCCACTCTGAAGCTCCACTCTGAAGCTCCACTCTGAAGCTCCACTCTGAAGCTCCACTCTGAAGCTCCACTCTGAAGCTCCACTCTGAAGCTCCACTCTGAATCTGCACTCTGAAGCTCCACTCTGAATCTGCACTCTGCAGCTCCACTCTGAATCTGCACTCTGCAGCTCCACTCTGAATCTGCAGCTCCACTCTGAATCTGCAGCTCCACTCTGAATCTGCAGCTCCACTCTGAACTCTGAAGCTCCACTCTGAAGCTCCACTCTGAAGCTCCACTCTGAAGCTCCACTCTGAAGCTCCACTCTGAAGCTCCACTCTGAAGCTCCACTCTGAAGCTCCACTCTGAAGCTCCACTCTGAAGCTCCACTCTGAAGCTCCACTCTGCAGCTCCACTCTGAATCTGCACTCTGCAGCTCCACTCTGAATCTGCAGCTCCACTCTGAATCTGCAGCTCCACTCTGAATCTGCAGCTCCACTCTGAATCTGCAGCTCCACTCTGAACTCTGAAGCTCCACTCTGAAGCTCCACTCTGAAGCTCCACTCTGAAGCTCCACTCTGAAGCTCCACTCTGAAGCTCCACTCTGAAGCTCCACTCTGAAGCTCCACTCTGAAGCTCCACTCTGAAGCTCCACTCTGAAGCTCCACTCTGAAGCTCCACTCTGAAGCTCCACTCTGAAGCTCCACTCTGAAGCTCCACTCTGCACTCTGAAGCTCCACTCTGCACTCTGAAGCTGCACTCTGAAGCTCCACTCTGAAGCTCCACTCTGAAGCTCCACTCTGAAGCTCCACTCTGAAGCTCCACTCTGAAGCTCCACTCTGAAGCTCCACTCTGAAGCTCCACTCTGCACTCTGAAGATCCACGCTCCACTCTGAAGCTCCACTCTGAAGCTCCACTCTGAAGCTCCACTCTGAAGCTCCACTCTGAAGCTCCACTCTGAAGCTCCACTCTGAAGCTCCACTCTGAAGCTCCACTCTGAAGCTCCACTCTGAAGCTCCACTCTGAAGCTCCACTCTGAAGCTCCACTCTGAAGCTCCACTCTGCAGCTCCACTCTGAATCTGCACTCTGCAGCTCCACTCTGAATCTGCACTCTGCAGCTCCACTCTGAATCTGCAGCTCCACTCTGAATCTGCAGCTCCACTCTGAATCTGCAGCTCCACTCTGAACTCTGAAGCTCCACTCTGAACTCTGAAGCTCCACTCTGAAGCTCCACTCTGAAGCTCCACTCTGAAGCTCCACTCTGAAGCTCCACTCTGAAGCTCCACTCTGAAGCTCCACTCTGAAGCTCCACTCTGAAGCTCCACTCTGAAGCTCCACTCTGAAGCTCCACTCTGAAGCTCCACTCTGAAGCTCCACTCTGAAGCTCCACTCTGAAGCTCCACTCTGAAGCTCCACTCTGAAGCTCCACTCTGAAGCTCCACTCTGAAGCTCCACTCTGAAGCTCCACTCTGAAGCTCCACTCTGAAGCTCCACTCTGAAGCTCCACTCTGAAGCTCCACTCTGAAGCTGCACTCTGAAGCTGCACTCTGAAGCTCCACTCTGAAGCTCCACTCTGAAGCTCCACTCTGAAGCTCCACTCTGAAGCTCCACTCTGAAGCTCCACTCTGAAGCTCCACTCTGAAGCTCCACTCTGAAGCTCCACTCTGAAGCTCCACTCTGAAGCTCCACTCTGAAGCTCCACTCTGAAGCTCCACTCTGCACTCTGAATCTGCACTCTGAAGCTCCACTCTGCACTCTGAAGCTCCACTCTGCACTCTGAAGCTCCACTCTGAAGCTCCACTCTGAAGCTCCACTCTGAAGCTCCACTCTGAAGCTCCACTCTGAAGCTCCACTCTGAAGCTCCACTCTGAAGCTCCACTCTGAAGCTCCACTCTGCACTCTGAAGCTCTACTCTGCACTCTGAAGCTCCACTCTGAAGCTCTACTCTGCACTCTGAAGCTCCACTCTGAAGCTCCACTCTGCACTCTGAAGCTCCACTCTGAAGCTCCACTCTGCACTCTGAAGCTCCACTCTGCACTCTGAAGCTCCACTCTGAATCTGCACTCTGAAGCTCCACTCTGCACTCTGAAGCTCCACTCTGCACTCTGAAGCTCCACTCTGAATCTGCACTCTGAAGCTCCACTCTGCACTCTGAAGCTCCACTCTGAAGCTCCACTCTGAAGCTCCACTCTGAATCTCCACTCTGAAGCTCCACTCTGAAGCTCCACTCTGAAGCTCCACTCTGAAGCTCCACTCTGAAGCTCCACTCTGAAGCTCCACTCTGAAGCTCCACTCTGAATCTCCACTCTGAATCTCCACTCTGAAGCTCCACTCTGAAGCTCCACTCTGAAGCTCCACTCTGAAGCTCCACTCTGAAGCTCCACTCTGAAGCTCCACTCTGCACTCTGAAGCTCTACTCTGCACTCTGAAGCTCCACTCTGAAGCTCTACTCTGCACTCTGAAGCTCCACTCTGAAGCTCCACTCTGCACTCTGAAGCTCCACTCTGAAGCTCCACTCTGCACTCTGAAGCTCCACTCTGAATCTGCACTCTGAAGCTCCACTCTGCACTCTGAAGCTCCACTCTGCACTCTGAAGCTCCACTCTGAATCTGCACTCTGAAGCTCCACTCTGCACTCTGAAGCTCCACTCTGAATCTGCACTCTGAAGCTCCACTCTGAATCTGCACTCTGAATCTGCACTCTGAATCTCCACTCTGAAGCTCCACTCTGAAGCTCCACTCTGAAGCTCCACTCTGAAGCTCCACTCTGAAGCTCCACTCTGAAGCTCCACTCTGAAGCTCCACTCTGAAGCTCCACTCTGAAGCTCCACTCTGCACTCTGAAGCTCCACTCTGAAGCTCCACTCTGCACTCTGAAGCTCCACTCTGAAGCTCCACTCTGCACTCTGAAGCTCCACTCTGAAGCTCCACTCTGCACTCTGAAGCTCCACTCTGAAGCTCCACTCTGCACTCTGAAGCTCCACTCTGAAGCTCCACTCTGCACTCTGAAGCTCCACTCTGAATCTGCACTCTGAAGCTCCACTCTGCACTCTGAAGCTCCACTCTGAAGCTCCACTCTGCACTCTGAAGCTCCACTCTGAAGCTCCACTCTGAAGCTCCACTCTGAAGCTCCACTCTGAAGCTCCACTCTGAAGCTCCACTCTGAAGCTCCACTCTGCACTCTGAAGCTCCACTCTGAAGCTCCACTCTGAAGCTCCACTCTGAAGCTCCACTCTGAAGCTCCACTCTGCACTCTGAAGCTCCACTCTGAAGCTCCACTCTGAAGCTCCACTCTGAAGCTCCACTCTGAAGCTCCACTCTGAAGCTCCACTCTGAAGCTCCACTCTGAAGCTCCACTCTGAAGCTCCACTCTGAAGCTCCACTCTGAAGCTCCACTCTGCACTCTGAAGCTCCACTCTGAAGCTCCACTCTGAAGCTCCACTCTGAAGCTCCACTCTGAAGCTCCACTCTGAAGCTCCACTCTGAAGCTCCACTCTGAAGCTCCACTCTGCACTCTGAAGCTCCACTCTGAAGCTCCACTCTGAAGCTCCACTCTGAAGCTCCACTCTGAAGCTCCACTCTGCACTCTGAAGCTCCACTCTGAAGCTCCACTCTGAAGCTCCACTCTGAAGCTCCACTCTGAAGCTCCACTCTGAAGCTCCACTCTGAAGCTCCACTCTGAAGCTCCACTCTGAAGCTCCACTCTGAAGCTCCACTCTGCACTCTGAAGCTCCACTCTGAAGCTCCACTCTGCACTCTGAAGCTCCACTCTGAAGCTCCACTCTGCACTCTGAAGCTCCACTCTGAAGCTCCACTCTGCACTCTGAAGCTCCACTCTGAAGCTCCACTCTGCACTCTGAAGCTCCACTCTGAAGCTCCACTCTGCACTCTGAAGCTCCACTCTGCACTCTGAAGCTCCACTCTGAAGCTCCACTCTGCACTCTGAAGCTCCACTCTGCACTCTGAAGCTCCACTCTGAAGCTCCACTCTGCACTCTGAAGCTCCACTCTGCACTCTGAAGCTCCACTCTGAAGCTCCACTCTGCACTCTGAAGCTCCACTCTGAATCTGCACTCTGAAGCTCCACTCTGCACTCTGAAGCTCCACTCTGAATCTGCACTCTGAAGCTCCACTCTGCACTCTGAAGCTCCACTCTGAAGCTCCACTCTGAAGCTCCACTCTGAAGCTCCACTCTGAAGCTCCACTCTGAAGCTCCACTCTGAAGCTCCACTCTGCACTCTGAAGCTCCACTCTGCACTCTGAAGCTCCACTCTGAAGCTCCACTCTGCACTCTGAAGCTCCACTCTGAATCTGCACTCTGAATCTGCACTCTGAATCTGCACTCTGAAGCTCCACTCTGAATCTCCACTCTGAAGCTCCACTCTGAAGCTCCACTCTGAAGCTCCACTCTGAATCTGCACTCTGAAGCTCCACTCTGAAGCTCCACTCTGAAGCTCCACTCTGCACTCTGAAGCTCCACTCTGCACTCTGAAGCTCCACTCTGAAGCTCCACTCTGCACTCTGAAGCTCCACTCTGAAGCTCCACTCTGCACTCTGAAGCTCCACTCTGAAGCTCCACTCTGCACTCTGAAGCTCCACTCTGAAGCTCCACTCTGAAGCTCCACTCTGAAGCTCCACTCTGAAGCTCCACTCTGAAGCTCCACTCTGCACTCTGAAGCTCCACTCTGAAGCTCCACTCTGCACTCTGAAGCTCCACTCTGAAGCTCCACTCTGCACTCTGAAGCTCCACTCTGAAGCTCCACTCTGCACTCTGAAGCTCCACTGAAGCTACACACCGCGCAGGGCAGCTCTGGATGCTGATGCGAGAGGCCAGCTGGGAGGCGCGCTGCTCGTCTTCCTGCTCGTGCTGACTCGGAGAGAAAACTTGTTTTCATTGGGAGAGCGGCCTTCAAAGACCCGGTCACTGCGCCTCTCCGAGTGTTTAGCTTGGGATAAAATGGGCGCAGTGTTGTGGTGATGACAGTAGAGCAAGGGAGGTGCCGGCAATGCCGGACCAGACTCGGGGGCGTTCCCGGCGTCGCGTGACGTCGGCAAAAGGCAAAGAATGTCAGGAACGCCCCCGTGTCTGGTCCGGCATTGACGGACAGGCCCCTCGTCCAATGGCAAGGCTCCGTTTACGGAGCCAGCCAATCAATGACGAGGGCCGACCCAAAGCACCCTACAGTTCTCAACAGGATTTCGCCTGCGCGAAAAGCTGCGCAGAGCGCAGCTTTCGCTAGGCAAAACCTAAAAAGGAGGGAAGGGGGCGGGGACGAGGAAAAAAGGGGGGGAAAAGGGGGGGGAAGGAGGGGGAGGGGAGGAGGACAAGGTGGAACAATGAAAAAAGGAAAAAAGAAATGAAATATAAAAACGAAAGAAAGAAGACACGTCGACACAGGCGTCCCGTGGCGGGAATACAGGAGACAACAGGAGTATCAGCACCAGTGAGGGTACAGCGATCGAGAAGAAAAGCAACCGAACCATAAAAGGAGGGTGAACGACGCCACACACCCCACCCCGAACACACCACGGGAGGCCGGGACAGACGCGGCTTTACGAAAAGGAGATACAAAAGGGCCATAGAACCATAAAACAAACAACAAATAGAACCCAACCCACCCATCCCACCCTGCACCCCTGTAGAAGGCTATGGCCTACCCCTCAAACAGCGTGCCTGTCGCCCTAAACCAGAACCCGAAATATAGCGAGAAGGAAGGAGAGAAGAACGAAACAGAAACGGAAAGAAGAAAACAGGAGGGAGGAGCATAAGAACAGCAATCAATATGGCCGGCCGCCGCCCTCCGCCCAACCAGACAATCACAGCAAAAACAGACCAGGACGACACCCCATCAAGCGCCATAAAACGTACAGAGAAGGGGACCTCCCACCTCTCCACGGGTACAAACAAGTGCGCCACTAAGTCGTATACCAAGAATCAACCAAGAGTCGTGCATATCACCCCCATCCCTTCCGAACCACAAATCCCACCCACCACATGACAGTGTAAAATGAGATACTAAATGCAAGACCAGCATACAATCGAGAAAAATGGTGACTACCATAACAACATGGGGGGTAAATCGGTCCGCAAGGGAGCAGAAGTCCAAACAGAGAGTTTAGATGCATCAGCAATCGCAGCACGAACGATGAAAAACAGGAGTTCAGTTGCGCCGCTGGGGAGGGCGAGGGGGTCTCCACGATAGTCAAAGGCCAAGCCATCGGAGCAGGTGCAGGCGGCAGTCCACCAATAGTTCCAGGCATCCATGCCGGACAGGGCCGCGGCACAATGTCCAAGTCCCCGGGGTCAGAACCTCGAAAAACAGGGAGCTCCAAAGTCACCGGCACACAAAACGATCTTCGATCAGCGGCAGCAACACTTGCAGCAATCGAGGGGGGCGAGGCAATGGAGTCACTGAAACAAGAGGGCGGCAGGAAGAAACGGCTGCCCAAAATGGCGGCAGATCGCGGCGGACCCACAGGGACATCGGGGGCCAGGGATGCGCGCAGGGATCTCAGAGCTTCCAGGATATCTCTGACCGTAAGCTCACGCTCACCAGACCAGATCCCCGCGCAATTAGGCAACCCAAGCCCGCCGCCACAGGGCGATTCTTGTTTCAGAGGGTCGGCCGCCATTTCGTGAAGTCAGCCCAGTTGCCGCCCTCCACGACCCCCGGAAAAACAGTTAAAAAATGTAGGACTTTACAGAGCTCCGGGGGTCCCAGCAATGGCAGCCTTGGTGCCGAAAGGATGTCCGCCCAATACGGGTCCCCGCCTTCACCAGCACCGGCGCCCCCAACAAGCAGAGTCCGGGCGCGGAGGACCAGGGCCGCCGGACAAAGCAGCGGCGGGGGGAGGTCCCCTTCACAGAATCAGTCCCCGGTGTATCTCACCCACATCAGCCGCGCGGTCACCGGGGCAGGCCCGGAGCAGGATCGCCGGGATTTTCGCACAACGGCTCCCATCATTGGTTCACGCTCTCGGCCGAGGCCGAGAGCCGTCGGATCCCACAGGTTAGGTCCCGGTCTAGGTTCCACGGAGGCCCCGATCTTGCGGAGGGCACAACTTCGGAGCCGCTGCACATTGAGATCTCCGGTCAGGTGGTAAGTACAAACAAGGTGTTCTGTTTCCAAGTCCCCGATAATGTGTCGTCTCCGGACAGGATAGTAGACAGGATAGGCAATCAGGCCGGAGGGCTGCGGGAGCCGAGCTAAAAGGCGACCATTATGCTCACGAGCTTGGCTCCTCCCCTCAATCTTACGCACTCTTAAGGTTCAAAGGTGGTCGACATGTTTCAGCCTTGTTGTCCAGTAGGATCCGGGGGCTTTCTTCCGTACCAGAAAAGGGTAGATGCAAGTTACGGCTACTACGGTAAATGAGTCATGGACTTACCCATTCAGTTGAATCAGGTCAGGTCAAGAGTACCTGTACCTCTTAGTTCCCAGTTGCGGGTATCACCAGGGTCCCAGCATGCTTTCCAGACCTACTCACACGAGGCTGGAAGCGCGACTTGTGCTGACTCTGCATGTCAGAGTTTATGGAACGTTTTTCTTTTATTATTGCTTGCTTTCTGCACTGATAGTGCATGATATATAGACAGTGAATGTACAGCGCATATGAGGTCCAAATACATTTTTGCAAATCAAACTTATTGTAGTACACCATACAATACTTCTTCAGTGAGTCTTTGGTCATGTGCTTTCCTTCCCATGCAAATCTTTTTCTGTGAAAAGGACCTCTCAACATTGGCACTTGAGATGGGCAACGCCAAAACAGCCAGTACACAATTTGCTAACTTTGACCCTGACATAGCATTCCATACCAATACTGGTGCACTTGAAGATTGCGATTCTCTGGGTAGGTTCTGCAACATTTGCATTGAACTGGGCGTTTGTGCCCTCAGAGTTATTGAAGCGGTCGAAAATGAAGCAGCACTTTGGAAACTACAGAGAAAATTACCCTTTACGGAAAGGATCTAGAACTTGTACAGAGTACCACAGTGAGGTTTCATTGACTTCAAATGCAATGGTTGGTGAAGGGACATTTCTATGCATCATTGCAAGCCATTCCTCATACATTGTAAAATGAAAATTCCTGAATTGCTCTTCAACATTACTTTGCTTACAAAGTGGCAGGCACTCTAACATGGAACATGAAACTAGCCATTTTACCTTTCATTGAAAGAATCAAACACAGCCTAAATATCAAATATGATTTTGATATTTCCTGATTCTCTACAGTTCATAAAATAATTAAGCAAGACCTAAAACATGCTTCTAAACCTTGCATATTTAGACCAAAGTCGACTACACTGTAAAAAGGAAGAGGAAACAATAGGGAATCTCACTCTCCTTTTCCTTTCTTTGAATGGCATTTAGTTTGTGGTTGTGCAGGTGTTTTTTCAGTGTTTATATGTTAACACTGGGGGGGTTTATTTCCCTTTCGGTGGGGTTTTATCAGTTATTATAGGTTTAAACCTAAAACCAGACAACCTCAACATACGCAAACCTATTGACCCTGGTTACACAGGTACAAGTAGTCCATTCTCCCGCTTGATATCGATATGTGCTCCATAGAAGACATTATACAAATCCTATGCCTCTGCCCAAACCTGCTGCATGAAAGACGGTCCCTCTTAAGGAAACTCTGGAATATAAACATAGTTAGATCGTGCAGAGCAGCAGTTCTGGCATGCTTTGATCCTCGTAACACCAAATTAAACTGTGCCCTAGTAAGGTTTTTGGATCAAGCAGGAAAAAATAATTTGTGATGGGATCCAAACCTGTGAACCTCCGTTAGCATAACAACTCTGCAAGGTCCATCTGCCACTTTTATCTACACTGGACTGGAACTCACATTCTCTTTTATACGTATACTTTAAAATATTTTTTATATCTTGTAATTTGCAAAGGTTTTTTTTAAATCGCGCAGTAAAGTCTTCTATTATTATTATTATTGCTCCAAAATGCTCCACCAGCTCCATGCTACATCCTTATCACTCTCCTTTTGAATGCACTTTGTATGAAGCTTCTAGTTTTCACAATCCCTGGTACTTCAGTGTTTTGTTGTGACATTGCATTGTACAACACCGCTCTAAAACTGTTCCAGCACCACTGGTGCAAAGGTGCTGAACTCTGTCCCGGAGTCCAGTTTTAAAACAAACCCTTGCAATGCAAGTATTCTGAAGCAAATCTTAAGGCAAACTTTTTTTCCCTCCAGTATTAGGGGTGTCTTTCATAGATTCACATGCTTGAATATTCCCCGTCGTCGAAGTGGGAGTCCCACGGTAAATAAAATAGCAATAATGCTAAAGATATATATATATATATATATATATATATATATATATATATATATATATATATATATGAAAAAACATAATAAAAGAGAGGAAATACAACTGAAAACCTCTAAAATAATTCCTACATAGGAATGCATGGTAAAGAGAAAAAACTATTTGTAACACGTGTCATTATGTTAGTCCAAATTACAGCCAATCAGGCGCTGGCACCCTCTAGAACCTTCTTCTCAGAAGCTCAAGCCCTCAGATTTTCTACCGCACGTCGTGTGAAGGGAGTCTCCCTGAGCTCTGCTCAGTTTTTCACCTCAAAACTTCTAGTTTCAGACTTTTCTCAACATGTCAAGTAAGAAGTCTTTGTTCAGACCTTGCTCTTCTTGTGGGAAGCTGCGCCTTTTTGAAAAGGACCCCCACCAGAAGTGTATTTATTGTTTATACCCAGATCATGAGGCTGGCAGTTGCAAGTTCTGTAGAACTTTTTCAACTAAGACTCTTAAGGACAGAGAAGGCCGTCTTCTCCTTTGGCTTCAACGTCTAAAGGACAAAGATTCTGCCCTGTCCGATGCAGAGAGTTTTCAATCTGTTCTTTCTTCTGCCTCTAAGCGTGGTAGTGTTCAGGACTTTCCATCTCCTTTCCTCAAAAAGAAGAAACTGGCCCTGCCTTTGGCTTCTGTGGTGTCTCCTACCACTCCTACTACCACTACGCCCACGAGATCTGGCTCTCAGGCGTCTTCTTCTGCCTCTCGGGGTGTTTCCACGCCTCTCAGAGTTTCGTCGTCGACGGGACCGTCTACGAGCGTCCCGACGACGAGAACCGCACTGACTGCATCCTCGACGACGACGCTGAAGACTGCGTCAGCTTTCACTTCGTCGACGACGGTCTCGTCGACAGCATACACGTCGACGAGAGTTTCTCTGCCTTCCAAGCCTGTCCCGTCGACGATTCCCATCACCTCGTCGACGAAAAAGAATGAATCCTCGTCGACGAAAGTCTCCAAGAAATCTTCGTCGTCGCCGACGACTCTGTCGACCAAGGTCTAGTCGACCAAGACTCCATCGACCAAAGCCGACTGCTCCGTCGACGACTCCTTCTACGATGGATCGCCCGTCGACGACTCCGTCGGCGGCTCCGTCGACGTTGAGTTCTTCAAAATCATCCTCGTCGACAGCAAAATCAGTTCCGTCAACATCGACGGTGGCACCGGTTTCATTTTCCTCATTGCCTTTGGTGCCTTTGAAGACTTCAGGATCCTCTGCTGATTCCACCCATCGTCGCACTAAGACTCCGTGCCAACAGATTCCGGCTCCAGAGCCGCAACCACCTTATCCAATGTTCGCCACTACCTCCGAGCAGGAGAGTGACTCTGAAAATGAAGGTGACACGTTTGGGGCAGCCCATAGCCCCTGTGACTTGATTATAAAATGTCAGGACTCGGACAATGACGAAGATGGCGGAGACCAAGAGTCTCAACCTGAGGAGCAGTTGGTCCAAGTGCCTATGGCTACGATACCATTGACATTAATCTCAAATCTCCAACATATGTTGGACGATTACAACCGTCGCTTTCCAGCAACGCCACAAGGTACTCCCGTACCATCTCCTGCTGCTGTTGCACTGCCACCACCGTCTCTTCTGCCAACGTTGCCACCTACAACTTTGTCTCAGGTTCAGACGTCTATCAGGATCCATACTACTGTTTATCCGCACGATGCAGATGATGAGGCGGTCCCGGATTGTGAAGACGGAGAGGTCCCTGACAATTCGGACAAAGATGCAGGCGACCAGGATATGGCAGAGTGGGACGATTATAGAGCACAGACGCCCTCTCCTCAGCCAGGAAACTCTGGTGAATCACCTCCTGTAGATATCGCCAGTTTTCATCTTCTAATGGACAAAGCGGCTCAGCGTTTCAAGTTACCTAGATCGCAACGTGAGGACTGTTTCCTCTACGATTTTAAGGATAAACCTTATAAGCAGGTCGTCCACACGATCCCAATCATCGATTTTGTTTGGAAGGATGGGATTAAACTCATGCAAGCTCCAAACTCGTTACCTGCTCAAATACCGCGCCTTGAGAAAAATACAAGGCCCCAACTGGTTCTCCGGCATGCTTGATTTCTCACCCTAAGCCGGACTCGGTAGTCACTCAAGCTGCACAGCGACGAGCCCGGAACCCAGCGTCTCAAATCTCCGCACCTCCAGATAGAGAGGGTCGATGCCTAGATGCTATTGGCCGCAAGTTTTCAACCATGGCTTCTACTTCTGTCCGTGCGGCCAATGCCGTGGCCATTTTGGGACGCTATGACCGGCAGATGTGGTCAGACATATCTGCATTAATGGAACTTATACCGGAAGCTTCCAGGGCGGACGCTCAGCAGATTCTTCATGATGGGCAGAGAGCTTCGGAAGAAATGATCGACTGTGCAGTCGATATTGCGAATACAGGTTTCCGTCTGCTTGCAAGTGCTGCTGCCCTCCGACGCCAGGGCTGGTTAAAATCCACCTCTTTCTGGCAGGAAGTCCAATCCAAGATACTGGATATGCCATATGATGGTGAATCGCTCTTCGGTTCTCACATCGATGATGTCCTGGAGTCAATTAAGAAAGACACTGATACGGCAAAGTCTTTGGGCACGTTGCAATTCCGGAAGCAGTCCTTTCGAGGTGCGCGCGGACGCGGCACTTCTTCCAATTTTCGAGGAGGGCAACAATACCGCTCCTGCAATCAAGGAAACCAGCGTTACGCTTCCACCCAGCAGACTTGTCAGCAGCCCTCCAGACCCTATAGGGGACAGTCCTCCTATCGTGGTTCCACTCCTAAGCGCCAATGACTTTTGCAATCCCCAAAGTGTTGGAGGTCGAATCTCTCTGTTTTATTCTCAGTGGTCCTCCATCACCTCGGACCGCTGGGTTTTGGACATTGTACGGCGGGGTCATACCCTGGAATTCGTCGAGATTCCTCCTCGTACTCCACCTTTTGGCCCACCTCCTCCACACCTCGAGGAGCTTTACCATCAATTCCGTCTTCTTGTTTTAAAAGGGGCAGCCGAAGTGGTCCCGAAACAGAGGGGAGAAGGGTTTTACTCTCGATTCTTCCTCATACTCAAGAAGACCGGAGATTGGCGACCCATTCTGGATTTGAGGGCTCTCAACCAGTTCCTAAAGTGCCAATCTTTCCGCATGCTGACATTACTGGAAATCCTGCGTCTTCTATCCAGCGAGGATTTCATGACCACCATAGACCTTCAAGACGCTTACTTTCATGTCCCAATTATCCAACAAAATCGCCAGTACCTGCGTTTCAAAGTGGGACAAATGCACTATCAGTTCAAGGTCCTGCCCTTCGGGCTGCGATCAGCTCCTCGTGTGTTCACGAAAGTACTGGCCCCCGTGGTGGCTCACCTGCGTCTTCAGGGTGTTCAAATCTTTCCATATTTGGACGATTGCCTCCTCAAGTCTCAATCCCACCATCAACTATGTCAGGACACTCGTCTTTGCCAGCAGGTGTCTCAATCCCAGGGGTTGACCATCAACGTCGAAAAGTCACAGTTTGCGCCTCTGCAAACGAGAAACTTCTTGGGAGCGATCCTAGACACTAGACTTTCAAAAGCGTTCGTCTCTCAGGAGCGGCGACAGAAGATCCTTCATCTAGTCTCCCTCATTCGAAGAAGACAGTCCGTTTCTCTTCGGACGTTAGTCATTTTTGGGAATGGCATCATCTTGTATCGCACTGAACCCAAATTGCAGATTGCGAACCCGTCCTATTCAGGAGGAACTGGACTTAGTGGCGTCAGGTCTCCGGGTCTTTCAAAGACCTCGTCGCGGTCACGGCCCGCATGAGAAAAAGCTTGCTTTGGTGGGCGCAGCCAACCAATTTGGAGACGGGAACGTCGTTCCTCGTTCACGCACCAGATCTCATGCTCACGACGGACGCCTCTCTGGAGGGGTGGGGCGCTCATCTCCAAGGCCTATCCATCAAAGGCAAGTGGACTCCGCCCCAACGCAAGTGACATATCAACAGGCTAGAGTTGATGGCGATCTTCCTTGCACTCAAATCGTTCCTACCTGTAGTTCACGGGGAGTCAGTGCTTATCCAAACAGACAACACCACCAGCATGCACTACGTGAACAAACAGGGAGGAACCAAGTCTCCACATCTGTCTCTCTTGGCCCAGTCGATCTGGGATTGGGCTCTCCAACATCAGATCACCTTGACAGCTGTCCATCTGCCGGGCGTGTCCAACATCCTGGCGGACTCTCTGAGCAGGTCCACTTCCTCAACGCACGAATGGGACTGCACCAGCCGACTCTGGATCTTGTGTTCCACCGATGGGGTCACCCAGCTCTAGACCTCTTTGCGACACCGGAGAATCGGAAATGCCCGTCTTACGCAAGTTGGCATCTCCACCCCGGGTCGTGCGGGAATGCCCTTTTGATCGATTGGTGCGATCTATTCGCTTACGCTTTTCCGCCGATTCCGCTAGTACCGCGAGTGCTGTGGAAGATGCGGAGACAGCCCTGCCACATCATATTGATCGCACCTCGCTGGCCCAGACAGGCATGGTTTTCGGAACTGCTTCTGCTGTCCCAGTGCGAGCCCATCCCTCTGCGACCCCGTCCAGACCTCTTAACGATGGACAGGGGCCAGGTGTGCCATCCGGACCCCTCCACGCTACAGTTGTTGGCATGGAACCTGAGCACCTTGAATTCGCAAACTTGAACATATCTCAGGAGTGCAGAGACATCCTTGCTCAGGCTAGGGCTCCGTCTACCATCAAAACTTACAAACTCAAGTGGAAGAGATTTTGCCAGTGGTGCGTGGCAGCGAATGTCCACCCCATCCATTCCACTCTGGAGCAGCTTCTTCCGTTCTTCTTGAGTCTCGCTCAGTCATGACTTTCACATGCTACCCTGAGAGTTTTCCTAGCTGCAATCTCTCGTTTTCGACATGATGGTTCTTCTTCCCTCTGTTCATCCAGAATCATAAGGCAATTCTTCAAAGGGCTCTTCCGCAAGTTCCCACCTGTTCGGCGCCCTCCTCCAGCTTGGCACCTCAATATTGTCTTATCTCAACTTATGAAGTCACCATTTGAGCCTATCCATAAGGCGGATATCAAATTCCTCACCTGGAAAGTTGCGCTTCTTTTAGCTTTGACTTCTTCTCGTCGCGTGAGCGACCTTCACGCTTTTACTGTCAAGCCGCCTTATCTACAGTTCAAACCTAACAGAGTGGCACTTCGCACCAACCCCTCGTTCCTACCTAAAGTGCCTACGGATTTTCATCTAAATGAGCCTGTGTTCCTACGAACTTTCTTTCCGGACCTAAGCTCTCCGGCGGAGCGGCGCTTACATTCTTTGGACATCAAACGATGCCTTAAATTCTACATTGCCAGAACTGCCTCCTTCCGCAAGTCCGATCAACTGTTCATTGCTTACGGACAACTGCGTAAGGGGCATCCAGTTTCCAAACCAACAATTGCCCGTTGGCTTTCCTCAGCCATTACCTTCTGCCATTTGCAAGCTGGCAAACCATTGCAGTCTTCAGTGAGGGCTCATTCTACGAGGGCGATGTCTTCATCCACCGCCTTGTTTGCTGGTGTGCCTCTTCATCAGATCTGCCGTGCAGCGACATGGTCCAGCAGGCACACCTTCACCAAGCATTACTGTTTGGATGCCATCAATGAAGCGGATACCGCTGTGGGACAGGCAGTGCTTCGCTATCTTTTCCATTAAGGTGAGCCTCTGTTCCCCCCTCCTTGCACTTTTTGCTGTGATTGCTATGATGTTTTACATAACTGTATTATTATTATTACTGTCTTGCTTGCCATATGTGCTTAGCAATCTCAGCTCTCGGAGGTTACTGCTTTCTATTCTATTCAAGCATGTGAAACTATTAAAGACACCCCTAATACTGGAGAAGAACAATTGTTACTTACCTGTAAACAGGTGGTTCTCCAGTATTGGTGTCTTTCATTCTTTCATAGATTCACATGCGACCCACCCTCCTCCCCTCAGAGGCTCTCTTCTCCTCATGCACTCGTGGTCACTTTGGTGCTACGAAAATCTGAGGGCTTGAGCTTCTGAGGAGAAGGTTTCTAGAGGGTGCTAGCGCCTGATTGGCTGTAATTTGGACTAACATAATGACACTAATGTGTTACAAATAGTTTTTTCTCTTTACCATGCATTCCTATGTAGGAATTGTTTGAGGTTTTCAGTTGTATTTCCTCTTTTATTATGTATTATGTTTTTTTATTTATATATATATATATATATATATATATATATATATATATATATATATATATATATATACATACACCAAACAATGCCCAGCATTTGAGGCCGCACAACACTGTGATGAAGGAAACATCCTTATTTAAAAGAAACAGGCAGCTTCCGATTCCGTGATACATCCTGTGGCCTGACGCGTTTCGATGGACTTTCACCATCTCTTCAGAGGCCTCGTGAGCAGGAAACAATGACGTGCATGACTCGCCGCCCATTATATTAATTGGCTTCCCGAATGCCGAGTTTGTTGCATTTTGGGCAGCGTAGTCCATTTGAGCACTATTTATCCCCTCCAGTGGGTAACATGCCCACGATTGATTGCAGGATAAATGTTTTTCAAGCCCTCCATTAGGCTTCCCGAATCGGACTTTGCCTGTTAAATTACGGATCACAGTACCATTTACAGGGGGGGGGTCCCCCCTGTCCGCATCCATGAAGTTCTTCGGATAGTGCGATCCCTCTACGGCCTGAAGCAGCCGCATAAACATGTACCAAAAAATGCCCAGCATTTTGGGCAGTGTAGTCCATTTGAGCACTATTTATCCCCTCCCGTGGGTAACATGCCCACGATTGATTGCAGGATAAATGTAACAAACTCTGCATTCGGGAAGCCAATTAATATAATGGGCGGCGAGTCATGCACGTCATATTGTTTCCTGCTCACGAGGCCTCTGAAGAGATGGTGAAAGTCCATCGAAACGCGTCAGGCCACAGGATGTATCACGGAATCGGAAGCTGCCTGTTTCTTTTAAATAAGGATGTTTCCTTCATCACAGTGCTGTGCGGCCTCAAATGCTGGGCATTTTTTGGTACATGTTTATACGGCTGCTTCAGGCCGTAGAGGGATCGCACCATCCGAAGAACTTCATGGATGCGGACAGGGGGAACCCCCCCCCCTGTAAATGGTACTGTGATTCGTAATTTAACAGGCAAAGTCCGATTCGGGAAGCCTAATGGAGGGCTTGAAAAACATTTATCCTGCAATCAATCGTGGGCATGTTACCCACTGGAGGGGATAAATAGTGCTCAAATGGACTACGCTGCCCAAAATGCAACAAACTCGGCATTCGGGAAGCCAATTAATATAATGGGCGGCGAGTCATGCACGTCATATTGTTTCCTGCTCACGAGGCCTCTGAAGAGAAGGTGAAAGTCCATCGAAACGCGTCCGGCCACAGGATGTATCACGGAATCGGAAGCTGCCTGTTTCTTTTAAATAAGGATGTTTCCTTCATCACAGTGTTGTGCGGCCTCAAATGCTGGGCATTTTTTGGTGTATATATATATATATATATATATATATATATATATATATATATATATATATATATATATATATATATATATATATATATATATATATATATGAAAAAACATAATACATAATAAAAGAGGAAATACAACTGAAAACCTCAAACAATTCCTACATAGGAATGCATGGTAAAGAGAAAAAACTATTTGTAACACATTAGTGTCATTATGTTAGTCCAAATTACAGCCAATCAGGCGCTAGCACCCTCTAGAAACCTTCTCCTCAGAAGCTCAAGCCCTCAGATTTTCGTAGCACCAAAGTGACCACGAGTGCATGAGGAGAAGAGAGCCTCTGAGGGGAGGAGGGTGGGTCGCATGTGAATCTATGAAAGAATGAAAGACACCAATACTGGAGAACCACCTCTTCGGGAAGCCAATTAATATAATGGGCGGCGAGTCATGCACGTCATATTGTTTCCTGCTCACGAGGCCTCTGAAGAGAAGGTGAAAGTCCATCGAAACGCGTCCGGCCACAGGATGTATCACGGAATCGGAAGCTGCCTGTTTCTTTTAAATAAGGATGTTTCCTTCATCACAGTGTTGTGCGGCCTCAAATGCTGGGCATTTTTTGGTACATATATATATATCTTTAGCATTATTGCTATGTTATGTACCGTGGGACTCCCACTTCGACGACGGGGAATATTCAAGCATGTGAATCTATGAAAGACACCAATACTGGAGAACCACCTGTTTACAGGTAAGTAACAATTGTTCTTTTACTTCACAAACGCATTTCAAGAGAAACTGCGCACTATACATAATCCTACACAATCATCCCACTTGTGAATGACTCTCACATAAATTAAGAAATATAGATGTGGCCTAAAGGCCAGAGTTGCCAACTTTGGATCTGTAGAACCAGGTTCAGATCATGGTGTTGGCTCTGGACAGATCACTTAATCTCCTGGCCTTAAGATAAAAAATAAAACAAAATAGTGCAGGGGAAATACTAATACGGGAATACATTACCCCTGTACCACAAGTCAAAAACAAAATCTTTATGGAAAAGAGTATTACTTAAGGAGGGGTGAATTCGAGACAATGTTGTCTCTATATGGGATGTTGTCTATTTTTCGATTTCCCATTAATTGTATTGTATATCCCTCTGATTTCAGTTTTTAAAAAAGACTTTTTTTAGTCTCCAGATAATCAATCGTGGTTTTGCTAAGCATGCTACTCACCCGTCAGGGTCTCCAGGCGCTTGGGGTGAGGTGGGGGAGTGGGAGGACTGCTGATTCGTCTGCGCTATGGTGTTCAGTTGAAGAGCCAGGTCCTTCTTGAATTGGGTCAGTGTCGGGGATGGTCTGTGGTGCGTCTGCAGGGTGTTCCAGGTCTTGGTGGCGAGGTAGGAGAAGGATCTTCTTCTGCTTCTCATCTTGTGGGCAGGGCCAGCTGGGCAGAGCGAAGGTGTCTGGTGGTGACTTGGAATGAGAGGCGGTGGTTCAGGTATCCTGGTCCTTCATTGTGGCGGGCGTGAGAAGCTTGAAAGTGATCCTTTTGTTGACTGGGAGCCAGCGGCATTCTCTGAGGTGTTCGGAGATGTGGCTGTGGCAAGGGATGTCGCTGACTATTCTGGCTTTGGCGTTTTGAACTTTCTGAAGTTTAATGAAGAGTTTCTGGGTTACACCGGCATGGAGTGTGTTGGCTTAGTAGAGTCTGTTGCTGATAAATGCGTGGGTGACCTTTTGTCAGGATTCAGTGGGGATCCATCTGAATGTCTTTCAAAGCAGGCGGGAGCGTGTGGAAGCATGAGGAGGCGACTACATTGATCTAATGATTCATTGTGAGCGAGGAGTCCAGTATGATGTAGAGGTTTCTTGTGTGGTCTGTTGGCAGGGTACCCACTGTGGAGGGCCTCCATCATTCGTTCCAAACTGAGGGTGAGGGTACTAGGATGAGGACTTCGGTCTTGTCCGAATTCAGTTTGAGGCAGCTGCTCTTCATCCAGGTGGCAACAGCAGTCATTCCTCTCTGGTTGTTAGTTCTTTGGTGAGGGAAAGGACCAGTTGTGTATCATTGGCGTAGAAGTTGATGTTGAGTCCGTAGTTCCTGATACTGGCAATTTTAGGAACAACCATTATTGAAGTTCATAAGCTCAGTCGTAGTGAAGGTGGTTGGATAATTTGATGTTACCCACCGAAATGTGTGTTATTTTTGTCAGTAGTAACTTGGCATCATAAAAGTGATATTGTGACTATCTCCTGTTTTCATTGAAAGACCAGGTTTTTGCCACTGGGATCTTGTTTTTCTCCATGGACTATTTGAGCGGTTTCAAGTGGGCTCTCCCTTTCCGATAGGGAACTGCGTGCTTATTTCTTTGAATAAATGTTTGTATCATGAAAAAAAACAATTTCTCCATTTACTGTATATCTGATCTGTTGATTAATAATAATAACATCTTTATTGGTTGAAATCTTCTGAATTGACCAAATTATATTGATGGAAGCGTGCTGTCTTGTTGTTTTGGTACCTATGAACTGTTTAAATAGTTAAATGATTTGGTGGTCTTGTTAATGATATTTGGTATAAAGGTATTTTTATTTACTTCAGATTAAACAAACCTGACCATATGTTATGTAATCTAGTTCGTGTATAAAGATCTCCAGTACCCCTGGGCAGTGCTCCAAAATGCACCACTGAACCTCATTTTAACACAAAAATAAACAAGCATTTACAATGCAATGGTCTCGGCAATATTATAGGTAGAGCTATTGGCATTGCTCATTATTTATTTTTTGTATCCCTAAATAAATGGCATTGTCATTTATATTGGCAATAGCTTAATTGCTTGCATATGCGAGACCTATTGCATTAGCAGAGAGAGAGTGAGGTAGTGAGATAGAGAGAGAGTGAGGTAGTGAAATAGAGAGAGAGTGAGGTAGTGAGAGTGAGGTAGAGAGAGAGTGAGGTAGTGAGAGACCGAGAGAGTGAGGTAGTGAAAGAGTGAGGTAGTGAGGGAGAGGGATGTTCTGAAGTAGTAAGATAGAAACAGAGAGTGAGGTTGTGATGTAGTGAGATAGAAAGAGAGAGAGTGAGGTATTGAGATAGAGTGAGTTAGAGAGAGAGAGTGAAGTTGTGAGGTAGTGAGATAGAGAGTGAGGTAGTGAGAGAGTTCCACTTTGTGGGGCTCATCAAATATCGGTCACATTTTAAGATTCGCATTACTGTTCCATCCTGGATGATCCGTACCTTATAGCGAGTATTTCAGGCTCAAGATCCAGAAAGCGCCCCCCTCAAATGTCCGCCCTAAGATTGATGACCCCCTCGCACAACCCTGGAGGCAGATGCGGCCGAGCAGGGTGGAACCAGGGGGAGCGGGCCTAGGAGCAGGGAGAATAAACAGGGGGAGGGAGGGCCGTGCAACGGAGAAAGGAGAGCACGTGGAGAGAAAGAGATACGCGAGGGGGAAAAGAGGAGAGAAATGATGAGGGAAGTAAGGGCATGTGCGAAAGGCAGAAGAGAGGAGGATGTGGTGCATCGCAATCACGTTGTTTTGATTAAGTTTGCCGTAGTGGTGGTTTCTCCGGCCTCCCTGCCCTGCACCGGCAGCTGCTGCCTGCTGGGATAAGATACATCAATATTCCACTATGGCGGTTGCTAATCGGGTACAAAATACAGACTTTAGGATCCTGTTTTTATTTCAATAGGACAGCTGATAATCGTGCATAGAACGCTAATTATAGGATTCCATATCCTATTTCTATTTCATCCTGGCATTTGCCAATCGGGCATAGAACAACAACTATAGGATCCCACGTCCTATCTCTCCTTCAATCGACACTCTAGCGGACCAGAAACGCGTCATGTAGCTAAGACGCGAGGACCCTCTAATAAAAACGGGTATGTTTCTCCTGCCGTTCGTGGATGCAATTTACAGGCCGGCTGTTCAGAATATGGCAAACTTGTGAATATAAAGGTTGGTGCAAAGAAATTGTTGTGCCATTTTACTTTATTTTATGGTCTGGGAGATGTACACCTAAACCATATGTCTGGTTAATGTACTCAATTCCTTACATGTATATCTTAATTGGGGATAGCCGGGATGCACAGAAAACAGCAACACGAGAGGGGACGGAAGGAGGGAGCAAGGGGGGGGGACGGACACAAGGACACAAGCACAACGAGGAACGGCTCACCTTCACTGCGGGTGAAGAAAAAATGGTGGCCGCAAGATTCCGAATTTTTCGGAATCGGGGGCGTGGTTTTGTGGTTCTGAGTGACAGACTACGTCACTGTCTAAAGAACAGCAAAACTTACGCCCCCGAATCAGAAAGAGACGGGGCTAAATTAGAGTGCCGCATCTCTCCTCCAATGACTGGCCTCCATTTAGGAAGCCAGCCAATGGAGGAGAGACGGGGCAGGGAGGCGGGTTAAGCCGCACTACTAAGAAACATTAAATCTCCGACCCCAGATTGCGCAAGCGCAGCCTTTAGGTCCTCGACCTAAAAATAGGCCTTATCCCATACCCAAAGTGTTCCCGCTCCAGTGCAGTTCACCATCTGCCACTTTTATGGGCAGATCAATATCTTGGCCACAGTCCGATAAAGACATATTGATGACCATGGTCAGCATTGTGATATTTACGAACAATTGCTGTGAGAGAACAATGCAAAAAAATTAAAGAGTATGTAATTTTGGTAATTAATTATATTTTGAAAGCATGTCTATTACATTAATAACTCAACAGTGCCTCATGTCTGTTAAAGCGAAGTGTGTTGCGAAACTTTGTCATTTTAAAAATTAGGTCTTGATCCTAAAACGTTTAAGAAGTACTGCTTTAGTCCTTGTTAAATTGAATTGTTCTTGAAAGTAAATTCTGTTTTATGACATGGGGCACACTAATGGGCACTTGATTCTATTGATTGTTACAGCCAGGTCATGACCAGCAGGTTTATTTTCTTTTATATATGTATTTGAAACAAGAACTGATGTATTTGTTTGATCACCCTGTGTGGTAAAAGAGAGAGACTTATGCAGAATGGTTCAAGGGGGACATTTAGCAGTCCTATCGATCTCTGGGCTGTCCTCTAGAATCCGCACTACAGTGTTCAGTATCTAATGGGACTCCGGGCAGGATCCCCTCCTCTGCATCTAGAGGCAGTGGAGATGGGAAGCAGTGCCCACACACCGATAACCCCTGTACGATGATGTCTTGCACATTTTTCATCTTTCACCCTCTCCCATCCATCAGTGTTGATGGTTGCTCGCTCCTCCCCTCTTGTTTTAAGTTTCCACGACTTATTTCACTGAGGATACATGCATGTAACCGCCTCCTATTTTTTTTCTTTTTCAGAAAGATGAGGTGTATCTCAACTTGGTGCTAGATTACGTGCCCGAAACGGTTTACAGAGTTGCCAGACACTACAGTCGAGCCAAACAGACACTCCCGATGATCTACGTCAAGGTAAGAATTTAAGTGTGGTTGGATCCAGTACTGTTGCTTGACTCATAAGTAGGCCTGGAGGTCCAGTCATCCTACGATTCACGGCTGAATCTTTACATAGCATCATGACAACCGTGCTGAGCGAGGAAGCAGTTCAACCCGTGGTGGCCACCAAAGGGACTGCAGCAGCCCCTCCTGTGCACTGCCTGCTCCCAAGCCCCGCGCCTGAGCGGTTCCAACCAGTGCTGGCCACCACAGGGACTGACTGCAGCAACCCCTCCTGTGCACCGCCTGCTCCCAAGCCCCGCGCCTGAGCGGTTCCAACCAGTGCTGGCCACCACAGGGACTGACTGCAGCAACCCCTCCTGTACACCGCCTGCTCCCAAGCCCCACACCTGAGCGGTTCCAACCAGTGCTGGCCACCACAGGGACTGCAGCAACCCCTCCTGTACACTGCCTGCGCAGCCCAAGCCCCACACCTGAGCGGTTCCAACCAGTGCTGGCCACCACAGGGACTGCAGCAACCCCTCGTGTACACTGCCTGCGCAGCCCAAGCCCCACACCTGAGCGGTTCCAACCAGTGCTGGCCACCACAGGGACTGCAGCAACCCCTCCTGTACACTGCCTGCGCAGCCCAAGCCCCACACCTGAGCGGTTCCAACCAGTGCTGGCCACCACAGGGACTGCAGCAACCCCTCCTGTACACTGCCTGCGCATCCCAAGCCCCACACCTGAGCGGTTCCAACTAGTGCTGGCCACCACAGGGACTGACTGCAGCAACCCCTCCTGTGCACTGCCTGCTCCCAAGCCCCACACCGGAGCGGTTCCAACCAGTGCTGGCCACCACAGGGACTGCAGCAACCCCTCCTGTGCACTGCCTGCGCTGCCCAAGCCTCACACCTGAGCGGTTCCAACCAGTGCTGGCCACCGAAGGGACTGACTGCAGCAACCCCTCCTGTGCACCGCCTGCTCCCAAGCCTCACACCTGAGCGGTTCCAACCAGTGCTGGCCACCGAAGGGACTGACTGCAGCAACCCCTCCTGTGCACCGCCTGCTCCCAAGCCTCACACCTGAGCGGTTCCAACCAGTGCTGGCCACCGAAGGGACTGACTGCAGCAACCCCTCCTGTGCACTGCCTGCGCATCCCAAGCCCCACACCTGAGCGGTTCCAACCAGTTCTGGCCACCACAGGGACTGACTGCAGCAACCCCTCCTGTGCACCGCCTGCTCCCAAGCCCCACACCGGAGCGGTTCCAACCAGTGCTGGCCACCACAGGGACTGCAGCAACCCCTCCTGTACACTGCCTGCGCATCCCAAGCCCCACACCTGAGCGGTTCCAACCAGTGCTGGCCACCACAGGGACTGACTGCAGCAACCCCCCCTGTGCACCGCCTGCTCCCAAGCCCTGCGCCTGAGCGGTTCCAACCAGTGCTGGCCACCACAGGGACTGACTGCAGCAACCCCTCCTGTAAACTGCCTGCTCCCAAGCCCCACGCTTGAGCGGTTCCAACCAGTGCTGGCCACCACAGGGACTGACTGCAGCAACCCCTCCTGTAAACTGCCTGCTCCCAAGCCCTGCGCCTGAGCGGTTCCAACCAGTGCTGGCCACCACAGGGACTGACTGCAGCAACCCCTCCTGTAAACTGCCTGCTCCCAAGCCCCACGCTTGAGCGGTTCCAACCAGTGCTGGCCACCACAGGGACTGACTGCAGCAACCCCTCCTGTAAACTGCCTGCTCCCAAGCCCCACGCTTGAGCGGTTCCAACCAGTGCTGGCCACCACAGGGACTGCAGCAACCCCTCCTGTACACTGCCTGCGCATCCCAAGCCCCACACCTGAGCGGTTCCAACCAGTTCTGGCCACCACAGGGACTGACTGCAGCAACCCCTCCTGCGCACCGCCTGCTCCCAAGCCTCACGCCTGAGCGGTTCCAACCAGTGCTGGCCACCACAGGGACTGCAGCAACCCCTCCTGTACACTGCCTGCGCATCCCAAGCCCCACACCTGAGCGGTTCCAACCAGTGCTGGCCACCACAGGGACTGACTGCAGCAACCCCTCCTGTGCACCGCCTGCTCCCAAGCCTCACGCCTGAGCGGTTCCAACCAGTGCTGGCCACCACAGGGACTGCAGCAACCCCTCCTGTACACTGCCTGCGCATCCCAAGCCCCACACCTGAGCGGTTCCAACCAGTGCTGGCCACCACAGGGACTGCAGCAACCCCTCCTGTGCACCGCCTGCTCCCAAGCCTCACGCCTGAGCGGTTCCAACCAGTGCTGGCCACCACAGGGACTGACTGCAGCAACCCCTCCTGTGCACCGCCTGCTCCCAAGCCTCACGCCTGAGCGGTTCCAACCAGTGCTGGCCACCACAGGGACTGACTGCAGCAACCCCTCCTGTGCACCGCCTGCTCCCAAGCCTCACGCCTGAGCGGTTCCAACCAGTGCTGGCCACCACAGGGACTGACTGCAGCAACCCCTCCTGTGCACCGCCTGCTCCCAAGCCTCACGCCTGAGCGGTTCCAACCAGTGCTGGCCACCACAGGGACTGCAGCAACCCCTCCTGTACACTGCCTGCGCAGCCCAAGCCCCACACCTGAGCAGTTCCAACCAGTGCTGGCCACCACAGGGACTGACTGCAGCAACCCCTCCTGTGCACCGCCTGCTCCCAAGCCTCACGCCTGAGCGGTTCCAACCAGTGCTGGCCACCACAGGGACTGACTGCAGCAACCCCTCCTGTGCACCGCCTGCTCCCAAGCCTCACGCCTGAGCGGTTCCAACCAGTGCTGGCCACCACAGGGACTGACTGCAGCAACCCCTCCTGTGCACCGCCTGCTCCCAAGCCTCACGCCTGAGCGGTTCCAACCAGTGCTGGCCACCACAGGGACTGACTGCAGCAACCCCTCCTGTGCACCGCCTGCTCCCAAGCCTCACGCCTGAGCAGGTTCAACCAGTGCTGGCCACCACAGGGACTGACTGCAGCAACCCCTCCTGTGCACCGCCTGCTCCCAAGCCTCACGCCTGAGCGGTTCCAACCAGTGCTGGCCACCACAGGGACTGACTGCAGCAACCCCTCCTGTGCACCGCCTGCTCCCAAGCCTCACGCCTAAGCAGGTTCAACCAGTGCTGGCCACCACAGGGACTGACTGCAGCAACCCCTCCTGTGCACCGCCTGCTCCCAAGCCTCACGCCTGAGCGGTTCCAACCAGTGCTGGCCACCACAGGGACTGACTGCAGCAACCCCTCCTGTGCACCGCCTGCTCCCAAGCCTCACGCCTGAGCGGTTCCAACCAGTGCTGGCCACCACAGGGACTGACTGCAGCAACCCCTCCTGTGCACTGCCTGCTCCCAAGCCTCACGCCTGAGCGGTTCCAACCAGTGCTGGCCACCACAGGGACTGACTGCAGCAACCCCTCCTGTGCACCGCCTGCTCCCAAGCCTCACGCCTGAGCAGGTTCAACCAGTGCTGGCCACCACAGGGACTGACTGCAGCAACCCCTCCTGTGCACCGCCTGCTCCCAAGCCTCACGCCTGAGCGGTTCCAACCAGTGCTGGCCACCACAGGGACTGACTGCAGCAACCCCTCCTGTGCACTGCCTGCTCCCGCGCCTGAGCGGTTCCAACCAGTGCTGGCCACCACAGGGACTGACTGCAGCAACCCCTCCTGTGCACCGCCTGCTCCCAAGCCTCACGCCTGAGCGGTTCCAACCAGTGCTGGCCACCACAGGGACTGACTGCAGCAACCCCTCCTGTGCACCGCCTGCTCCCAAGCCTCACGCCTGAGCGGTTCCAACCAGTGCTGGCCACCACAGGGACTGACTGCAGCAACCCCTCCTGTGCACCGCCTGCTCCCAAGCCTCACGCCTGAGCGGTTCCAACCAGTGCTGGCCACCACAGGGACTGACTGCAGCAACCCCTCCTGTGCACCGCCTGCTCCCAAGCCTCACGCCTGAGCAGGTTCAACCAGTGCTGGCCACCACAGGGACTGACTGCAGCAACCCCTCCTGTACACTGCCTGCGCAGCCCAAGCCCCACACCTGAGCGGTTCCAACCAGTGCTGGCCACCACAGGGACTGACTGCAGCAACCCCTCCTGTGCACCGCCTGCTCCCAAGCCTCACGCCTGAGCGGTTCCAACCAGTGCTGGCCACCACAGGGACTGACTGCAGCAACCCCTCCTGTGCACCGCCTGCTCCCAAGCCTCACGCCTGAGCAGGTTCAACCAGTGCTGGCCACCACAGGGACTGACTGCAGCAACCCCTCCTGTGCACCGCCTGCTCCCAAGCCTCAAGCCTGAGCGGTTCCAACCAGTGCTGGCCACCACAGGGACTGACTGCAGCAACCCCTCCTGTGCACCGCCTGCTCCCAAGCCTCACGCCTGAGCAGGTTCAACCAGTGCTGGCCACCACAGGGACTGACTGCAGCAACCCCTCCTGTGCACCGCCTGCTCCCAAGCCTCACGCCTGAGCGGTTCCAACCAGTGCTGGCCACCACAGGGACTGACTGCAGCAACCCCTCCTGTGCACCGCCTGCTCCCAAGCCTCACGCCTGAGCGGTTCCAACCAGTGCTGGCCACCACAGGGACTGACTTCAGCAACCCCTCCTGTGCACTGCCTGCTCCCAAGCCTCACGCCTGAGCGGTTCCAACCAGTGCTGGCCACCACAGGGACTGACTGCAGCAACCCCTCCTGTGCACCGCCTGCTCCCAAGCCTCACACCTGAGCAGGTTCAACCAGTGCTGGCCACCACAGGGACTGACTGCAGCAACCCCTCCTGTGCACCGCCTGCTCCCAAGCCTCACGCCTGAGCGGTTCCAACCAGTGCTGGCCACCACAGGGACTGACTGCAGCAACCCCTCCTGTGCACCGCCTGCTCCCAAGCCTCACGCCTGAGCAGGTTCAACCAGTGCTGGCCACCACAGGGACTGACTGCAGCAACCCCTCCTGTGCACCGCCTGCTCCCAAGCCTCACGCCTGAGCGGTTCCAACCAGTGCTGGCCACCACAGGGACTGACTGCAGCAACCCCTCCTGTGCACCGCCTGCTCCCAAGCCTCACGCCTGAGCAGGTTCAACCAGTGCTGGCCACCACAGGGACTGACTGCAGCAACCCCTCCTGTGCACCGCCTGCTCCCAAGCCTCACGCCTGAGCGGTTCCAACCAGTGCTGGCCACCACAGGGACTGACTGCAGCAACCCCTCCTGTGCACTGCCTGCTCCCAAGCCTCACGCCTGAGCGGTTCCAACCAGTGCTGGCCACCACAGGGACTGACTGCAGCAACCCCTCCTGTGCACCGCCTGCTCCCAAGCCTCACGCCTGAGCGGTTCCAACCAGTGCTGGCCACCACAGGGACTGACTGCAGCAACCCCTCCTGTGCACCGCCTGCTCCCAAGCCTCACGCCTGAGCAGGTTCAACCAGTGCTGGCCACCACAGGGACTGACTGCAGCAACCCCTCCTGTGCACCGCCTGCTCCCAAGCCTCACGCCTGAGCGGTTCCAACCAGTGCTGGCCACCACAGGGACTGACTGCAGCAATCCCTCCTGTGCACCGCCTGCTCCCAAGCCTCACGCCTGAGCGGTTCCAACCAGTGCTGGCCACCACAGGGACTGACTGCAGCAACCCCTCCTGTGCACCGCCTGCTCCCAAGCCTCACGCCTGAGCGGTTCCAACCAGTGCTGGCCACCACAGGGACTGACTGCAGCAACCCCTCCTGTGCACCGCCTGCTCCCAAGCCTCACGCCTGAGCAGGTTTAACCAGTGCTGGCCACCACAGGGACTGACTGCAGCAACCCCTCCTGTGCACCGCCTGCTCCCAAGCCTCACGCCTGAGCGGTTCCAACCAGTGCTGGCCACCACAGGGACTGACTGCAGCAACCCCTCCTGTGCACCGCCTGCTCCCAAGCCTCACGCCTGAGCAGGTTCAACCAGTGCTGGCCACCACAGGGACTGACTGCAGCAACCCCTCCTGTGCACCGCCTGCTCCCAAGCCTCACGCCTGAGCGGTTCCAACCAGTGCTGGCCACCACAGGGACTGACTGCAGCAACCCCTCCTGTGCACCGCCTGCTCCCAAGCCTCACGCCTGAGCAGGTTCAACCAGTGCTGGCCACCACAGGGACTGACTGCAGCAACCCCTCCTGTGCACCGCCTGCTCCCAAGCCTCACGCCTGAGCGGTTCCAACCAGTGCTGGCCACCACAGGGACTGACTGCAGCAACCCCTCCTGTGCACCGCCTGCTCCCAAGCCTCACGCCTGAGCAGGTTCAACCAGTGCTGGCCACCACAGGGACTGACTGCAGCAACCCCTCCTGTGCACCGCCTGCTCCCAAGCCTCACGCCTGAGCAGGTTCAACCAGTGCTGGCCACCACAGGGACTGACTGCAGCAACCCCTCCTGTGCACCGCCTGCTCCCAAGCCTCACGCCTGAGCGGTTCCAACCAGTGCTGGCCACCACAGGGACTGACTGCAGCAACCCCTCCTGTGCACCGCCTGCTCCCAAGCCTCACGCCTGAGCGGTTCCAACCAGTGCTGGCCACCACAGGGACTGACTGCAGCAAGCCCTCCTGTGCACCGCCTGCTCCCAAGCCTCACGCCTGAGCGGTTCCAACCAGTGCTGGCCACCACAGGGACTGACTGCAGCAATCCCTCCTGTGCACCGCCTGCTCCCAAGCCTCACGCCTGAGCGGTTCCAACCAGTGCTGGCCACCACAGGGACTGACTGCAGCAACCCCTCCTGTGCACTGCCTGCTCCCAAGCCTCACGCCTGAGCAGGTTCAACCAGTGCTGGCCACCACAGGGACTGACTGCAGCAACCCCTCCTGTGCACCGCCTGCTCCCAAGCCTCACGCCTGAGCAGGTTCAACCAGTGCTGGCCACCACAGGGACTGACTGCAGCAACCCCTCCTGTGCACCGCCTGCTCCCAAGCCTCACGCCTGAGCGGTTCAACCAGTGCTGGCCACCACAGGGACTGACTGCAGCAACCCCTCCTGTGCACCGCCTGCTCCCAAGCCTCACGCCTGAGCAGGTTCAACCAGTGCTGGCCACCACAGGGACTGACTGCAGCAACCCCTCCTGTGCACCGCCTGCTCCCAAGCCTCACGCCTGAGCGGTTCCAACCAGTGCTGGCCACCACAGGGACTGACTGCAGCAACCCCTCCTGTACACTGCCTGCTCCCAAGCCTCACGCCTGAGCGGTTCCAACCAGTGCTGGCCACCACAGGGACTGACTGCAGCAACCCCCCCTGTGCACTGCCTGCTCCCGCGCCTGAGCGGTTCTGGCAGCCAGTAGCCTTTCTTTTTAGGAGGTCCCTCTTCCATCCATCGGTGCTTCCTTCATTGGTGCAGCTGCCCAGAGTCCGCCCGTGAGCCGCTGGCCCTCTCTCTCCCCCCTGCGGGTGAGCAGCGCTGGCCCCGGGTGTCGGATGCGGGTGTCTGGCTGCAGCTCTCATCCTTGCTGGGCCTTCCCTCCTGATTCCTCCTCGGTTGTGTGGTTTTGTTTCGGACCCTCGGGCTGTCGTTGGCGCTGTTCGTGCCCCTGTCACGGGCACCTGCTGGCGCGGGGTAGACGCGGGCGAGGCTCTGGCAGTGGCCCGGACACTTCACTGGTATGACGGACTCCCGTGCCCGGGGCCCGTGCGCAGCTTCAGTAGCCGAGCCCCCGGGGTACGTGCTTGGTTGTCGCTCACTGCTCGTCATTGTCTTTCTGGAGCTTCGGTTAATGCCTTCTGCAGCTCGGGCAGCGATGTGCACCCCCTAAGACTCGAAACTTGGCTTGATAAATCCATCTGTCCCCAGACTTCTTGGGCTAGAGCGCTCGACCCCGAACTACCATGGTTAGAATCTGTGCTGGCTGATGTGTACCGCAACATGGGCCAGGCGGTATACTGGCGTGGCTTTATGCTGCCATCTAGTGGTGGATGGCGTTATGGTTCGAAGTTTTTGGGAGAAGTTAAAAACACCAGTATGTCGAAATTTGACCGAAAACCTCATGTGTACTGCTTAGGGTGACCAACTGGCATTGGTGCAAATTCAGGACGGTGAGTGTAAAAATTCAGGACAAAGGGTCAAAATTCAGGACACAAATTCAGGACAGGAGGTCAAAATTCAGGACAAAACTTCAGGACAATAGGTAAGTTTTACAGACACGTTAGAGGTCGCGCAATAGTATATAAGTAAGCCCAGCCATTTCCAAAAATATTCAACCATTTGCAAACCTATCCATCATGTATCCTTCCATCTATCATTTCACTCACCCATCCCCTCATCCACCCATCCTTCCCCTCACCCACCCATCCTTCCCCTCATCCATCCTGCCCCTCATCCATCCATCCTTTCCCTCATCCATCCTTCCCCTCATCCATCCATCCATCCCCTCATCCATCCATCCATCCTTCCTTTCATCCATCCATCCTTCCCCTCATCCATCCATCCTTCCCCTCATCCATCCATCCTTCCCCTCATCCATCCATCCATCCATCCTTCCCCTCATCCATCCATCCATCCATCCTTCCCCTCATCCATCCATCCATCCTTCCTTTCATCCATCCATCCTTCCCCTCATCCATCCATCCTTCCCCTCATCCATCCATCCATCAATCCATCCTTCTCATGGGGGGACTGGAGGCATCACAGGCGGGGGGGGGAGGGGGACAGGAGCCACCACAGGGGGGGGCAGGAGCCATCACAGGCGGGGGGAGGGGGGACAGGAGCCATCACAGGAGGGGGAACAGGATCCACGAGGGTGGGCACAGGGGTGGACATGCAGTATTCTAGTATCATCTTGGGCTCCTCGCCCCCTCCTGCACAAGACAACGAAGACAGGCTCTCTGTCCAAAATGCCATCCCCTACTGTGATGTACAGTATTTACAGGAGATACTCTAAGAGAACTGGTTTAACTGATTGTCCTCCATATTTTGTTAATCAATGTGGGTGCGATTGTGCCATTTCTTTATTTTATTACATTATAGACGGCATGTTTGAAGAACTGAGGTTTGCTTACAATTTAGTGACAGTAATTAAGCTCTGTGAACAGAGCCACGTGCTGCATCGGTGTAATCTGGCAGAGTCTAGGATGTTTGGGGCCCTGGGCAGGAATGAAATGTGTGAGCCCCCCTCTAAATAGCAGGCGCATTCAGTGCTGTTTGCATCTGAATGGATGCCCCTGCTCCTGAACCTGCAGCCCCTCCCTCTCAGTCACCTTCGAAGCACCTCTTAACAGGTCATCAAGGGCTGGAGGTGTGAGGGTTGCCATCCCGCTGTGCCTCTCCAATGCTGAGGGGTATCTGAGGAGCTTTGGTGCAGCATGGAGTCAAGAAGGGAGGTGGGGGCAAGCTGTGCCGGCTTTAGGGTGAGGCAACGGTGCCCTGTTAAAATGACGGACAAATGGCGTCCGTTAAACAATCCTTCACGGACAACGGACAGATGGCCAAAATTACGGACTGTCCGTGAAATTTACGGACGGTTGGTCACCCTAGTACTGCTGACTGGTACCCACTACCCACCACACAGCCAGCCTCGCTTCGGTCAACATAGGACTGCAGTCTGTAAATTCAGAGGTGTCTTTTTCTGCCTTGTTGGACAGGGCACTTCGTGGTTTTGTTATGACACCAAAGAAGGTGTGCATGGATAGACAAGCATGTGATTGGTGTGCTTGCATGCGATTGATGTGTTTGAATGCTCTTCCTCTTCTGTATCATTACAGTGATCAGAAGGGCAGACACCAAGGAAGGCTTGAATGGGCAGGCATGCAGTGTCCTCCTCTGCTCTGGCATTACGGGGCACAGAAAGGTTGCCACCTCTAGGGGTCCTTGATGAGTATTGTCTCAGAGCTCAAACCCTATGAACATTTCTAAAGCAGTTGAATTTAAAAAAGCTTTACTTTCGGAATTGTAAGAAAGAAAACAAAATAAAAAGTTACGAGTAGGTCTTTGTTGGAAAGTGGATTGTTATTGGTAAAATATACATATATCACCGTTAATAAGGCCATTAACACTGTCTAGGGCTCAGAATAGGTCTCAGAAAATGATTCCCATGCTCAACCCTTGTTAGTTTGGCTGCAGACAGGCTTAACTTCAGAGACGGGTATATAAAGTATTTAAAAACACAGAATTCAGTAAATAATTAGGACACAAGGAAAAATAGCCAATGTAGGGAACCGGAGATTTGAATTTTTAGAGATTTAGTACTATATAGCACATAGACACCTATAGCTCCTATTGGAACATCTTGTCGCGCTAGACTGAGACATAGTGAAAGTTTCAGGCCAACCGCACTGAAGCCCTGCACGGCTACCCCTCGCGGTACGCCTCAGTCAACGTTTTTAGGTTTCGCCTGGGCCGGAGCTCCTAGCTCCGCCCAGGAGAAATCTCATGTTCTTACAGCGTGGGGCTTAGTCCCGCCTTGTTTTTCATTGGCTAGCTCCATAAATGGAGGCTAGCCATTGGAAGAGATTGGCCGTCAATCACGTTTTCCAGAGAAAACGCGATTCGGGGGCGTTTCTGGGTCTTTTTTTAAGCCCCGCCCCTTGTTGACGTGTGTCCCGGGCCGCGCTGTGATTGGCTGCAGGCCCGGGACACCCCAGTGATGTCATTTCCCGCGCCGCGCTGTGATTGGCTGCTGGCCCGGGACACCCCGTGACGTCAGCCAATCACAGCACGGCCCGGGACCTGACTTGTCTTTTCATGAAAGAAATGAGCAGTCTTTCTTCTGTGGAGTAAAGTTTGGGTTACATTTTTGTCCTTCATCTCTGTTCCCCAAGTACGATCATTATTTTTTTGGGATCGGATCAAGGTAGGAACTGCGCCACACTGGCACACTCTAGCTACTAATAAATGCTGCTCGCTCATTTAGCGCTCCACTCAATCCGGGCGGCCTCTTGGCGCAGGAAAACCTCGGCATTACTTTTAGCGATCACAGTGCTGTTCGTTTCATGCAACCAGACCCCTACATTGTGTACACGTTATCTTTTAATTACGTTTTTATGAGCTCAAGGCATAGATTCCGATGAGCTCTTTGCTCATACTGCCTAAAGCTATCCCGCATTGCAGGGAATGCGGATGCGTGTAGACCGGGTAGCTCATTCGACCCATGTGATTCCAGCCCCTCACTCCCTACTACAGTTTCCTCACTGAGGGGGGCCCGACCAGTGAGGCGCTTTCGTACCTAGCGCTTCTGTGACTTTAAAAGTCCATATACTCTGCTCATTCCTCGGACCTTGACACACAAGCCCACTATAGTCTCCAACTTTACCCCCACACACCCCCCAGTACCAACCCTCCGCGGTCTGTAGTCATGCGTGAGACGTCCCGGCTAAGAAGCCTGACACAGAGAAGGAGCTGGCGCACTCGACAGTCTTCAGAATATTTTTGTAAGCTTAATGTAATACACAATTCGGCCTAATATTGTCTTGGCGCAGGAAAACCTCGGAATTACTTTTAGCGATCACAGTGCTGTTCGTTTCATGCAACCAGACCCCTACATTGTGTACACGTTATCTTTTAATTACGTTTTTATGAGCTCAAGGCATCGATTCCGATGAGCTCTTTGCTCATACTGCCTAAAGCTATCCCGTATTGCAGGGAATGCGAATGCGTGTAGACCATCCACTGTTTGTGACAGGCTCAGTGTGTTTTTAAATGTCAGTTTCAGTTTTCCCGAAAGTATCCCATACAGGCTCAGTGTGTTTTTAAATGTCAGTTTCAGTTTTCCCGAAAGTATCCCATCCTTGTACTGATAAAACGGTGTGCTGTGAAAAGTCTCGAATCGTGATTTGTCAGTGTGGACTACTTTAGTTTTGATACACAGGCCTCTCTTGTTTCCCATTCTTCAAATCACCGAGGGAATAATCTGATGCACAGCAGCAGAACTACTTCAAGTGAGATCTCTTACTGTTTGCGAGAGATTAAGCTCTTGGCATTGTAAATGGCAATGCCATTTATTTATCTGTTTTCAAAACCAACACATAAATGAAAAATTTGTCATTTACAATGCCAATAGCTCTAACTTTTACAAAGGTGAAACCGTTGCATTGTAAATGCTTGTTACAATCTGACTTCGAAACTTTTCTGGAGCTTTTTCTCTAGGGGGTCCCTTGAAGCTCTCAACCAGTCCAGATTCGATGAGTGCTCACCAGCTTGCCTTGCGACAAGCTCCCGGTCAAACCTATGAATTATATATTGTTTGTAACTCCTAGCGGTAGCTATTATTTAATAACTTCTTGCCATGTTAACCAATGTGGCTGGGAATCTGCAGTGAGGAAATGAACTGGGCGATTTCTCCAACACCAGAGCTTATAAAACATATTTTATAAGGATCCTGCCTATATCTATTGGACCCCTCACCCCTGGAACACATAGGGGAGACTTTAGGGGTTCTGAATAGGTAAGAGCATTGTAGTTCTGCACTCCAGAGTACACTAGCACAAAAGTCGATTTTGGGAAGCACTTTACTACAATGAGGGATTTGAACTGTGTAATTTCACTAGCCCCAGGGCATATACAACTTACTTTTTAAGGGTCCTCCTTATAAGTACCTGCCCCCCTCCCCACCCCTGGGACACCTAGGGGAGACCCTGGTGGCACCTAATATGCCAAAATATTATAGTTTATTCATTTTTAAGTACCTGAAACACCAAAGTGGAGTTCGGGCACAATCTACATTTTAAAAGTAGTCCTGCAACACAGGGCTGTTTTTAAACTGACCTCAGGCCTCAGCAGTGTACACATGCAAGTGCAGAAAGGGTTTCTGGCCTCTAAACTGCCATGCCCTATTATATACTAGGGACTTAAAGGTAGTTTTAATCCCGTGCCCAATTATGTACTTGGCCGATATTGGGGAGGTCATGCCAATCATAGAGGTTCCCTGACCCATCGTATACACTAATATATGTAGGTTTAGTCACTGTATTCTAAGTGTGTTTTCAGCCTAGCACTGGCCCCGGGACTGTTTAGGCAGCGCCCAGGGACAGTCAGTCAGTTACCACCAGTACCAGTCAGCGAAAAATGGGGGTGCCCAGGGCACAAGGATGATTTTGCTACAGTCATCGAGCCCATGAAGGATGCTAAAAAACACCTCAATGCTCATGCAACCTGTAAAGAAACGTTAAGACAAGATCAGTTCTTCAGCCACCAGCATGGCTTATGGGGCAAGAAAACACATCTGGAAAGTTTGGCAAGAAAAAGAACTTGCAACACGAAGTGAAACGTCGGCATGAAAGTCACGCTGTAATCTGAACATATTCAGAGAATCACTTAAAACAGGCAGATGATCTGCAAACCTAGAAAGTTGTGGAAAGTGCAGATTTTGCAGATATCAGAGGAGTCCCTGTTTTTTTGCTGAAAGACAGACAAGACCCTGTGTTTGCGCTGGCAGCTTTTCTGGCTTCTTTGGCACATATATAAGAACACTACAGCTCAAGGCTGTATGTAGAATGTCCTCTACTTCCCTTCCCCTCTCCTAACTCAGGAGCCTCTGCCCTTGAAGCACCCCTATCTTCATTGCCTCATGTCCTACAACGCCCCTGCCAGGTTCGTGCTCTCTAAGGAATAGCACACACAAGGTCTCTCTCTCTCTCTCTCTCTCTCTCTCTCTCTCTCTCTCTCACTCTCACTCTCTCACTCTCTCACTCTCTCACTCTCTCACTCTTCTCACTCTAAGATACTATCTCACTCTCTCACTCTCTCACTCTCTCACTCTCACTCTCACTCTCACTCTCACTCTCTCTCTCTCACACTCTCACACTCTCACACTCTCTCTCTCTCTCTCACACTCTCTCTCACTCTCTCACTCTCTCTTCTCTCTCACTCTCACTCAATCCTCACTCTCTCACTCTCACTCTCTCTCACACTCTCTCACACTCTCTCTCACACTCTCTCTCTCTCCCTCTCTCTCTCTCTCTCTCTCTCTCACACGATCAAGAGTCACACTCTCTCTCTCTCACTCTCACACTCTCACTCACTCACTTCACTCTCACACTCTCACACTCTCTCTCTCTCTCTCACACTCTCATACACTATATATATAAGACACTCACTCACTCACTCACTCTCACACTACTCACACTCTCTCTCACCTCTCTCACACTCTCTCTCACACTCTCCTCCACTCTCTCTCTCTCCCTCCTCTCTCTCTCTCTCTCTCTCTCTACTCACCACAAATAAATTTCTAGAGCTAACTCACTCTCACACTCTCACTCTTCCCTCAGCTACATCTCTCACTCTCTCACTCACTCTCTCACTCTCTCACTCTCTCACTCTCTCACTCTCTCACTCTCTCTCACTCTCCTCTCTCTCTCTCTCTCACACTCTCTCAGCACACACTCTCACGCTCTAGATACACTCTCTCTCACTCTCTCACTCTCTCTCTCTCTCACTCTCACTCACTCACTCACTCTCTCATCTCACACTCTCTCTCACTCCTCTCACACTCTCTCTCACACTCTCTCTCTCTCCCTCTCTCTCTCTCTCTCTCTCTCACACTCTCACACTCTCACACTCTCTCTCACTCTCTCACTCTCTCTCACTCTCACTCACTCACTCACTCTCACACTCTCACACTCTCTCTCACACTCTCTCACACTCTCTCTCACACTCTCTCACACTCTCTCTCTCTCCCTCTCTCTCTCTCTCTCTCTCTCTCTCACACTCTCACACTCTCACACTCTCTCTCTCACTCTCACACTCTCACTCACTCACTCACTCTCTCACTCTCACACTCTCTCACTCTCTCACACTCTCTCTCTCTCCCTCTCTCTCTCTCTCTCTCACACTCTCTCTCACTCTCACACTCTCTCTCTCACACTCTCTCACTCTCTCTCACACTCACTCTCTCTCACACTCACTCTCTCTCTCTCTCTCTCACACTCTCTCTCTCTCTCTCTCTCTCTCTCTCTCTCTCACACTCTCTCTCTCTCTCTCTCTCTCTCTCTCTCACACTCTGTGATCACATCTTTGAACTAAGCATGAAACACCTCCGACTATATTCATTGCCCTGGCCCTGCACAGTGCGCTGCTAGGCTGGTTCACTGCCAATAAGATGCACATATGCAAGCTTTTACTCTCAGTGAGCATACCCTCGGGCTATTCATGATCGAAATCTGTCACACACTTTAGAGGAGAATACCCACACAGTGGCTTCAGAGCTAACTGAGGTGTCCTCTGCCAAGAAATCTCCAACAGAGTTGAAAAGCCTCCAAATCACTTGGTGGTGGTTTTTTGGCAGTGAAGGATACTTTTCCTAAATAGATCAAAGGTGATTTTTAAAATGTATTTATTAAAAAGGAACACTGATTAGTTATGGTCTTGGATGAACAGTTCTTATATATTTACAATTTATTTCGAGATAAATGAAAGACTTGGTATTTAACATACCAAAGCCTGTGTGAATATTGTTGGCCTTACTAAAGGCTGTATCTAGCGCCAAACCTCAACATGCATTTCCTGCAGCTCCACCAGGCAGACCTCTGTGGTAAATTTCTGTACAATCGGTCCAAGTCAATGCCAAACCAGCTTTCCTTAATTCAACCCCTTCATTGCGGGGCACATGCTCCTAATCCCTTGGTGTAGTGGCACTTCTGCCTGGCCTTCGGCAATTTGTAGTCCACACCAACTCATGGGTGGGTGAACATAATGCGGACTATGATTCATCAGTACCTTGTGGGGCAAGACCGATGTGTCCCTCAACATTTATTGGAGCTGAAAGATATTTTTCTTACATTTATGGTCTTCCATCCGAAAGTCCGATCCAGAGTGATAATGATTCACACTGTTAATACCACATCCTTCGGCTACATGAGAAAACCAGAGGTACCAACTGCCCTAATTGCTGCCGGCTGGCAATGATTCAGTTGAAGCCGGCAGTACAACAAAGCACTGCCCTGGAGGTATGGCTCATTGCAGGATTCGACTACACCAGGGTGGGCCTCTTGAACAGATGTGTCTATTGTCCACGCAAATGGTAAGTTCTGCAGGAAGAGCTATACTTTATCTTCATGGCCTTCTTTCTCCAACTATAAATACTTGGTACCTGATCACTAAACGCAACCAGTTAATTTATTGGATGGGCAGGAGGCTGGAGATGTAAGGGACACCCAACGTTCGACAGGGGCTTTCATGAATGTGTTTGCTAAGGCTCCTCTGATGGGCCATCTGATAATTAGGGAGTGCCCATGCTTTGACCTCGCCATGTCTGAGACTTTGGCCAGTTCCATCTCCATCCAAGGTACCACATTCTCCTCCCCATACCACATTCTCCTCCCCATTGAAGAGAGAAGAGTATTGTTCCTGCACAATTCAAGTGCTTGTTTCTTGCGGAGCTAACCTTTGTACTCCTAGGTCTTCACTCCGAGAACATGGAGGTCCTGGTGGCTGCCAAGACGTCCTCCACCTTGACTAAATACAAGAGCTAATAGCACAGTTACGGCCACTTGTAACAAGTGAAAGCCATCAACCAATGTACCTACTGCGCAGATAAGTGTTTCTGAAGTCACTCAGCTGAGGTGTACGTGGAGAACTGCAATACATCTTACCATTAGGACCTGCTTGGGCATTCTTTTTCCGCAACCATAGAGTCCATCAAAGGACTTTGAGTGGGATTTATGTATCTGTGGTTTGTGATATTCTGGAGGCTGAGCCTGGTCCTGGCTAAGTTGATTATAAATGTTTTTGTGTTGTTCGGCTCATGATTTAAATCATCTTTTGTGGAAGACTTCTTTTTCGGTCGGCATGGCTTTGCCAGATTTATAACTGAGCTACAAACACTTTCTCTCTTTGGACATTTTAAATTGCCCCTTGATAGCAGGTAGATGTGAGAGCTCATGCCCACTTTTGTGCAGTGTTACTATCCAAGTTAATGATTTCTTGTCTCCACGCATCCTCAGCTAAGCAAACGTTACACAATCTAGATGCCATGCATATACATTGCTTTTATTTTAACAGAATATGGACCTACGTTCTACTGAAGTAGAGAATTTTAGAGGTAATTATGCAACTGCTAAGGGTACAATGACCAAATCGTTTACTTCATACCTGATAGAGACTTCTAGCTGCAGATTCCTTACCGTTGAATTTCCCAGCGGCTAGATTCAAAGACCTTTGCGTGAGCAGTACCCCAGCGTGCTGTCTGGTGGCTCTGTTCGGGTCTGTGTGACGGCGTTGTTAGGGTCGGTTATCACCTATAACGGCGCCACACAGGCGCGCAGACATCTGTCCTTTTATTTCCACGTCAGTTGAGCGCTGATCCGGAGAAAATCAACCCCTCTGTTTTATTTTTTTTAAAATAGGGTTTTTTCGGCTTTTTGTCTAGAGAACTTTTTTCTTGTTTGTCGAGCATGTCATCTATACGTACATGGTACAGGATCTCGGGTGTGGTGCCGGTCACTGCGCCATGTCTGAAAACTGATCCCCACCTCATCTGTCTGTGGTGTCTCGATCATGACCATGACACAAAGTTTTGCACAGATTGTCAGGCCATAGCTCCGAAGGCCTTACGGGAGCGGCCTGGCAGTCGAATCCTTAGAGATCCAGTTCAAAGACGAGATGGCTGCGAGCCTGCTCCATGAGCTTTAAGTCCTCTTCCTCACACTCGGAAGAGGCACGCAAAGTAGTCCAAGCTGACTCAGTCTTCACCTAGTCTGTCGACGAAGGACAGGAGTCAGGTTATACTTTGCCCGCAAACAAGCCTTTCTGGCAGATGGAGCGACCCCCGCTCAAAGGAGTTTTACAAGGTCCTGTTCCACCTATTAGAAGAGTCATTCGGCCCCACAGGGTTGGAGGAGGTGCCATCGGGTTCTGTGACGTTGACTGCGGCCACATAGCCGGTGGGGTCTCAAGGATCCGGGTTGACGCTGGTAGTGCCAGCACAACGCCCTCTCCCTGCGTCAGAGCCCAGCGGTTCTACTTCGTTGCATGTACATTTTGAGGACGTTTTGGGCATGAGTGAGGGTTGGAAGGGTTCTATGAACCCTTTAGAACAAAAACTAGACGTTCCTGTGGAATAGTTGGACTTGTATGAGGGTCTTTGAGAAGCCAGAGGACTGGACACCTCTCCAGATACTAGTATGCGCTCTCCACTGACTGTGGCTACCGAGGAGAGGGCTTGTTATGTCATGGTGGTAAGGAGGGCAGTAGAGGACCTTGGACTGAAGCTGCCCTCTGTGCTGGTCAGGACTAATCTCTTGTCCGAGGTGTTTCTGCCTGGGGCTTCCATGTCTGAAAACCCTATTTCTGTAGTAGGGGATCTCTGTGTATAGTCATAATCTAATGAATAGTCCCGCCCATGTGCTGGGACCCCGGAGCAATCAAAAATAATCTCTTAAACTGTCTCCTTTGCAGTCCTGCATAGACACTTAAGAGAAAATCAAAGACAAATAATGCAGCCTATAATTACAAGGCTACACTGGCCAGTACTTCATCTTAAAGTGAAAAGGATAGCCAAATAAAATCAAATTTTACACACCTTGTCAAGTTTCACCCATAGAGAAACTTCCCTTCACCAAAATCCTTGAAATGATAGAGAGGAAGGGTTGGACAGACAAGCCCCCATAGGCTGCCATTATGTGTCTGAAAAAGGGATACCGTGCCTTTAAGGAACTCTCCAGAGACCCTCGGTATCCCAGGATGCACAGCCATAGTCCTTTTACTTTCACTTCTTTTTTCCGGCTCCTGCTAGCAGCACCCTGGAGCATTGAGTTCTCCCTTTTTGGGTATTTCTTCAATTTTGTGGCACTTTTCCAGTGTTTTGAGTGTTTCACTTGACGTCTGGGGTTCCTCTTCCTTTTGCCGTGTTGTTTTACCAGTTTTACCACCTCTTTTTGTCGGAATTGCCAGCTTTGTTCGACAAGTGCCCTGAGTGTGGTAGGAAGAAGGCTAAATCTGACCCACACAGAGTCTGTATACTCTGTCTCCCTTCCTCCCATGTCCCTGACTCCTGTGATATCTGTCACTCTTTCTCCAGGAAGACCCTGCGTGACCGGGAGAAGATTAGTCTCCAAGGCCTGGAGCAGAGGAGACATGAAGAACCAGGTGGGACTTCTGGATATGGAGGAACTCAGTCATCGTCCTCTGCCCGTGCTTCGGCCTCTGGGGGGCTCCCCAGTCAAGAAAAGGCACAGATCCCGGTCGACGTCGATAGCCTTGACGTCGGCGTCTAGAGGTATGACCACCATCGGCTCCCCGTCGACCCAGGGCTCTGGGTCCAAGCGGCGTCGCCGCTCGACGTTGTGGGGGCAGGACGTCGAGACCTCGGACGAGGTCGACGTCGAGGACTTTACCGGCGTCGACACACCATCGAGATGAGTCCAGGAGGCAACGACGTTCGCCGTCAAGGCTGTACCGCCGTTCGCAGTTGACTTGGCTCTTCTCGACGTCGAGGAGTGCGTCGACGTCTAGAAGATCGACGCCGAGAAGTAGAAAGTCAAAGAGATCGACGTCGAGAAAGGAAAAAGAGACGTTCAAGGACCAGGACAGTGTCCCCTGCCTTAGTGGTCAGTCTGTCATCTTCATCGGCGAGCTCCCGGTTGCGGCGGCGCCGGCCAAAAAGAGTCTGCCTCCAGAACATCTTCTTCGAGGCCTGCTCAGAAGAAGAGGAGAGTGGTGAGGTCATCGGAATCAGAGTATTCACGAACCTACTCACCGTCTAGGCCCAGGACGCCTACACCGCCACCGCTGCCTCCGAGGATGCCTCCGAGGATGCCTCCTCCGCAGCTTCCTCCTCTTCCAGCAACGATTCCTCCTCCACGTCCACCGCCTCCAACACCGCCCCTGCCTCCTCTTCCGCCGCCTCACCGACCTCTACTACCTCGGCCTGAGGTTCCGGCTCCGATTCCTCCGCTTCTGCCTCCTCTAAGACCGCCTACTCCGGCGAGACCCAGGAGATCTAGATCAAGGTCTAGAGGAAGGGATCGCACTCGCAGTAGACACCGCTCCTCCACAAGGTCCCGGCATCGGAGAGACAGGTCGTGGTCCCGGTACACGGGCTCCTCGAGTGACCGGAGGTATTCTCCAACATTATCTGATTCCCCTCCTACGAGAGGGTCACCTGTGGACGACATTGTGACATTTCAGGAGGTGCTGCTGAGGGGGACAGCGAAGTTAGGGATCACATTGACGGTACCCACGCCATCTACCTCTGTGATCTTTGAGACTTTGCACAAACAGCATCTCTCTCGCCTGTTGTTGCCCTTGGTAACAGGACTGGAGGAACCAGCCATGGAGCTGTTTCTGACCCCTGCTTCGGTGAAGTCGGCTCCGTCTCGGTTGCAAAAGAAGTATAGGCCCCCGGATTCTGATCCGGCGTTCTTGAGGTCAGATCCTGTACCGGATTCTGTCATTGAGACAGCAGCTAAGAAACAGTATGCTACTGCTCCGTCTTCTACGGTGCCTCCGGACAAGGAGAACCGTCAGATGGATTCAGCTGGACGGAAGGTTTGTGGTACGGCTGCCACATCAATGAAAGCGGCGAGTGCGCTTTGTGAGAGTCTCTGCATCAGTTTATCGAGCTCCTCCCGAGGGATAGGAAGGAAGACTTCCCGGAGATATTGAACGAGGGCATGATGGTCTCCAATCAAGTCGTCAGCTCTGCGGCGGATGCCTCTCTCCTGGCGGCTCATGGTTATTGCCATGGCATTAATTTAAGACGCCATTCCTGGTTGCGCCTTACCTCTCTTAAACCGGAGGCGCAGCAGAGAGTCTCAAATTTGCTGTTCTCTGGATCGACGCTCTTCGGGACGCATGCAAATGAGGAGATGGCCTGCATGAAGGCAAAAGTAGAGACATTGAAGGCCGTTGGTTTGGAGAAACTAACCGAACAACGGAAGTCCTTCTGCCCGTTCCAGAGGAGATATGGTTCCCAGAAGTGAGGACAAGGTCGTCAGGCTGGCCAGCAGCAACAACAGCAGCAGCAGTACCAACGGCAGCCTTTCCAGAAGCAGCAGAGGGGCAGAAGCGACCAGCAGTCCTCCTCAGCGAGCAAGGGCCAGGCTGGGTCTACGCCCTGAGGTGCTACTTCCCCCTCATCCGTTACCCGCTCCGGTGGGGGGAAGCATACAAAATTACCTGGCAGAGTGGAGAAAAATTACTCAGGACAAGTGGGTGCTGAATATTGTTTGCAATGGATACAGTCTTCGTTTTGTCAGCCCCCCTCCAGCAATTCCACCGGTTCGCTCGCAGTTCCAGCTGCGCGAGCTCCAAGCGGAGGCCGATACCCTGTTAAGAGAAAGGGCGATAGAAGACGTCCCTCTGTCTCAAAGGGGAAAGGGTCTTTACTCACGGTTCTTCCTGGTGCGCAAGAAGGTCAAGAACGAGTTCAGGCCCATTCTGGATTTGCGACAAGCAAACAAATGGATTCGCAGGGAGAAAATTTGCATGCTGTCTGCACCAGATTTATCCTCAGCTACATAGAGGAGACTGGCTTTTCGCGATAGATCTACAGGATGCTTACTTCCATGTGCCCATTGCACGGAAACACCGGAAGTTCCTGCGCTTTCTAGTCTGCACCAATCACTATCAGTAAACCGTACTACCGTTTGGACTGAAGTCTGCACCCAGGACTTTTTCAAAGTGCATGGCAGTGGTGGCAGCGCACCTGAGAAAGAACAAGGTGTTTGTCTACCCGTACCTGGACGATTGGTTGATCGAAACCTCCACCTTCCAGGAAGCGCAATTGCACTTCAACAAGACGGCCCTTCTGTTGAACCAACTGGGGTTGCACATAAACATGTCCAAGTCTGTTCCGACTCCTGTCCAGGGCCTACAGTACTTGGGAGCCTCCATCGATACTCTTTCAGCAAGTGTGTCTCCTTCGGAGGAGCGACGCTTATCGTTCCTTCGGAAGGCTCAGGCTCTCATAGCTGTTCCATCTACGACAGTGAGGACGGTGTCTTCTCTACTGGGGTCGATGGCCTCTTGCATTTTCCTCACGCCACACGCACGCCTCCACATGAGGCCGCTGCAGGAATGTCTGGAGGATCAGTGGGACCAGAAGCGGGGGAGCTGGGACGACCGGATCCGTCTGTCCCTTCACGCTCAACAGTCCCAGAGATAGTGGTGCTCGGCAGAGAATCTCCTCAAAGGGGTTCCATTCCACAAAGACATTCCCATTTAGACTATCATCACGGATGTTTCTCTCCACGACTGGGGAGCGCATTCAGACCATCTACAGATCCAGGGAACATGGTCCCTGGTGGAATCCACGTATCACATCAATTTCCTGGAACTCAGAGCTGTTCACTTGGCACTGAAGGCCTTTCATCCGTCCTTCCAGACTAACTCCTTGCTTGTACAGACGGACAATACGACCACAATGTATTACCTCAACAAGCAGGGGGGCTCGAGTTCGCGCACACTGTCACAGGAAGCGCAGACGATCTGGCACTGGCTGCTAGCCAGAGGACTGACGATAACGGCTACCCATCTGCCAGGTGTGCAGAATGCTCAGGCGGACGTATTCAGCAGGCTGGTGCAAGAAAACCCCGAGTGGGTTCTAAACGACGAAGTGCTAGGAAACATCTTCGACAGGTGGGGCACTCCAGACGTAGGTCTGTTCGTCACCGCCGAAAACAGAAAATGCCGAGACTTCACCTCCAGGTATTACCAACCGGGGACTCCGGGGAACACGCTATGGATCAGCTGGTCGAACAGTTTTCTGTACGCTTTTCCACCCATTCCCCTGATTCCGGCGGTACTCATCAAGCTGTCTCAGTCCAGAGCACGGATGATCCTCATTGCTCCGGAGTTGGCCCGACAGTGGTGGTTCACGGACCTGCTTCACCAGTCTCTCCTACCACACCTGCGGCTTCTGTGTCGGCCGGACCTTCTCACGAAGTTCAGGGGGCAGATGGTGCACCCCAATCTCTCATCGTTGAGTTTTGCGGCATGGCTCCTGAGATAGTGCAATATGGACACCTGAGTCTGCCTGACGATTGCATGAATATACTCAAGGAGGCTAAGCGACCTTCCACTAGGACTTCCTATGCCTACAAGTGGAAGAGGTTCTGCATCTGGTGCACTTCCAAGAACTATGATCCGACGACCTGCAAGGAAGATGTCATTCTTCCATACCATTTGCATTTGGCTCAGTCTGGCCTTAATTTTCATTTGATTAAGGTTCACCTCGCAGCATTAACTGCATATAGGAAAAGCCCTTCCCAGACATCCTTCTTCCAGATTCCTGTGAATAAAGATTTTTGGGAAGGATTGAAGAAAGTGTTTCCTCCTGTTCGGCGTCCTTCACCTTCATGGGAGCTGAATGTGGTGCTGTCCAGGTTGATGAAGGAACCTTTTGAACCTATTCATAAGGCTTCACTGCAGTACTTATCGTGGAAGGCGGCTTTCCTCGTAGCCATTACATCGGGCCGCAGGGTGAGTGAAATTCAGGCATTGTGTTGCCAAGAACCTTATTCTGTATTTCATGCTGCTAAGGTTGTGATGTATACTCACCCTAAGTTCCTTCCTAAGGTGATTTCTGATTTCCATGTCAATCAGACTATAACTTTACCTACGTTTTTCCAAAATTCTTCCACTCCAGCGGAAAGGTCTCTTCATTCCCTGGATGTCAGAAGGGTGTTGAAGTTCTACTTGGATAAGACCAAGGACATTCGTAGGTCAGACCAATTGTTTGTGAATTATGGGTCGGTCAGGACTGGTCTTGCCACCTCAAAACAGTCCACCTCGAGATGGATTGTGTCCTGTATCCAGTTATGTTCTCAGAAAGCTAACAAGACCATAGGGGGTAAGCCTAAGGCTCATTATACCAGGGGCAAAGCAGCTACAACGGCTTTGCTATGTAATGTTCCCATTGCAGATATCTGCAGGGCTGCCACTTGGAAGTCGGTCCATACCTTTGCTAAACACTACTGTCTGGACTCTGATGCCAGGGCAGATGTCAGGTTGGGCTGGCTTTGTTGAGAAATCTGTTTGCACAGTAGACGTGTTGTCTTTTCCTCCACCACCGGATTGGTTTGTTGGAATGGGCTTGCCATTCTATTCACTAGATTATGACTATACACAGAGATCCCCTACTACAGAAGGAGTAGTTTCTTACCTGTAACTCCAGTTCTGTAGTAGGGGTATCTCTGTTATAGTCCTAAGCCCCCGCCCTCCTCCCCGGTGAAGAAAATGATAATGTACTGTATGCTACAGGCCTGGCTTTATACACCTTCAAAAAGAACTGAAAGTAAAAGGGCTTTGGCTGCGCATCCTGGGATACCGAGGGTCTCTGGAGAGTTCCTTAAAGGCATGGTATCCCTTTTCCAGACACATAATGACAGCCTATGGGAGCTTGTCTGTCCAACCCTTCCTCTCTATCATTTCAAGGATTTTGGTGAAGGGAAGTTTCTCTATGGGTGAAACTTGACAAGATGTGTAAAATGTGATTTTATTTGGCTATCCTTTTCACTTTAAGTTGAAGTACTGGCCAGTGTAGCCTTGTAATTATAGGCTGCATTATTTGTCTTTGATTTTCTCTTAAGTGTCTTTGCAGGACTGCAAAGGAGACAGCTTAAGAGATTATTTTTGATTGCTCTGGGGTCCCCGCACATGGGCGGGACTATTCACTAGATTATGACTATAACAGAGATACCCCTACTTCAGAACTGGAGTTACAGGTAAGAAACTACTCCTGCTTTTTAATGAAGCATTAATAGATGTCCTTCTAGGCACGTGGTCCAAGACTCCTCTGCTAGCCCACCACCACCCCACCCCACCCCACCCACCTTTTCCCCCCAGAGCTTGGTTTTTCAGACTTCTACATCCCATGATGCATTCCCTATGAGAGACGGTTGTGCAAGCGCTGATACAGGTTCTGGAGGAGGCCCGGGCCGTACTCTTCCAGGCAGTGAAGGATAGGAGAGATAATCAAAATTCAGCATTAGGTGTGGTGCGGCGCAACTGACTCGCTGGGCAGGACGGTTATCTTGCGGTGTCACTCCTGGCTCAGAACATCTGGCTTCTCAGGTAATGTTCAGGCTAATCTCATGGACATGCCCTTTGACAGGATTCTTCTTTTTGGTGAGAAAGAGGACTCAACCATGGAGCACTTCAAGGATTCTCGTACTGTGACCAGATCCTTGGACCGCTTGGTCACACCTCAGAGCCAGTCTAGCTTTCGCCGCTTTTGTGGCACAGGAAGGGGTTTTCAGCTGCTTCTGCTGTATCCCATCCACCATCTCGTCCAGACTCCCCAAGTTGAACGCTGTTCATTCCTACCTCGGAATGGTAGCCAAAAGTCATCTCCCCACCCCCAGCCCTTAGCAGCTGCAGCCTCTAAGCATTCCTTGCAAGACGATTCTACTCCAGTTGGAGGGAGAATTCAACCCCATCTCTTCTGCTGGAGGTCCATAACATCGTACATATGGGTCTTGCAGATCTTTCGGGAAGTCTGTTCTCTTCCTTTTCTTTCTTTTCCTCCCCCATTATCGGCAACTCAAGAACAGCTGGCTGAGGATCATCTAACATTACGCCAAGAGAAAGTTACAGCTATTTTGGCCAAGGGAGCTATAGAGAAGGCTCCGATTTCAGAAGTAGGCAGTAGTAGTTATTCCTGCTACTTTCGGATACCCAAAAAGAACAAAGGTCTTAGACCTATTCTAGACCTCAGAACCGTCAATCTCTTTCTCAAAAAGGAGAAATTCAAGATGCTCACGTTGGCTCAGGTTTTGCCTGTCCTAGACTGGCTGGAAGCGTATTTCACATCCTCATCCTGCCTGCCCAAAGGTGTTACCTGCAGTTCAAGGTAGGCCACGAGAACTTTCAATTCACCGTGCTGCACTTTGGTCTTACCAGGGCTCCTCGGGTGTTCACCAAGGTGATGGCGGTGGTCACAGCTTATCTGCGCTTGTTAGGCGTTTGAGTCTTCCCCCTATCTCGACAATTGGCTGTTAAAGGCGCCTTCACCCCAGGCTGTCTTTTCCCACCTCCAGACTATAGCAGACATTATACATTCTCTGGGATTCTCTATAAATGTGCCAAAGTCACACCTGACTCCGTCTCGAATGTTGCCTTTCATCGGTTCTGGACACAGTGCACTATCAGGCTTATCCTTCCGGGCAGTGAATCCAGGATATTTGGGCTATGATAGCGATTTTTCAGCCTCTATTCTGGATTTTGGTGTAAATGACTGAGGTTGCTGGGATTCATGGCCTCCTGCATTCTGTTGGTAAAACATGGCAGATGGCGTATGCCGGCTCTGCAGTGGTACCTGATGTTCCAGAGGGCGTAACATCTGGGGAATTGCTCCCATGTAGTCCAGATCTCAGAGGGAACTGTAAAGGACCTGCAGTGGTGGCTGAGGAACCGCAATTGGGTCAGAGGTAGATCCCTCTCCCTTCCTCAACCATATCTCCCAGTAGTGACAGATGCATCACTTCTGGGATGCTGCGGCCATTTGGGAGGGGTGGGGATCAGGGGACACTGGTCTCCGGTGGAGTCTGGGCTCCACATCATTTTGTTAGAGCTTCAAGTGGTCCGACAAGCATTTAAAAACATTTCTTCTCTCGGTCAAGGAGAAGTTAGTGCAGGTGTTCATGGACAACACCACCGCCATGTGGTACTGCAACAAGAAGGGCAGGGTGGGATCGTGGACATTGTCAACGTGTCTGGACATGAGTTTGAAAAACAGGGCATATCCCTGGTGGTTCTTCATCTGGCAGGTTCTCTGAAGGCCAGGGTGGATGAACTCCGCCATTGATGCCTAGCAGATAACGACTGGTGCCGCCAGTCGGAGATGGCGCAATGTCTCTCTCAGCAGTTGGGAGAGCCTAGGTTAGATCTGGTCGCCCCAGAAGAGAAATATCAGCAGTTATGCGCCCCGGAGCTTCCAAGGCGGTGACCCATTTCGTAGCAAGTGGAGCTCTGGCCTCCTGTATGCCTTTCCGCCCATACCACTTCTGCCCAGAGTTCTGAAGATCAAGAACGACCTGGCCCAAGTCATTCTCGATCGAGACACCACAGACAGATGAGGTGGGGGTCAGTTACCGACATGGTGCGGTGACCGGTACCACACTGTTTAAACCCTGTTCGTATAGATGACATTTTCGACGCACAAGAAACAAGTTTCCTTGACTAAATGCTGAAAAAACCCTATTAAAAAAAAAAGAGGGGCCGCTCTTCTCCGGATCAGTGCTTAACTGGCGTGGCAATAAAAGGACCAATGTCGGCGCGTCTGGGTGGCGCCTCTATAGGTGATAACCTACACTGACAACGTTGTCACACACAGCCGAATGGGGGCACCTGACGGCGCGCAGGGGTACTGCTCGCGCAAGTGTTTCCAGATCCAGTCTGATGCCTGAGAAATTCAAAGGTAAGGAATCTACAGCTAGATATTGTCTCTACCAGATGCTGTGTTACCGAAAGTAAGTAACTTATTCACTTCACCCATTGTTGCATCTTGCATGAATCTTCATACAGTGTCCAGGCACACTCCATCACTGTCAAGGCTGTGTTAGAGGCCTTCTTTAGGCAGGTACTGATCAGATATTGTTGTTCAACTATGTGACTTACCCAATATGGATTCTGCCAAAACTAATATTTGAACTCCCCTTAGATCTATGCTAAATTTAACATTCATGTTGTGCTCCAACTATAGCAAAAAAGGTGAAGAGGAAGCGGACTGTGGAAGAGTATGGCACAGTTGAGGCCATGATCCACTAAGTAGTTGTCAAATGGCCCTGTAGGAATCCGAGTTAGAGGTACTGAGTGTTTCCTCTGTAAATGGTGGTCGACTGAAACTTGATGCAAGCCCCCAAGGGTGTGCCACTTACAAAGGTGAAAGTTGTGTGTGTTGACTAGTTCGGAGGGCAGAAGCATTGCTAACTGACGCCAAACATACTTGTGACTGTAGCTAGTTGCCCAAGATTCAAAGACCATTGTGTGTGGCAAGTGGCAATTAAAATTGTGCTCAACCGCTTCCTTTTTTCTTAGCTGTGCCCAAAAATTGATCATTTGCATCATGGGTATTTTTGATCCTCTGGTATGGAGTGGTTTGTATCTGCTGAATTTGATGAATTGCCGTTCCTGTTGGATTGCAATGAGAAGGTGACTATGGTGTCTTGCTTCTGTCTTGCTTCTGACGTTGTTGGGACCTGTAGCTGATCTGTGCAGGGGAGGGTTTTAGAGGTCCTCTGTCTCTTTGATGTGGCCTGGTCCTTGAATAAGGGCCCTTTTGGAAAGCTGCAGAATGAGCTGATTCCTAGCTTCAGGGCTCATGGTGTTTTAATATCAACGACCAACAACTCTGAGGATTCAACCCTTATTGCTTTTGAATGTGGATTGTGCAGTTGGCCACTCTGCTCTTGAATTATATTGCATCCTGTGTTGTACTGGGGCACCAGTTCCTTTAGATATTATGGCCTCCTCCCTCCAAAGACTTTCTAGATAGTGCACTCTCCATATATGTCATGTTACTTTGTTGTTCCTTCATCTTTAACTGTTGCTGCTGAGATGTCCTCAAGGAAGTCCGGGTTTAAGCCCTGTAGGGAGTGTGCGGGTCACATGTCCATCAGTGACCCCCATGAAGATTGCTTATGGTGTTTGTCGTCGGATCACGACTTAGAGGACTGTTCCTGTTGCAGAAAGATGAACCCAAAGGCTCTTAAAGAACGGGAGGCCAAGCTGTTTATGGCTAAGGCGAGAAGGAAGGAAGAGGATGTAAAAGAGTGAAGTTATCGACTTTGCATGCGTCAAAGTCCAGGAAACCTAAGAAGAAGAGGAGGCATGGGTCTCCGCGCCATTCGTTGAAGGAAAAGGCTTCGAGGTCGCCTTCGCCGGTCCCTCAATGTCGTCAGAAAGACTTGGTGTCTCCTTCGCCATCTCCACGAGTGACTCCGGAGAGATCCCCTTTTCCAAAAGGCACTGCGGCGACGAGGGGTTAGCCGGATTCGGAGGGCTTGCTAGTTCAGGATGATCTTTCTTCTTCTCCTGTGCACGAGATTGAACCTGTGGCCCCACCAGTGGATCCGGCTGTTCCGACGTCGGATGCTGCTCGTGTGGATACTGGCCCTAATCAATATCCACAGTTTCCAACTCCAGGTTCGGATCCAACGCATTTTTTAAATGCAATGTATGGAGTTTTTGCTAAGGCAGCCTTCCCCTCTGGAGCACCTTCGGGTCCTGTGGGTCCGCTGGCCTTCAACTTGGACGTGCCTCAGCACTGTGTCCGGCCAGCCACCCTTTGTGCCTTTCATGCCGACGGCGCCGTTATGGCAGTTTCTGGGTACGAGGGTTTAGGCGCCATTTATGGAGTCCCCGGCGCGGTCTGGTGGGCCTTCCTCTCGGCCTCGTACGGCGGCGATTCCACCTTTGGATCCTCCGACGCTGGTTTCGGATCTGTTGGCGCCGCGGGTTGCGCCACCGACACCGCAACCAAGGTTTCGTTCATGGAGAGAGGCACAGAGGCTGTTGGAGGAGGAGCTATATCAGTCAGAAGGTTGAAGAGGATGAGATAGATGAATCCTTGGATGAATTCAAAGGAATTCAGGAGGCAAGTGGACTGGACACCTCCCCTGAGTGGGATCTTTCTTTGTAAAGGGCTTCTCCACCTCAAGAGGTAGCTCCTTATCATACTGTCATAAGAAAGGCTGCGGAGCTTTTGGACTTAGTTACCTACTGCTGAGTATAGGCCAAATTTTCTCACTGAAGTTTTACATTCGCCTTCTTCAATAGTTGAGCCCTTTTTCCTTTTAATGATGCCTCAACAGAGCCTATCCTCGAGGTGTGGCGTAAACCACTCTCTTCTCCTACTGTCTAAAACTGTGGCTAGAAGATATAGAACTGCTCCAGGAGATCCACTTTTTCTTTCTTCTCATCCTTCTCCAGAAAGTTTGGTGGTACAGGTGTCCTGCTCTAAAAATCTTCAGGCGCTTTTCCTCAGGCTCCGGCCGACAGGGACTCTTAAGAAGCTGGAGCAGTCGTCTAAAAAAGTATTTTCTTCATCTAGCATGGCACTAAAATCTACCAATGCTACCTGTTTGTTGGGCCGTTATATACATGCTTGAATGGGTTTGGCGAAGCAATTGGCACCCAAGTTGCCTGCTGAGGAGCAGGGAAATTTTATGGAGGTTCTGTCCAATTCTCAGGCTGCAGCTAGACAGGTTATTTATTCCGGCCCAGGTCCGGCTGATTCGGTGCCCAGAGTTATGGGTTCCTCCATAGTTACCAGGAGACAAGGTTGGCTTAGATCCTCTGGTTGTTCCCCAGATGTTCAGGCTACCCATCTTGATTTGCCCTTTCATGGTTCAAAGCTTTTCGGGGAGAAGGCTGATTCTGCACTTCAAAGGTTTAAAGACTGCATAGCCATGGCGAAATCCTTGGGATTGCAAACCCAGTCAAGGGGGTTTGGATATAAAAAGTATCGTGGATTTGGAAGGTGTTAGACCCGGCTTCCTGGGCACCAGGGCACTCATGGTTAACTGCGCTCCAATCACATCAACTGGAATGTTCCCTCACTGGTGCCCTGGGGCCTCATTACTAGTGGACCCAAAACTGGATAACCAAGTACTCCTTTCCAGCACTTGACTCTCTCAGGGTAGCGAGACAGAGCAGTCCAAGGCTTACTCAAGGAGGTGCGGTGGGGTTAGACATTCAGAATACAGTGTAAACCGTACCACCAGCTGATAAACTCAATGTCCAGTCAGTGCTTTACTTTTTATAAAAGAAAAGTACTTTAATACACACAAGATAATTATACTACACATAAAACTAGCATAAACAGTGAAAACCAGATGTCTCTACAACCCTCTGGGACAGAGTTCTGACTCCAAACAGTATTATAGCGCCTAGACGCCAAGCACTATAAAAACACAGTTAACATGAAAACACACAGTAAGCATTGCATATTACAGATCATGTTACACAGGGCTGCTCTCATTCACTAGAGCCTTGATACCAATCTTTGGATTGAAAGGATATAGTTTCAGCATATGATGTGAAGTCAAATGTTCTTGATCAGCGCCATAAACCCCCCACCCAAAGCAACAGAAGTGCCCTCCCGTTGTGAGTGAGGACACCGCTCTAGTGGTGTCAGGGATCTGATCACAGGTGCCTGATGTCTTGGCACAGTTTACTGGAGTCCCACTAGTCCAGTAGCCACTGGCTAGCTGTGGGAGGGTAGTGGCTGGACAGAGTGCCAGTTCACCATGATACCCTCAGAGATCACAAAAAGAAAGGTGGGGGCCTGCTTCACTGGCCTCTATTCCCAGTTACTGCTTGTACAGGCTCCCACAGCGCAAGGGAGGAGCCTAGAGGGGATTTGATCTCACCTTCAAGACTAGAATCAAGCTTTCTCCTCTCTGGCTCTCGTCATGTGCTGCAAGCTTCTTTCCACCAGCTTTTCTTGATGTGCCGCAAGCTTCTTTCCACACCTTGGGTGGTGTGCTGTAAGCTTCCTTTCCACACCTTGGGTGATGTGCTGCAAGCTTCCTTTCCACACCTTTGGCAGCTGTCTGTAATTTCCTTGTTCCAAAGCGCACGCTCCGCTCCCCCAAGCCTCACAGAAATAGCTGGCCCAGACGCAGTGAACAGGGTCTTATCTCTTGCCTTCACACTGCGGGTCGCGCCTGGCTATCTTCAGACGGCCTGGTGTGGCCGCCTCTTCCGTCATAGACCAGTCTTGAACAACAGCTGACCACTCAGGCCAGACTTTTATCACCTCTGATTGTTTGGATGAGCCTATCAGAGAGTCTGCTACTTTTGCATCCTGAATACACCTCCAATCACAAACCATTCACGGCGTGTTCAATGCATGGGTAAAGCATGCACCAGGTCCCTTCCTGGTATCAGGCTGTGCAACTCCCTAGAGAGGAATTTTAATTAACTCCAGCCCAGGAGGCCCTGACCAGTGGGGGAGGGCCTCTCCTCAGAGTTAGTGCAGCTAAACCCAGATAAGAGCCGAGTGTCTACCCCAGCCCACCAGGCCTTTCAAAGGAAATAGGGAGGGGCACGGGGGAGCTGGGATGTCCAGCAGAACAGCTCGCATTCCTCACACTGGCTCAAATCACCATTCTTCCCCTGTACACCCACGGGCTCTCAAACATACATCAGGCAGACAAAGGCAACAGGCCCACAGGCATGGCAAACTGCACAGACTTGGTCAGGAGGGTGCTTAGGGACTCACCCCTCCTGACAATAGATTTATTGCTGCCACCCCTGTCAGTCTACCACAGCCTTAATAGAGAGGGCAGTAGCCACTCTCTGAAAAATAGGGGTGCACTAGGTATGCCCCCTCGACCTCGCAGCCAAGCTCTAGGGTCTCAATCCATGTAAACAGGGAGACCCTCAGTGGACATGTATTTTTTTTAAAAATTATTTTATTTAGGATTTTTCTATAGCGCTAACAAGACCCGAAGGTAACAGAGCGCTTTACAGTAAGAGAATGATAAATACTCCGCAGGAACATGACATATGAAAAGTAATAGCAGTCAACGAGAGTCAATAGTGAAGGAGAAAATTTGGACAGCAGAACTTCTTTGGTAACAGGAATCAGCGTAGTCACATAGTTCAGGGGATGCTATCTGATCCGTGTTATCCACAACCCTAGGGAACGGATAAGGAACAAGGATTTAAGTTGACTCTTGAATTCCACGTAGGATGGTATGGTTCTGATGTGCGGGGGGATAGAGTTCCAGATTTTGGGGGCGTTTCCTGTGAAAGAGCAGTACGCTGTTCTTCTCTTTCTGGTTTAAGGTAGGATGAGCAGTAGGGAGTTAGAGCTTCTCAGATTTCTGGTTTGGCCTGCTTTTTTGAGTTTATTGGCCAAGTATTTAGGTTTGCTGTTGCGGAGGGCTTTGTGGGTTAGGCAGGCCGTTCTGAAGATACTTCGCATTTCTGCTGGGAGCCACTTGAGTTCTTTGAGTGCCGGGGAGATGTGATCAGATTTTTTGACGCCAGTGATCATTCTGGCTGCCGCATGTAGTGTTGTTTTGATCGGTGCCAAGTGCGATTTAGGGATGCCTGTTAGGATAGCGTTCCCATCGTCCAGTCTTGACAGTACTAGTGATTGCGTGGCCAATTTGAGGTCCTTGTTGGGAATGTAGGGTTTTATTTTGTTCAAGAGTCTGAGGTTAAAGAATGCACTTTTTGCCGCGTTCTTAATGTGATTTGTCAAGGATAGTTTGGGGTCTAGGGTGATGCCCTGAGATTTTACGGAGTCAGCTAGAGTGAGATTCCCTTTAAGCGCATCGATTGTCTTTAGCCACTCGGTGATTTGAGGGTTGTCTTCTTTGTTTGAGATGAAGAGTGTCTCAGTCTTGTCTGGGTTTAGTTTCAAGTGATTATTTGTCAGCCATTTTGGACATCATTTAGGACGTCAATTAGTCTGTGGATGTCATTAAGAGAGGAAGTTTCCAGATAGATCTGTGTATCATGTATGATTGTCATGCTCACTGAGGTAGGGATCTAGAAACTATACAGTAGCTTTTGAGTGACTTGCCTGGATATTAGCATAAAGCAGGGGAAGCACTCTCTCCAGAAACATGCAGGAGACTTCCCATCCCAACAGAAGGTCTTCCTTTCGCGGCTTGCGACAACCTCAGCAGCAGCAAAATCTGCTCTATAAGTCATAGAGGGAAAGTCAGAGGTCACCAACGTAGTTCTGCCCGCAATCTCTCCTCCTCCTCTTCTACCTCCCCTGCGCCCCCTGGTAACGCAGGAAAGCAGTCCTAGATCCCCCATCCTGGATCATGTGGGTCCTGTACGGGGTCGGTTGTCTCACTTTCTACAGGGTTGGGAATCGGTCACGTCAGACCTGGGTTTTAAACCTTGTGGAGAATGGGTACGCCCTTCCCTTTCGGGAATTACCTCCACCTCTCCCTCCTTGCCAAGGATTTTCTTCGGAAGACCATTTGCTTCTTCTACAGAAGGAGGTCCTTGCCTTACTACAAAAAGGTGCGATAGAGGTGGTTCCGGAGCAGGAAAGGGGTCAGGAATGCTACTCCCGGTATTTCCTGATCCCCAAAAAGGATGGCAGGTTGCGTCCGATTCTGGACCTCAGGGTCTTGAATTTTGACCTGAAACAGGAGAAGTTCAAGATGCTGACCCTTGCTTAGGTTCTTCTGGCGCTAAAGCAAGAAGACTGGATGGTGTCAATCAATTTACAAGATGCGTATTTTCACATTCCCATCCTGAAGTCGCACAGGAAGTATCTCCGATTTATGGTAGTGTCGCAGCACTACCAGTTTGTAGTCCTACCGTTTGGTCTTCCTACTGCACCTCGAGTCTGTACAAAGGTGGTGGCAGCTCATTTCAGGAGGTCGGGATTCCTGTTTTCCCTTATCTGGATAATTGGCTGCTCAAAGCGAAGTCGCCAGAGATGGTGCTTCATCATTTGTGAGTAACAACTCAGCTGTTGTTCAGCTTGGGCTTTTCAATAAATGTGCCCAAATCTCACCTGGTGCCTTCTCAGCGCAACCTGTTCATAGGGGCGGTACTGGATACTACTGTGTGTCGAGCTTTTCCTCCTCCACGAAGAATTCTCGACATTCAGGAGATGATTCCTTTGTTTCACGATGGAGCGGTTGTTCCAGTCTTGAAGGTCCTTCACCTGCTCGTTCTGATCGCTTCCTGCATTCTGTTGGTCAACCATGCACGCTGACACATGAGGGCACTCCAGTGGTGCCTCCGCAGGCAGTGGTTTCAACACAAGTGAGATCTCAGGGAGTCAGTCAGGAGCTCCAGAGACGCTGCAGCGGATATGACTTGGTGGAGTGTGCCGGGCAACCTGTTTCAAGGCAAGCCCTTTCAACCTCCTCCGCCGGTGGCCACGATGATTACGGATGCCTCCACTTTGGGGTGGGGTGCTCATCTGGGGGATCTGGAGGTCAAAGGTCTTTGGTCTCCAGAGGAAAGGTTGTTTCACATCAACTTTCTAGAATTGCGGGCGACTCGTTTGGCACTGAAGGCTTTCCTTCCTTCCCTTCGCAGTCAGTCAGTTTAAGTTACACTAACGCGATGTGGTACATCAACAAACAGGTAGGAGTAGGGTCTTATCGTCTGTCGAGAAGCTCTGCGACTCGGGCCCAAGTTATATTGATCCGCCCCTGATTTGCCAAGAAGGGTGTGGTACACACATCTACTTCACCTATCGTCGGACCCTCCGCTTTATCTCCCTCAGGGCAGACCTCCTCTCGCAGTCGCAGGGGCGGGTTCTAAACCCCCAACATCCAGAACCTGCACCTTCATGCCTGGAGATTGAACAGGGCAACCTGAGTTCCTTCTCTCTCCCGACGGATGTGATGGATGTTATCTTATCGTCCAGGTGACACTCCACTAAGTCAATTTACTCCTATAGATGGCCTAGGTTTGTTAAATGGTGTGGAGAGCGATTCATTGATCCTTTAAAGGCCCACTTGTCAGATGTTCTTAAGTTTGCACTTTCTGTGGCTCAGCTGGGTTGTGCTGTGGCCACTGTTAAGGGATATTTGTCGACTTTATCGGCATTTCCGTGTTTGCCGGATCAGCCATCTTTATTTAAGTCTCACGTTGTTTTAAGATTCATTAAGGTCCTTACCAATAGGGTTCTGCCTGTTCCTTTTGTTATGCCTCAATGGGATTTAAATCTTGTTTTGACTTTCTTGATTGGTTCCCCGTTTGAGCCCTTACATAGTTGTCCTTTGAGATTTCTTTTTTTAAAACATTCTTTCTTGTGGCTATTACCTCCGCAAGGAGGGTGAGTGAGCTTCAGGCTCTCAGTTCAAAACCCCAGTTTTTGACCATCCATGATGAAAGGATGGTCCTCAGGACCAGGCTGCTTTTCTGCCTAAGGTGGTTACTCACTTCCAATCTTCCTGTGTTCTATCCTCCCCCTCACCCTTCCAAGGAGGAGGAGAGACTTCACCACCTGGATCCTAAAAGAGCTGTGATCTTTTATTTGGACATGACTAAGGGCTTGCGATTGGATGATCAGCTCCTTGTGGGCTACGTTGGACGCATGAAGGGCAAGGCTGTGCACAAGTGCACTCGCACATCATCTTGTGCATCAAGGTCTGCTACGCCCTGGCTGGTAAGGAACCACCTAAGGGTATTAGAGTTCATTCTTCTAGAGCCAAGTCATCCACCTCTGCTTTGGCCATGGGTGTTCCTGTAGTGGACATTTGTAAGGCAGCGACTTGGGCCTCCCTCCAAACTTTCAAAGGAGCGTGGCCAATGTAATTAAGGGTGTGGCGTAAACACGTGTAAGCTAAAAATCTGGGCTTAGCGTAGTTTTGTTGTTTCTGCCATTGTATCCAGATATATGATTAAACAAGCAACATCATACCTACAACAAATCAGGACTATTGGCTTTGCCAATGGTTGCTAGTTGTATAATATAAATAAGCAGCAACAATGGAATGTATATAATATTGAAAAAGCTTCCACTTGAAGCCCTGGTGACACCACAACGATATTACTGCTCCTGAGTTTCAAAAAGAGAAGGGAAATCCAGAGAGAAAATTGACTGTCCCTAAAGGATTTCCCTTCCCCTACAATGCTCACATGGCATGACGTCATGCTGTAACTTCTCCACTAGTGAGAAGTGAGCAGTGTGCGCACACGCACATCGATGTGTCTGCTGTCACTGCAGTCTGAGGAAAAACGGACTGCCTGTGCCAGGGCACAAAACAGAGCCCGATAGAGACCTTTTTCGAGGCCCCCTTTAAAAAACTGCTGGAACTCACACCCGGCCCACCTTTAGCCCTGATTATAGACCCTCATCTTCTTGTTTGATTGATTTGATTTGTGGTTTTATAAAGCGTGCATATGCCCATGGACGTCTTAACGCTAAACAGAGAACACGTGAGCAGTACTAATGGAATAGCATGGATTATTGGAAGTTAAAAAGCCAGGTTTTTGTCAATTTTCTAAAAGACAGCAGGGAAGTTCAACTTTTAATGACCCGGGGGAGTCTGTTCCAGTCCTTAGCAGCGTGCAGTAAGAAGCGTCTGCGCCCCATCTCACTTGTTTGAAGCGGGGGACCTGAATTAGTTTGGCTTGGGTAGAACGCAATTCTCTAGTTGGAACATACGGTTTCAGGTGTGTGCTCAAAAAAAGAGATCCAGAGCCCTGCAGCTCCTTATATGTTAAGCACAATGATTTAAATGTAATCCTTTTCGCTATGGGGAGCCAGTGCAAGGAATTCAAATGATGAGAAATGCGTTCTGATCTGGTGATATTTAATAGCAGCCTAGCTGCTAAATTTTGCAGGCGTTGCAATTTCACCAAATGCTGGGTCTGCATACCGGCAAACAAGGCGTTCCCATAGTCAAGTCTCGATAAAGCTAATGTGGTGACCACTGTTTTCCTTAAGTCCAATGGGATATAAGGTATTAGTTTCCTAATCATTTTCAGTGTGTACCACAAGGTTGATGATAATTTATTAACTTGAGCTTCAAAAGTAAGTTTGTTATCTATTAGCATCCTCAGATTTTTTACTTTCTCGACCGGCGAGGGGCAATTACTAAGGTTTGAGGGCCACCAACTCGGAGACCAAATTTCAGTGTTACTCCCCAGTATCATTACTTCATTTTTGTCTCCGTTAAGTTTTAGACAGTTCCTTTCCATCCAGAGGCTAACCTGCTTCATACAATTTCTAAACCTATCGGCCGTGCCTAAAACATCCTTGGAGATTGTGACCACGATTTGTGTGTCATCAGCGTATGACACTGGGAGGAAGCCACATTCCCTTATAACTTCAGCTAGTGGTGATACATATAGATTAAATAATGTCGGGCTCAGTGAGTACCCCTGTGGGACCCCACACGGGGAGTTGAAAGGTTTGGATTTAGCGTTCGCCGTCCCCACCGTGAAGGACTGCTCTCTCAGAAATTACGTCAGCAAAGTTCTTGCATCTCTATGGACCCCTACTGCTGTCAGCCGGTCCAGGAGTGTGCCATGGTTTACCGTAACGAAGGCCACCGAAAGATCCAACAGGATCAAGGCGGCCTTCCCCCCGGCATCCAGCACACTCCTGAGTTCTTCCACCGCCATCAGCAGTGCAGTCTCGGTGCCGTGTCCCTCTCGAAACCCATACTGAGATGGGTCCAGGATGTCTGCCTCCTTAACAAACTGAGCCAGTTGTTTATTCAGCAGTTTTTCAAGAACCTTTGCGCCAAACGGGATCCTGGCTATGGGTCAATAGCTTCCCGGATCTAGTGGATCTAAATTGTTTTTTTTAGTAGGGGAAGGACCGAAGTAGATTTCCATGGGGTTGGGTAGACCCCCGAGGCGATTATATGCTCTGAGTTTAGTCAGTTGCTCACTGAGAAGCTCAGGAAAAAGATGCAGAATTTACGGTGGACAAGGATCCCCGAGGGCCCCAGATTTTGTGGACAGGACTGCCTGAAAGACCTGTTCTAGCCCTGGGGGGCGGAACTTGAACTCTGGTTCCGATGATTCAACAACAGAGGATATATTCCTAGGAGGGATGTTCTGAGGTCGCTGACTGGAGGTTGTTTGATTTAAATGACTCGTATACGGATGTCACTTTGTCAGTAAAAAATTGACCATGGGAGTTATAGAAATCCGTACTACTAGGTGTATTGTTGTTTGTTGTTATCTTAGATAACTTTTTTACTGTCAAGAAGAGCTCACTACTACAGTTTTTTGACTCCTCTATCCTTTGGGTGAAGAATTGGCTCTTAGCCGCGAAAATTAGTTTTTTATAGGAGTTTAAGGCTTTTTTGTATTCCCTTTTACTGTCAGGATCGTAGCTAACCCTCCACAGCCTTTCAAGCTTCCTACAAATTCTTTTCCTCTCCCTAAGAGACTCAGAGAACCAAGGTTGTGACGCCTGTTTTTTTCTGAGAATAGATTTTTTCCCCAGTGGTGCAGTTGTTCTTATAGCCTCTGCTATCCAATTACAAATTTGGTCGGTGGCTGTATTGCTATCCGGCACTAACCTAGGTATCGTCGATGCCAAGTGTTCTTTTAATTTTTGTGGGTCTAATCTGGATCAGTCAACAAATGATGTAGATATATCCGTGATAAGAGGTAGTGCTACCCCTTCAACATAGTCTGGTGTTATTGAAAAGATTACGACCTTATGGTCTGACCAGGTAACAGGAAGGCAGTCCATCATTCCAATGTGTTTATTGGACGTGAAAATTCCGTCCAACGTGTGCCCTGCTTTGTGGGTGTCTTTATGCACAATCTGGTCCATGGATAGGTTTATAAAGGTGTCTATCAATGCTGCCGTATCTGTCTTATCTCTTTTTTCCAGGTGAACATTAAAATCACCCAGAATGGTGAAATCCGGGTGCTTCACACTGGCTTCTAGGAAGGGATTAAGTGACAGTGTCAGCGGGGTTTTAGCTTTTGGTGGTCTATATAACAGGAGCCCATTGAAGGTGTAGTTATAGGTTAACTTAATATTAAATGATATGGTTTCACAATCTGGGGTGCTGCCCAAGCTACATCTCTTCACCATTAGTTCGTTCCTGGTAATAATAGCTAGCCCCCCCTTTTCTCTTTCTTGTCTACTCTAGTAATTCCATATCCCTCTGGGAATGCTAGTAGTAGGTTAGTATCTGAGGCTTCATCCGCCCAGGTTTCCGTAATGAAGATTAGATCCAATTTCTGTGAGTCTGAGGTCTGCCATTTCGGTGTTGTGTTTCACTTAGGAACATGCGTTCATAAGGCCCGCCCTAAAGGGTATTTGTGTTATTTTCCGTGAACGGGTACTCGCTGTTAAAGTACTACTTTGGGCAAGGGCAAATATAAGCCCACAATTCAGGCAGTGCTTAATTTCTGCTAGGGGCGAATGAGGCCGGCAGCAAGGGCTGGGAGTTAATGCTAATAGTTCCTTGCTAGAGTATTTTAGATCTCCTAAATCAGGGGCATTTTGAGCAGAGTATTTGGCCCTAAGCCTGGTCCCAGCGCGGACGGGCGCAGATGGGCTTGCCTTTGGCGCACTGCCGGCGCGTCCGCTGCGCGGTCGGGGAGGTGTCCTCATTTATACCCAGAAGGCAACGTCAGCATGGGTGTGTCTCGCTCTGCCAGGTCCGCCCTCCACAACAAACAGCCTCCGCTGCGGTGGACCGGGGTGGAGCGGGAGGCGAACGGCAAAAAGAGTGCAAGGCTTGAGGTATTTAAAATATTCTATCGTTTCTGTGCAAAAATGCTTAAGTTTTTGTGCAAAAATGCTCAAGTTAAAAAAGGAAGTTCCCACAGCAACAGTGTAAGGGTACAGCCACCCCACGCGCTACTCACGATCTCTAAACGCGCGTGCAGGCTAATGACCTTATCTACTGATGCTGAGACCACGTCAGCGTGGGAGTGTCTCGCTCTGCCCGGTCCGCCCTCCACAACAAACAGCCTCAGCTGCGGTGGACCGGGGTGGAGCGGAAGGCGAACGGCAAAGGTATGCAAGGCTTGAGGTATTTAAAATATTCTATCATTTCTGTGCAAAAAAGCTAAAGTTTCTGTGCAAAAATGCTCAAGTTGAAAAGTTAAAAAAGGAAGTTCCCACAGCAACAGTGTAAGGGTACAGCCACCCCACGCGCTACTCACGATCTCGTTATGCCTGCAATCAGTTAAAAATGATTTCCTCTTAAATTTGTTAATACTCCTTCCGGGGTCTGCTTTAAGGTATAGAAGAAAATATAAAAGCACTGCGAATGATGTTCAGTTGGGGGACCAGGGTCGTTGAATAACAGGTTAGAAGTTCCGTATTTTTGCTGCAAATGTACACGAAAAATTACATGTCCAACTTCATGTATGTATCCTACATTGAAGTAATTGATGTAGGCGATGTTAAATTGTCTGTAGACTCCGAGGAGTTTACTATGCAGTCAGTTCGACAATCCCTGTAAGGGGCGCATTCCATCTACCTTTGGGTTTCAATGGCATTTTGAGCATATGACTGCAGGCGGGTGGAGGGGAATCCTGAGCGAGCGCGGAGGGGGAATCTGTCACGACCTTTACCCCTCCTGGAGGGGCAACAGTATGCCTCCCACTTTATTCCAGAAACTATTCAGCAAACAAGGCTTGAGTGGGGTGGGTGTAGAGGGGAGAGGGGAGAGGGAAACAGAAGACGCACTGAACTCTCCATGAACCTTTTCTTGACAAGCGAGGAGGGGGGAGTGAAGGCGCCCTCGGAAAGCCTGTGCGCCGCCAACTCCTGTGAAGACCTTTTTATCAGCTTGCTAAATAAACAAGCTGATAAGATACGTCTTTACGGCCGCCACCAAGCAGGACACGGTGTACGGAGGGGCTGTCCGAAAAACGGACAGAGTGGCAAACAAAAACACTCCTTTGCATTGGGAAGCCAGCGTTTATCATAAACGCTGACGCTACCCAATGGAAAGGAGGGGCGGGGCTTACAGTCCCTTTTTAGAAATCTTGTATTTACAAGATCTCTTGGAGAGGCGGGGCAGCTTCGCTGCCACGCCCAGCCGAGACCTAAAAAGGGTAGGGGATGCTTGCCTTCCTACAGGCAGCAGAGACCAGGAGTTCATCTTCCAATAACAACTTAGTATGTTTTTAACTAGTGGATAACTTTATCATGTAAGATACATGCTAAGGTGCATGAAATTCTCAAAAAATGTTTATTTAACTTAGGGTAATGTGGCACAAGAATTACATGCTAGCACTGTGACGTAAGCAGTTATTACTTCCTTTCAGAGGGCCAATGTGCAGTAGTGTGCATGCAAAGTGCAATATTACAATCCTAAATTACATGGTCTCTGGATGTTTAGCCTTGGGTTTTGATGTGCTTTTATTTGAAAGTTTCATTTAACTGCTCACAATAAGGTTATTCAGTCATTGGTGAAAAGGCAAGACGAGTAAGAAATATGGTTCAGTTAAACACAGAAACCAAGAATTTTACCAGTTTAACAATCTAATCTAATGATGAGATGTGGTACTGAAGTGTAATCATATCCAGCAACTCCTCATTAGCTGTACATCTGTCACGTGTTCTTTATTGTGTAAAAGCAACGCAATTATATAAATAAAAACAATAACGTTTCCAGTTGGTGTGGAAACTCGTAGGACTAAACTCCAAGAATTCCAGGCGGGGACAGGTGGTGAAGGGATTATATAACCCAGCTCTGTTTCCAAATAGTTCATAAGGGCAGGGTTTTCACGTGGATGTAATCCACCCCACAATTTCAGTAATTCTTTGTACAGTTTCTTGTTCTGGTCTTCCGCCTCAGGGCTAGCACATTATACAGTCTGGTTACAGTTGTCGGACTAACAGGGCTGCCCAAACCCAACATGCCAACCACTGTTTTGTGAGAAAAAACACTGTCAAAATAAAACCTTTGAATTTGAGCGCAGAAATCCATCATAAGTAATGCATGCTATGTCTGGTGTAGCTGTCCTGGTATCCTAAGGGCCCTATACCAAATAGATCTGGATGGGTGGGTTGCAATGATGTATTGAATGGCTTTCCATTTGCCATTACTAAACCTTGGAGTGGAGTGGTGTGGCTCACTGGTTAGAGGCAGCAGACCCGAGAGCAGAAGTCGGCCCGGGACCAGGGTTCAATTCCCGACGCGGCAGGTACGTGGACCAGGGTCAGCGGACTCGACAATTCTCGCCTCGGTGCCTACTCTAACCTGTGGTCCCACTCGGCAACTCTGGGCATTAGCTTGCCTAATCTCCACAACGGCCCCATCAACGCCGGGGATGCCTGGCTCCACCTTGGGGATTCCCAGTAGGGACCATCCCACAGGGAAAGCCAGGACGGGTTCCCCAGCGGTATACAGCGCCGGGACGCCCCTTTGCTGGGGCAGCTGTGCGCTTTACAAGTATACAACATTTAACATTTAACAACATTTAAAAGTAGTGCACCTTCTGCACCTCTTCACCTGTATTTTCCGTTCCGTCATATACCGTGTGGTACATAATGACTTAACTTCACTCCTGTCCTTAGATGAGTCCTAGCTAATGGCAGTGTAACTTATGTACTACGTTACCTGTATCTTCCATCTTAACTTCACTCACTATCCTTAGATGAGTCCTAGCTCATGACCATGCCCCTTCTGTAGCTCATTGCCTTTATCTTCCATACCACCATGCGGTACACGATGACTTAACTTCACTCACCATCCGTAGACGAGTCCTAGTACCTCATTAGATGTTGCACATGGACATACAGTGAACAGTCAGTTAAATGCAAAAGGAAAGACAGCCAAACTATACACACACTTGCTAGTCTTTCCCTATACCCTGTCTGTCGCACCATTGTGTCCCTAGGCTTAATTTTGAAGTATCTGTCATTTTGCCTGGTTCCATTTTGTTTCGACCCTCTAGTTACTTTCTTTCACTTGGGTTGGGCGCATTTCTCTGTTGGCAGCTTTTCCGAAAGAAGTTTTGTTATGATCTAGCGATGACTTAGCTTCTTTCATGTAGCTCCTTGAATTGGCTACATAAATACTTCTAGTCCCTAAAGGATCAATGTCAAGTATTGCAGTTAGGCAACGAAGCAGAGTGTTTTAGATGCGCTGAGTGGTATCGCACCCTGGGCAGGGCAGATGCATTTACAATGCAATAGGTCTTGCATTAATGAAACTTTGAGCTATTGGTGTTGCAAATGCTTATTTTCTTGTTAAATATCCCAGCAGTAGCATACATGATGAAAAATATTCCACAAAGCGAGGAAAAGGTGCAGTACCACAGGCTGTTACGAGGTGTCCCTGTGGAGTTGCAAAGGGACCTCTGTTAGACACATAAGGTACTGCACCCTTAATGTAATTATAAAGAGAAAGATTGCAGCTCAGCATATGTTTCCATTTGTTTTTTGGGGAAGTGACATTTTTGCAAGTTTGCATTTTAAAAATGCACTAGTTAAATGAACTACTCGTGCATTTTTAAAACGCAAGCTAACAAAAATCTCACTTCCAATGAAAACAAATGCTTGTTTCAGGTTGCGAGTAGAACGTTTTTAGAAACTTAGTTCTTGCTCAGACTGTATTATTAACTGTACCTTACATTACCTTACAGTAAAGTGAGCTAAACAGGAAAACCACAGCATTGACACTTCCCAAGCTCTAGTAAAAGACAGCATTGAACTGCATGGGCAGCAGCAGTGCAGCCTTTTCTAGTGCAATTAATGGATACAGGGCAGCAAGGAAAGACTCCCTCACAAACCATAAACAGACGCTGCTCAGATGGAAGCAGGGAGTACTTCAGCACACACACAAGTACATCAGCAGCTGTAGCAGTAGTGTAAGCTTCCCTCGCATACACTGAGCCACAGACGTAGGCGGCAGCAGGGCACCATTCCTCACACACACAAGTACAACAGAAGGTGTAACAGCAGGACAAGCTTATCACACATACACCGAGCCACTGACCTAGGCAGCAGCAGTGCACCATTCCTCACACACAAGTAGAACAGCAGGTGCAACAGTAGCGCAAGCGACCCTTTACATAGACTGAACCACAGACTTCGGCATTAGCAGTGCATCGTTTCACACACACACAGCAAGTACAGCAGGTGCAACAGTAGCACATGCGACCTTCACATACGCATCGCCACTGACCTAGGCGGCAGCAGTGAAGCATTCCTCACACACAAGTACAGCAGCAAGTGCAGCAGCAGCAGCACACGTGTCCCTCACATACACCGAGCCACAGACCTTGGCGGCAGCAGTGCACCATTCCTCACACACACGTACAACAGCAGGTGCAACAATAGTGTAAGCTTCCCTCACATACACTGAGTCACAGACCTTGGTGGCAGCAGTGCACCATTCCTCACACACACGTACAACAGCAGGTGCAACAGTAGTGCAAGCTTCCCTCACATACACCGAGCCACAGACCTTGGCGGCAGCAGTGCACCATTCCTCACACACACACGTACAACAGCAGGTGCAACAGTAATGTAAGCTTCCCTCACATACACTGAGCCACAGACCTTGGCGGCAGCAGTGCACCATTCCTCACACACACACACACGTACAACAGCAGGTGCAACAATAGTGTAAGCTTCCCTCACATACACTGAGCCACAGACCTTGGTGGCAGCAGTGCACCATTCCTCACACACACACGTACAACAGCAGGTGCAACAATAGTGTAAGCTTCCCTCACATACACCGAGCCACAGACCTTGGCGGCAGCAGTGCACCATTCCTCACACACACACGTGCAACTGCAGGTGCAACAATAGTGTAAGCTTCCCTCACATACACTGAGCCACAGACCTTGGTGGCAGCAGTGCACCATTCCTCACACACATGTACAACAGCAGGTGCAACAGTAGTGTAAGCTTCCCTCACATACACTGAGCCACAGACCTTGGTGGCAGCAGTGCACCATTCCTCACACACACACACGTACAACAGCAGGTGCAAGTGCAGCAGCAGCAGCACACGCGTCCCTAACATACACATAGCCACTTAGCTAGGCAGCATCAGTGCACAATTCCTCAAAAACACAGCAAGTACAACAGCAGGTGCAACAGTAGTGTAAGCTTCCCTCACATAGACTGAGCCACAGACTTCAGCAGTAGCAGTGCACCATTCAACACACACACAGCAAGTACAGCAGCAGGTGCAACAGTAGCACAAGCGTCCCTCACATACGCATCGCCACTGACCTAGGCGGCAGCAGTGCACAATTCCTCAAACACACAGCAAGTGCAACAGCAGATGCAACAGCAGGACAAGCGTCCCTCATATACACCGAGCCTCTGACTAAGGCAGCAGCAGTGCACCATTTCTCACACACAGAATAAGCAGAGCAAGTGCAATAGTAGTGCAGTATTTAGTCTGTGTGTGTGTTTGTGGCACTGTTAATATGTACGTTTCTTGTGCTCCAGGATGGCGTGCAGTTGTGAGGTTTGAGTGAGGAGGAAGCAGTGGTAGAAAGATGTGTCGTTTGGAGTCCTGTGGAGTGAGATAGTGATAGAAAGTTGAGGCAAACGGAGGAGGGAAGGCTGAAGTAGGAGGGTGAAGTAGGGGATGAGAAACCGGGTGTGTCCAATCAGAAGATTCGGTGAGGTAGAGAAGGGGGCGGCAGAGGGAATGTAACTTCGAGGGGTAGTACAAGGCACGCGAGAGAAGACTTGGCAAGTGGAGACATAAAACCGGGTCAGACAAATATGCAGGAGAAAAGACAGGTGTGGGCTGAGGGGGCTATATGCCCGAAGAGGGAAGTGAAGGAGGGAAAATGAATTAAGGTGGCATCATCGAGGGGTTTGAATAAGCTGTAAGGAATAGTGGGCGTGTAAAAGAGACGAGATAAAAGATGCCCGGCACCTTGTAACTGATAGAAAACTGACCATGGCGCTGACAGTGAGGAATACACCTCAAGGGCTCTGAATGGACAGCTGATCTCCCATGCATTGCAATCGAAACACCAATGTGGCAACATCAGGTTGTGATGGTCCAGCTACTTCAATTCCTACCGCGAAGTCAGTTTATTGAAAATCCCACACCCCCTGCGAAAATGGACAAACCTCTGCCTCCTGGTGCCAGGGCCCCATGACAGCCCTTGGTCGCTCGCTGCCTTGCTGCAAGAATACCTTCCTGGGGAGATCCAGGACAAATTAGGGGTCCAGAACTTTGAGGACCTATGAACTGAATTGTACTGGGATGTTTAGGCGCTGGTGGGTTCATCTGCTGATAAGAATTCACACTTGAGCATAGTGGGTTTCACCCCGAAGCTTTTCAGTCCACATATGCTAGGAGCATCTTTGCTTGGCACATAAAGGTAGTTCGGGTGCACATTTTTCAGGGCTGGTACATGTTATCATCCAGCTTTGAATACAATACCGGTTTTAATATTAGATATCACTTGTGAAGTTTTGTTCTGAAATGCTCTAGAATGTTAGACATGGGTGAAAGGTGGCGCTCTTTTTCCAAACTGAAAGCTGAACACTGTCAAAACGTTGTTTATTTTCCAGCTGTACATGTATCAGCTGTTCCGGAGTTTAGCCTACATCCATTCCTTTGGAATCTGCCATCGGGACATCAAACCCCAGAACCTTCTACTGGACCCCGACACAGCTGTCCTAAAGCTTTGCGACTTCGGAAGGTAAGCCTCTCAGACTTTCATCTTTCGTTCTCTAAACCTTTGAAGCACTTTCAACTTGCTCTCTGAATGCAAATTGTAAGAGGACATTGAGAATGATTCATGCAAATTGTAAGAGGACATTCAGAATTATTTTTTCCCCGTCTAACCTGAACTAGTTTTCTCCTAAGGCTGAGGTGTGCATATTTAGAATACCTTGCAGTGTAGCTCATGTGGGCTGCACAGCACTCATTAGCATGTAAATTACTTACTGGCTTAGCAAAGAATACAATCATAAGACTACAAGAATCGAGATAACTCTCATTCATTTTACCTTCATCACCTCGTGGTATTCTTCAATTGTGTGGATCCCCCCTTTGTGATGGATACTTCTAAGTGCAGATTCCTCACCTTGGAACTATTCCCCAGGCATCCAACTAGATCTGCAAACTTTAAAGCAGTACTCCTGCGTGCCATACGTCACATCATGCGACTCCACGCCAACGTTGGTCCGCTACAGAAGTGACCAGCCCAGTTGCATAGAAGCACCACCCATGCATGCTGACATTAGTTCCTTTCTTTCTGCGCCTTCAGATGCGGATCCAGAGCTAATCTGTGGTCTTTTCAAGATACCCTTTCAAAAATGTTACCAGTGTGTTAGGGAACATGTCGCCTACTAAGGCAACAGGGTACAAACCGCTGTCTGTGACAGAACCTCACGAAGTATGTCTATGGTGATGGGGGTTGGAGCACATTTACTGGGCCTGTAATTACTGTGCCCAGATGAATTGAAAGGACACATGGGGTAAAGGCAGAGTTATATATCAGCTAACATCAGAAGACTCCACACCTAGGCCAAAGTTGAAAGAAGATCCTGAAGTTCCTGCAGTAGATCAGCATCACGGTCGAAGTTTCCTGGTAAGTCCAAAAAGAAACAAGAAATTGAAGCAGTAATCAGCTCCTTCCTGCCGCTCTTGAACACCAGAGAGGGTGCGAGTGTGTCGGTGTGACATCTGTTCTCACTCTGTTCCCATCGGAGTAGATTCCGAGTCGTCCCAATCTGAATTTCCAGGTCCGCCAGTAACGTTGCACCAAATGTCAGCTATGCTCCACATTTACAGCATCTTACCAGCTCCCTTTGGCGCACCTTTGGGTCCCAAAGATCTGCAGAAGCCTCAAGTCAGACTTCTGCCGACGGGTCTGCTGTCTGCACTGACTGCTCCTTGAACCCACTTGAGTTTCCACATCTGTTCTGGTGCCAGCTTCAGTTCTGGCTCCGTCCACTGTGCTGTTTTTCTTCTCATTGACACCCAAGGAGAATTTGTATCCCATTGTTCTTTCCCACTTGGAACAAAATGTGCCTCTACCAAGGCCGCGCCCTACTCTCAATAGGGCAACCCTACGAATTCGGATACATTGCCTTTACCACACGGTAGGCCTCAGATTTAACATTATGTTTTCAACACTGATTCAAACAAAGGCAATTGTTATGAAGGGGATGCTTTTGTCCCCCAATATGATTAGTAAAATGGGTATGAGGAACTACAGGAGGCCTGTGGCTTGGATACTTCTCCAGAAACTGACCATGTTTCTCCTCCCGCCACGGCCTCTGAGGTAAAGCACCTCCTTTGCTGCTGTTATGCAGAGGGTGGCAGAAGTTCTAAGCCTACAGCTCCCTACTTTGGAGGTGAAGACTAAGGTTCTGACAGAGGTACTGGACAAGCACCTACAGAACCTCTATTGCAATTTAATGGGGACCTCGCCCTCTCGCCTTTTGGCATTTCGGTGAAACCATTTTTGGGGCCAACAGTTGATAGGTAGGTTGCTTGGAACCATAGACCAGCCCTACATGACCCTGACTTTTTTTCATTTGAATCTGTTTTTATTTTAAAGGAAAAAGCCAGGGGGGGGGGTCTATCTGTACACAGCTTGTCGCCTACAACCCTTTACAGGGCCGGCCGCGTAGTTTAGGATAGGCATATAAGGTGATTGTGACTTTTTTAAACAACGTCCCATGCCAGAGATCTTGGTGATGCAAGTGTCCACTAATAAGGTTAATTCGAACACCTTCCACTACCCTGCCTGATTTGGAGTCTAAGAAAATAGGGACATTTGGTAAATGCATCTTTTTTGCCTTGAGTCGTGATCGGTGAATGCCAGGTGCCACCTCGGTTGCCACTTTCATGCCCTATTGGATATGGTGGCTCAAGTCTTACCAGCAGTTCCGGACTACCTCGAGGCATCCCTTACTCAAGCTATTCATGATTGCTGTGTCACCGCTACATTTTGAATTTTCTCATGCTTGGACATGACCGTCTGCTTATGTCGGGTAATGGGTACGTGTGACAGTTCAAAGCCATGACTGGGTCCACCCTAGAACATTTTAAAGAAAGCAGGGACACAGCATATTCTTTCGAGGCTACAGTAGGGTTTCTGGTACCACCAATGTCAGAGTCCATTACCTGCCCAGCTGGTCTCCCCGTGCTTTTTTGGCTGCAGTTTGCAAAGACGGTGCAACAGAAATTAAGTCTAATGTAAAGCTCAGTCCCCTCAGCATTACAGCTCCAAAACTGCATTAGTATGTTCTTTACGGTACAAAGCAACCTTGTTGGAGGTGGCATCTGATTTCTTTTTTCATTTTCTTCTTTTTCGTCCTCCAATCGGGGCAAGCCATCACTTCAGACCCGTAGGTCCTCCAAATTGTCCATTGGGTTGCCCCACCCCATTTATTTCCGTCCTGCAGCAAATCCTGCTGACAGAGGACCACACACCTTCTAGCAGTTAGATTTGCTAGCCGTTTTGGCTAAAAGGGGCCATAGAGAGAGTTCCAGTATGGGAAGTAGGAGCTGGGTCTTACTTCTGCGACTTCCTGATGCCGAAGGAGGACTGGAGGCCTTTGTCCTATTTGACCCATGCCATTTCAATGCCTTCCTGCTGAAGGACAGATTCAAGATGCACATGCTAGCCCAGGTACTGTCTGACCTAGGTCCCTGTGTTTGGATGGTGGCATTGAACCTGTAGGACACTTTAATTCCATATCCCCGTCCTGCAGGCCCAAAGGTGCTACCTCCAGTTCACAGTGGGCTAGGAGCATTTTCTGTTCACAGTGCTTAGTTTTGTTCTCACCAATGCCCCTTGGGTGTTCACGAAAGTGATGGCAGTGGTCGCATCACACTTTTGGAGGTCAGGGTACAAGTCTTTCCCTACCTCATTGACTGGCTGTTGAAGGCAGGCTCGCCACAGGCAGACGTAAACCACCTCCAGGTGACTCTGGCCCTCTTAACATCGTTTGGGCTCCCGATGAACATGGCAAAGTCACACCGGACTCCTTCACATACGGTCCTGTTTATTGGAGCTATTCTGGATATTATACAGTTTTGTGTCTTTCCCCCGGAGTGGAGACTCCAGGGCATTCAAGCCTATCTGTGTTTCAGCCTCTGTCCTGGATCTCTCTGCAGATGACTCTGAGGCTGCTGGAATTGCTGGCACTCTGCTGGTCAAACATGCCAGGTGTCATATGTGGGCTTTGTAGATGGGCCGCCAGTCCCAGTGGGTAAACACCAGGGAAATCTGTTGGATTGTATATAGATTTTAGAGGAGATGACAAACTATCTGAAGTGGTGACTGCTGACCCACAATTGGATCAGTAGCACACCCCTGTCCTTACCTCACCCAGAGTTGGTTGTGGTCATGGATGGATTACTGGCCTAGGAAGCTCATTTTGGAGAGGTGAAGATCAGAGGTCTCTGTTCTCTTGCAGAAACTCGACTCCACATTAATCTGCTAGAGCTGAAGGCGATTCGCTTGACATTGAAACCCTTCCTGCCCGCCACCAGAGGAAGTTTGGTACAGGTACTGATGGGCAACTTCTCTGCCCTGTGGTACTGAAGCTAGCATTGTGGGGTGGGGTTTTGGGTCCTATGCCAGGAGGCTCTGAAGCTTCCAAGTGGCTGTACCACCATTTAGTTACTTATAATCCCCCTTGGCAGGCGAACTCATATGCAGATGCCTAGCGGATAATGAATTGCAGTTGCATCTGAAGGTGGCCCAAGGCGTCTTACATCAATTTAGAGAAACCTGGTTTTATCTTTTCGCCACTGCTCAGGAAGCACTTTTTCACACTGGAGTTCCTCAGACCACTCTCTCTCTCAGAGATGTATTCCACCTTGAGTGGAGGTCAGGACTCCTGTATGCATTTCCCGGCCAGAGTTCTGAAAAGATCAATAACTGGGCCCTAGTCATCCTAGTAGCTCCTGATTGGGCCAGGAGAGTATGGTCCATAATGCATTAGACATGATTATAATTAGATCTTGCGTATTATGGTTCAGCGAGTGGAGGGCGACCTGATTTTAATTTTTTCTCTTTTGCTCCCTTTTGTGTATGAGCCAGGAGAGTATGGTACCTGGAAATCGTGGGCATGAGCATCTGTCCTCTGATCAAACTGCTGCTTTTAGAGGCTCTTCTGTTGTAGCAGCAAGGCAAGGTGCTGAACCCTCCGTCTCCTCTGAGGCCCACGAGGGATTCAAGCCTTCAGACTGTGGGTTGGATGATTTGAGCAGCATCTCTTTCACCGACCTGTCCTTTCTTCCTTCACCAGAGGCCATTGGAGGTGCTGGGCCTTGTGACCCGAGGCAGCATGCTACAATCGCTTAAAGCGGCGCAAGGAAGGCAAGGGGCTTCTGGGATTGCTTGGGGGGGGGGGGGGGGGCGCTTCTTTGGATGCACTTCTGTTAGTCAGAGCCTTTCCCCTGTCTTCCAATTTTTCCCAGGTTAGAGGCGGCGCAACCCCGTCCCTTTTCCTGTGCTAGTAGTTCTTCTATGAGTCTCTCAGTATGTGTCCGGAGCCAAGCCAAGCCCAAAGGTTCCTGCAGTCCAGCCCCAGTGAATCTACGCTTTGGGGTTGCTTGCCAGTATGTTCATTCCACTGCCTATGTTCGTCAGGGATAGAGGAGAAATTCTCGAATGGGGAGGAAGGGTGGGGCAGCAGGCCTCTGTGGCTACTTCCAGCTCTTCAGGCTATGTCCCGTACTACAAACGTGGTCACGGCCTCCCCATGACCACCACACCTCACCTCTATGGTTTCCGTTGCTAGCACCTCCTCTAACCCCGGCAGCGGCACCTCGGCCCTTCGGGTCCCCCAGCTCCAAACCAGGGCCCCCGCAGGCTCCGCTGCCTCCTCTGAGACAGGTTGCAGCCAGGGTCCCCCTCCCCCCTTGTGATGCTCTGCTGTGGCCGGCCACTAGCTCTGGCTCCACCAGTCTCTGCGGCCCGCACTCAGTCTGGGGATGAGTCAGTGGCTTTTGTCCCCCACACTGCTAACCATAACTATGAACCTCAGGCCTCGGATCGCCAGGCCCTCAGCTCTGCTTGGACGTAGACCTGATCAGGGGCTGCTCGGAGTATCAACTCTTCCCCCCCCCCGGCGTTGCAGCACACCGCGCTGACGCTGCTCAATTGCAGCCACACCTTGGCACGGGAGTGCCCACCGGGTCTGCCGAGCTTGCTGAACCTTGGGCCTTCCAAGTCCCTGGTACGTCATTCCGTGCTGTGCAGCCCCTCGTCAGTACCTTCCAGCCGCCTCCAATCCGTCAGTGGGAGCACCTCTGCGGTTGCCACTCGCTGCACTTTGGCTCCAGGGCTCACTCTCCAACAGCTCTAGCCCACGCAGAGGATTTCGCCGAGGGGGCTAGTGCACAATCCCCAACAGCCCCCTCTCTGCCGTTGTTGTTGGCTGGGGCCTAGCACGGCGTGAGCAAAGGCAGGCCGCCGCCGATCTGTCAGCGGCTGTGCCTCTATGCAGTCGCTGCTCGTTGTCCCCGGGATGCACACACCAGCTGTCCCAGCTCATGCAGGATGTTTCCCCGGGGAGGTGGGGTTTGCAAACCCCAGTGTTACCATCTCCGCAGCTACAGGGCGGGGCCTAGCCGGACGGGAGTGGAGAGACCAGGTAACACGTCCTAATGGATCGCCATCTTGGCCACGCCCCCTGGTCTCTTGTTAAACCACAAAAATTCAGGAGTAATAGTTTGTTGTTCTGAAATAAATTAATAGCCACATGAGAAATCATCCTCTGTACCCAATTACAGACAGCTCTATCATGTCAATATTTTAGGTGGCCATTTGTTAAGGTCGCAAATCATAGAGGGTATAGATTTCTCATTTAGCCCTCTAGTTTTATTAAAATAATTTATCTGAAAGAGACCGTAGTTATAGATTCCTTACCTTAGAATTACCCCCAGGCTTCAGATTCGGAGAAATTGTTTCGTAGCAGTACCCCTGCGGGTCGGTAGGTGGCGTAGGTCGACTCCGCATCCGCCGTCAGCGTCGTAGTCGCTGGGATGACGTTGCCGTGTTTTAGACTCCCACCCTCCCCACGCGCTAACGTCAGGTCTTTCTTTTTCCATAGCAGCCAGCGCAGACCCTGAGAGAGCATGCCCCTTAGTCACTTTTTAACTAACCCTTTTTTCGAGTTTTGTCGATGTCTTTTTGAGTCTTCAACCCCTGGTGCACGAGGGATGTCCCATTGTCGGACCGGCTTCAAGCCCTGTGACTCCTGTCACAAGTTGATGTCCGTCACCAATCCGCACCTCGTGTGCCTTTGTTGCCTGGAGCGTGACCACGATCCGAAGTCGTGCTCCGACTGCACGGCCATGAACCGAAGTCCTTGCGGGAGCAGTCCCGAAAGCTTTTGGAGGCCCAGAAGTCCGCTCCGTGCTATTCGAGGTCGAGAGGAAGGTCGTGGGACCATTCCTCTTTGAAGTCTTCGCACTCCTCCGGTAAGTCGAAGCACAAGAAGAAGGCAAAGAAGCACCGTTGCTTTTTGGCTTCTCCCCTTTGGTCGGCCGACACGACGTGGGACCCGGAACGTCATCACTCTCTGGCTCCATCTTTGGAACCCGCTTCTGGTACAACTCTGCGCTTCCCTCCTTTCCTTTTCTCGGAGCTGGAGCTTCCCCTGCCCAGCATCGAGCTTTCTACGAAGCGCTTCACAGCATCTTTCGGCAGCCCGACTCCTCCGCCGCACCTTCGGGCCCCGTGGACTCAGGTGGGGCCCTCGGCCTTTGAGGCCAGCAGCTTCGGCTCTGGCGCCGGAAGGCCCCGAGGATCCAGGTCTGGATCCGGATCAACGCCGGTCGACCTCACAGTACCTTCCCCGGCGCCGATCCCAATGACGCCCCAACGCTGGTTGTGCCCCCAACTGACATCGATCCCAGCCTCGCCCCCACTTGGACCTGGTGCCGGAACGACATTGACCGACGCTGGTACCAGCGCCGAAGGGTACTTTTGTACCTCTTTTCATCCCTGGCGTTCCCTATCACTCTGAGTGGCAGCCAGATGAGGAGGACTGGGAGGGGTCTGTTGACCCTCTAGCAGACCAACTTGAGCCGGACTGGCAAGAGGAGTTTGGTGATGCCAGTAGTCTGGATACCTCCCCAGACTTTGGTATTCTTTCTCCCCCTACTGTGGCCATGGAGGAGGGGTCTTCCTACGCTGTGGTGTTGCGTAGGGTGGATGAGACCTTGGGCCTTGAGTATCCTACGGTGGCTGGCAGGACTAACCTCCTGACTGCTGGCAGCAGCCTCTTCGGAGCCCATGTTGCCATTTAATGACATCCTTCTGGGCACTTGGTCCAAGCCCAGAACCAGGGCTTCTGTGGACAGGATGATTGCTTGACGCCACCGCCCGGCCCTGGGCGACTCATTTTTCCTCTCCCTACACACTACCCTTGAGAGCTTGGTGGTCCAAGCCTCATCCTCAAAAGGTCATGCAAGTGCTGCCATAGTGCCTGGAGGAGGCAAGGGCCCTGCTCACCTGTGCTGTTGCTGAGGGTCCGTTAAGTTCACCATCCTGTGTGGGCTGGATACTGCCGACTCGTTTCCATGTCGGTAGCCCTTAGGCGCTACGCCTTGCTGAGGACGTCTGGCTTCTCTGGGGATGTCCAGTCCACACTTTAGGAGATGCCCTTTGATTGCCATTGCCTGTTTGGTGACAAGGAGGACAATACCCTCAAGCGCTTCAAGAATTTTAGGGCCACAGCCTGATCCTTGGGCCTCGCAGCAACCTCTCGCCCTGTGCAGTCTGCCGTTTGCCCCTTTCATAGCTACGGAAGGGGTGTCCCACTATGTTCCGCCCAGAGCCACAGGTGAGTAAGCTTCAAGCCTTATCTTCCATACCTCCCTTTCTTGCTGTCCATCTGGACAAAGTAGTCCTCCGTTCTAGGCCCTCTTTTCTGCCCAAAGTGGTTACCTCTTTCCACATAGGCCAGACCATCACATTGCCCACCTTCTTCCCGCCTCCTCACCCTTCCATAGAGGGGGAGAGACTCCCCCGTCTGGACCCAAAATGTGCGTTGTCTTTCTACCTTGACCTCACTAAAGACTTCCGGGTGGACACTCAACTCTTCGTGGGTTATGTGGGTGCCAAGAAAGGCCGGGCAGTGCACAAACGTACCATCTCTCGATGGGTTGTCTTAAGCATTAAGATCTGTTATTATTTGGCGAAAAAGGAACCCTCAGTAGCTCTGCGCGCCCACTCTACCAGGGCGACGGCAGCCACTACTGCTTTGGGACGCGGAGTTCCGTTGGTTGATATCTGCCAGGCAGCCACGTGGGCATCCGTGCACATGCTCACAAAACATTACTGTCTGGACAGCCAAGTCCGGAGAGACGACTTTTTGGGCCGTTCTGTTCTCCTGGACTTCATGGTGTGAACTTAGTTTGCAGACCCACCTCTGGGATTACCATTGCTGGGGTATCTATTCTAAGGTAAGGAATCTATAACTACGGTCTCTTTCAGATGAACAAGTTACTTACCTTCGGTAATGATGTATCTGTAAGAGACAGTAGTTATAGATTCCTTACTGCCCACCCATCCTCCATGTTCTGCGAACTGACTTCTAGGGATAGGGACTCCCTTACAGGGCCCTAGTTATGTACACCAGTGGTCAGTGTTTTGCATGGCTCTGCGCTTCTGATGTGGAAAGTAGGGTCAGAACTGACGTTAGAGCGCAGGAGCGGTGTCTAAGTAGACACTGCAACGTCATCCCGGCAACCACGATGCCGACGACAGACGTGGAATTGACCGACGCCACTTAGACGCACAGTGGTACTGCTACGAAAAATGTCTCCGGATCCAGTCTGACGCCTGGGGGTAATTCTAAGGTAAGGAATCTGTAACTGCTAATGTCTCTTACAGATACATCTTTACCAAAGGTATGTAACTTGTTATTTAATCCAAGACCTAAATGTTTGAAAGAGTTCGATTGGATTATTAAACCAAAGTTAGTGATAATATTTTAGGTTCTGAAGATATAATTGGCCATAGCGTTTGATTTTCAGAGACTGGATAATCACTTCAGTCCAAAAAGCGATGGTACTTTTTGCTCAAGCTGTGATAGTAAAAGGATAATACCGTAAGCCTCAGCTGGTCCTTTAAATGTGTTGTTTCCAACATTAATAACCTTTAGTTCATGGCATATGAGCTGTAGATCACCTGCTTTGCATACTCCTGCCACCTAGTGTTGGGTCCGGATGTTTGCAAGTTGTGTTTCTTCGAAGAAGTCTTTCCAGTCACGAGGTAAGTTGACTTCTCCTTTCGCTGATAGTGCGCATGGGCATCGACTCCATTGTCCGCCATCGGGTTTGGACGTGTATTGCTGTGCTCCAGTACGAAACAGTTCTTCGGGTTTCCCTCAATGTGCAATCCACTTACCCGTGACATTGTTTTTAATCGTGTATCCCATTTCTTCGCGCATCATATCAGATGTGTAAAAACTCTATTTCGATCGGAAAATTCATGGGTGGCTGTCGGTCCACCTCGCAGTCGAACGATCGGACTCCATTTAAATTCTGCCCTCGGTGGCACATGAAGTTCCCGCGCACCGACTCACACGGAGTGTGCAACTTGTGCTTATCTCCGAAGCACAACGAACAGAACTGCGACACGTGCAAATCATTCCGCTCGAAGAAAACGCTCCGCGACCGTCTGACTCAACGTCACGAAATGCAGAGCCAAAACACTGGGTCCATTCCGGACCTCTTCAGAGATGATTCAGAGCAAGAGACCTATGATGCACTATGGGCCGAGGAAGAAGAACAGGAAGAACCTGTTTCCGTCTCAGAATCTGTCTCCGATATCGACGAAGATTTTCCGCAAGGTCAGCGTATCGTGAGTACCAACCCTCCCTTGCCCCAAAGTCCAACTCAGCCCAAGCAAAAAGGCTCCGGTCCCACCTCCGCCTTCGGGCCATGGTTGGCATCGTTAAAATGTTTCCAACGCCCCGCCTTCTGCCTCGGCACCGAAACATGCAATGAAGCCTTCCGGCTCAGGATCGTTTTGGCCACATTCGAGCACCGAGCCCAAACCTTCAGCCTGAAACAGAAATCAGTCGCGGAGCCGGTCCCTTCGACACCAAAACAAAAATCCGCTTCGGATCTGAAAACACCGGCATCAAAAATCTTGGCACCAAAACACAAAAATGCTCCTCTACCACAACAGTAGCCCCGTTTCGACGCCCCACCTTCAAAACAGGACCCGAAACAGAAAGAACAGTATATTAATCCTAAAACTGGACATATTTCTACTAAATTGCCACATAAACGTAAACCTGATGAAGAGTACACTTATCATATTCCTCTAAAAAAGAAGCATGTTGGTACTAACCCATCTACTCCTCCGCAGTCATCTCCTTCCCCACAAAACCAGCATTTACTAATTACAACTACTAATTCACCACAACCACCTGATGATCAGGATGACGGAAATGGGGGAGATAATACTCTGCCTGCAGACCCCTGGAAGGATAATAATACTGACTCACCCACAGACAATGATCCTGACCTTTATCCCACAAAGCCTTCCCCACCAGATGACCATGTAGGTTATATAGAACTATTGAGTAGGGCTTCTGGATATCATGGGGTTCAAATCACATAGGCAATCCCTAGAGAAGGACTTTCTATTTGAGACTCTTAGTAGCTCATAAAGATCAAGCTACATACTTCCCATGCTCAAAGGCATGTTGAGGCATGCTTAAAACATTTTTAAAGACCTGGTTTGTGCAGGCATTCTCACTCCGAGAATAGATGAAAAATATAAACCTGCACCATCAGATCCAGCTTTCATTAAAGGCAAATTACCATTAGACTCTTTAGTCGTTTCTAATGCCCGTAAACGGGCCAGTTCACAGACGTCAGTAGATGCCCCCTCCAGAAAAGAGTCTAAACTAAGACGCCTCCGGGAAACGAGTAGCCGCCCAAACAGCAAATCACTGACATATTGCTAATACCCAGGCCCTTCTAGCCAGAAACGATAGAGCGCACTGGGACGAACTGGATCAATTGCTCCAATTTCTGCCAGATGAGCAAAATCCAAAGCTCAAGACTTGATACATGAAGGAACCTCATCTCTAATTCTTCAGTCATATGTGCTTTAGATGCCGCTGACACTGCAGCTAGAGCAATTAACACAAGTGTATTCAGGGCTCTCAAAATCCCCAAACGTTTACTAGACCTGCAGATCTATGACTTAAATAAACTACTCGACCTAATTCTAATGCTATTGACCCATAAACAGGTTTCAAATTGTGATCCTGGCAAGTATTTTAATTCACAGAGACGCCATTTTCTTTTTTATCACATATGAGAGCACCTTCAAATACCCAAATTGGAAATAGTCCCATTGCTTCTACTGTTGGCTCCAGGATAGCTATGGAGTGTCATTACATTTCTAATGAAGACTTGACAAAACCGGTATTCAAGGCGTACTGGGGTAACTTCCATAAGACGCAATCAAATGCGATTTTGGTGTTAAAGACCACTGCTGTAGGATGTCACCTCCCACTAGGACACTGACCAAGAATTGTTCCCCTAGAAGCAACCTTTAACAACCTTGATTGCTGGGCTAAAGATATTCTTTTTGTTAAGCGTTCAAAGTAGTGGGGAGTGCTTTAGTGTGCACCGTCCTATCGGGTGGCATTTCAGAGGAACTGAGGGGTCTTTGTTGGGCTTTGAGATTGCTGCAGTAGTAGTTTCTGCCTCCATCCCCAGTGTGAGCCAGTTTCCACAAGGGTGTGTGATACATGTACGACCAGGACTTTGGAAAACTGTACGGAAGGATGGTCTGGAACAAGTGCTCAGTTTTTGGGTATGGATTGTTTGTCTTCCAAAATTTCAATTGATCATAGGGCAAATCTAACTTCTGCATACCATATTCAATAATTGTTGATTAAGAAATCCTTTGTAAGAACTGATTAATCTCAGAATTGGGTGTCAGTTTCAGAATGTAATTTCTGATACTTCTTTCCTGCTTTCATCTAATTCCTGACCGATGGTCTATCTCTGACCTGAGTGCTGCTCCAGAGGATCTAATTTTATCAGCTTGTTCTTTGTCGTGCGTCATGTCTGATCTGCGTGTAACAGCTCCTTGTCTGGTTCTCTGATGAGCAATGCTGCTTGAATGGCTTCTGGCACATTTACACAGACTTCTCGGATTTCCTGTTCGTTTAGGATACTGGTTTTCCTGACTATCAATAAGACATGAACTTGCTGGTGGTGGAAAGTGTGCAGCACCATTTCACGACGTGAAGAATAGTGTTCCTTATTAGAAAGAAGATCTGCCTATTCTTGGGTATCGTGCTAACATGATGCCTGCTAAGACCACTTGTGTGCCACAAGCAGGTGAGTGTCTGTAATCCACCTCCTTTCCAGGGGATTTTCTCCAGATATATTCAGCAGTGCAGAGGAGGGTAGATGCTCTAAACGAGGACGGAAGACTCCCTACACTCCCTTGTGGTTGCCACCATGCCTGGGGAAGCCATGGTTGTGAACATATATATGCCTGAGGATGGCAGAAGTTTTTCCTCTCACATTGCCTTGACAAGAATTAAAACCTGAAGTGGTTTGTTATGTTATGTTAAAATACATTTATAAAGCGCACGTACACCAGGGTGGTTTCTTGGCGCTACTTTGATTGATACCCAAGTCCTAAAGAGTTATTCAAAAGCCTGTTGAAATAACCAAGTTTTAAGAAGGCTTCTGAAGCCAAGGAGATTGGTGCAGAAGCGGATTTCAGAGGGGAGGGAGTTCCAGAATATGGGGGCCAAGATAGCAAACCTGGAACCACCAGTGCGCTTTAATTTAAAAGAGGGGAGGGAGTTCCAGAATATGGAGCCCGAGATAGCAAACCTGGCACCACCAGTGCGCTTTAATTTAAAAGGGGGAATGGACAAGAGTTGCTTGTGGGCCGAACAAAGATTGCGTGTGGGAGTGTTCGAGGCATGTGGGCTGCTGAATTCATATCTGTGCGTAGATCGGCGCCTAGTGTTGGGTCCGGATGATTGCACATTGTTGTCCTGGAAGAGTCTTCGAAGTATCACTAGATAGGTGGACTGACTCAATCTGGGGCTTCATAGTGAGGTCCTGACTCATTATTACTCCAAGGCTCTTAGCCGAGCTAGATGGAGAGGGAGCCTGCCCCAGCTCCCTGGGCCAAAAATGAGAGCCCCAGGGTTTCTTAGTGATGCCACCAGTTAAAACCAACTCCGTCTTGTCCGGATTGAGTTTTAGATGGTTACTGTTCATCCACTGACTGATGAACAGCATGGTAGACTGAAATGCGTGGATCGACTCCGAAGAGTTGCTGATGGAAAAAAAAGTTGGAAATCGTCAGCATAATTAAATGTACAGACTTGGCGCTCTTTCAGGGCTCAGACAAAAGGGAGAAGGTAAAGATTAAACAACAGGGGGGAAAATGAAGAGCCCTGAGGGACTCCACACAAAATTGTCATTCTAGAGGCAGTAAACTGGGCAGTACAGACTGCCTGGGATCGATTTTCCAGAAAGGAGCTAATCCAGTCCAGAGCAAGTCCCGAGATTCCCGCGTCCCTCACACGGTCGATCAAAAGACTATGGTCAACCATGTCGAAGGCAGCGGAAATATCAAGCAGGACGAGAGCCTGCGAGGAACCACCATCGACCTCACTACGGAGAGTGTCCAACACTGTAAGGATCACCGCCTCTGTAGAATGAGCTGGGCGGAACCCTTCTTGGTGGGAGTCCAGAAATTCGGATTCCTCAAGAAATCAGTGAGACATCTCGTAACATAGGCTTCTAAAACCTTGGCTAGGTAAGGAAGAAGGGAAATTGATCGATAGTTGGTTAAGATTAGTGGATCCGCGCCCACCTTCTTCAAAAGGGGGACAACAGTAGCCTCAAAAGTAGTAGGGACAATACCCTGGGACAGCGACTCATTTAAGAGATTGAGGGCAGTAAAAATTTCCTTCAAAATGCTTGGAGGGCAGCAGTCAGTGGGGGAGCTAGATTTGACTTTAGAACGTATATCCACAAAGGTATGCTCACAGATTATAGGGAATTACGTGAAGGTGCTATGATTTCGGGTGGAACGAGAGCTTGAATCCAGATTTTGGCTAGTCTGAATACTGGACTTTATTTTTTTAATTTTATCAATGAAGAAGAGATTTAAAGAGTTGTTTAAAGTTTGGGATGGGGTAGGCTTGATTGAGTTTCTGATGGGGTTAGACAACTCATTCACAATGGAGAAGATCTCCTTTGAGCGGTTAGTTGCAGAAAGGATTTTAGAAGACAAGTATATCGCTTTGGCAGTCAGGATGCATTTTTTATATGTTTTCAAGGTATTCAAATAAGGCCATTTGTCTTCGGGTAGATAGTTACGTCTCCACTTTCTTTCCAGTTGCCGTAGGGCTAGTTTTTGATTTTTCAGCTCAGTGGAGAACCATGTCTGAGTGTCATGGCGACGGGTGGTGTAGGTCTTCCTGGGAGGCGCAGGTCTTCCTGGGAGGCGCTAACTTATAGCTGGCAGCCAGTAACCAGCTAGTTAACTGTGCATCAGCCAAATTAATAGAAGAGTTAGCTGAGGAGTCGTTTTAGCAAGTGAGTCGAGAAATGAGCGTTTCTCAATCTTATTCCAATTTCTACGTATGCCCCCTCCTGAGCTAGTGGTTTTGATCGAAAAATTGTCATGAATAGTGAATTTGATTATATGGTAGTCTGACCATGTACACGGTAAGACTGCTACAGGGTACATGGTAATGTTGACAGTCCAGACCTGGTCAAGGATATGCCCCTTGATATGAGTGGCCATGGACACCTGTTGTCTTAGGTTCAGTCTTATAAGTAGCTCAGCAAGTTCAGCCAATTGGGGACTGCCAGATGTATCATTTTTTCCCAGTAGTTAAAGTCCCCAATCAACATGACTTTCCCGTTGTTGGTAACTAAATGCGCAACCTGTTCACCCAAGGAATGAGGGAACAGGGGCATCCTTTAGGGAGGCCTATAGAGTAAGACGCACACTAAAGGGGCAGTATCAAATTCTAATTCAAGTTTTATTACCAAATATTTATTATGTAAAAAAGCCAAACCTATCGTACCTGTTCTGTGTAAATAATGATGCCCTACCCGGAAATGGAGAAGTGCCGGGCTGCCGGTATGTTACAAAATTATTTTGTTGGACATTTGGTTGAGACCTGTAGTTGGATTGCTTTTTTATCTGCAGTTTTAGTTATAGGCATGGACATTTTACCATTCCTGGCTTTGGTCTCTTGCTAAACCACAAATATTTAGAAGTAATAATAGTTAGTTCTGAAATAAATGAGTTTGGAGCCACAGGAGAAATAATCCTCTTTGCCAATTACAGGGAAGCCATATCATGTCAATATTTTAGGTGACCATTTGTTGATCAGGTCGCAGACGATAGAGATCATACAATTCTCATGTAGCTCTCTTGTTTTATCAGAATCGAAGGCCTAAATGTTTGATTAGATTAGATTGCACTGCTAAACGAGAGTTAGTGATAATAATTTAGATGCAGAAGATATATATGGCTATAGTTTTTGATTTGCTGAAACTGGATAATCACTTTACATTCCCAAAATCAATGGTACATTTTTCTTCATGCTGTGCTAATAAGAGGATACTAAAATAAGCCTCATCTGGTCCTTTAAATTTACTATTTCCCACATTAATACCCTTTATTTTGCTGGCCTTCCTCATTCCTCATACTGAAGCTCATGGAGGGAGTAATACATCATAGCCGTGAAGTGCCCATTGCTTGCGGTGTCATTCTCCAGACTTCCTGGATGTATCTGTACCTTTAATCAGCCACCGATGCCTCGGATCCGTTTATTATTGCTTGACTGTCGATTGTTTTTTTAGGTCTTAGGTGATGGTGCACTCTCAGTACGAGCCATGACTAAGCTCCTCGTCTTCGCCAATTCACCAGGGAGAATCATCTCATTTACTGGAGTGCAGAGTCAGCCTGCCCCCCCTCCCATTCCTTGCAGTGCTGCATCAATCACATGCATCTACACTCATAGTGCTGCATAAATCTCATTCTCAAACCTGCTGAGTCAGCCCAAGGTTAATCTTCTCTCTCTTTCGGTGTACACTCTCGCTCCTTTCTCTTTCTAACCTCTCAGATTCTATTTAATCTCTGTTCGCACTCCTTCCCCAGTCTCTCACTTCCTCCACACTCCGTTATTAGCAGAGGAAGCATGCCATGGAGGATACAATGTTCATGGATGTCAAACTCTTGACTTCTGTAGTCCGTCTTCTTCTCTTCTTAAAACGCATTATGCTTATATACATTCCCTGCTGTGGGTAAGGTACTACTTACGTCCATATCGGCGCAGTATCAAATAGAATTTGTTCTTTGCAAAAAATAAAAGCCTTCAACCCTTGAGCACATCTCATAGCCTAACAACCGATTTCACAGTTCCCTTGACTTCTTAGAATGCTGAGGTAGCCCTAGAGCGGCCTCGCTTCTCACATGCAATGCTGCATCATCCCAGATGACGTCTGCCCGCTGTCAGTCAGTCCTGCATTACTCCTAGAAAGGTTCCCCGCACATGCACTGCAGTGGCACAAGAGTTCTCTCCACATATCACAGAGTACTTGGATAAAACAAACATTGAGGTGACAGAATGGAGGAGTTCCAAACTCACTCCAAAACATTAGCAAAATGCTAGAGTGTGATGATACACGTTAATTTTACAACTCCACTTTATTTCCAACGTGCTTCTATTGCCAATACCTTACATTCTGGAAACCCAAGCCAGTTGAAATGACCATCTAACTGACTTGTAACATTTATAACCGTGCAATACCTTTTACATGCAAGATCTGTGCAGTTCTTGAAATTAAGGTGTCTTACAATTGACTTGCTTTTCTTTTTGAAGACCCTCCGAGGAAGGAACTGATGGATTGCGAGGGGGAATGAGTTTCTAAATTTGGACCAGATAGAGGCCTTCAAAACCGCCTTAAAGCAAGACACAGATACAGTGTTGGGGACCATCACTTCTGAAGTTTGGCAGGTGGAAACGGCTGGCTATAGAACGAAAGACCTCTCAGTTACAGCTTCTTGAGTCTTCTGAAAGTGGGCAGTGGAAGTGAAAGTGGGCAACACACATTGAAGAGAATTCTCTCCTTAAGGCAGAGCAACTTTCTCCTAGCTAAAAGCCTTTCTCAGTCAACATAAAGTGCTTTATATTAACATGCAGTCTAACAAAGGGAACGGTTCTCACAGCCACAGGTCATCACTAGGACATCCTTGATAAGTGGTAGCCTTACAGCCCAAGGCTATGGAAAAGGGAATTTCACATAAATGTATTATAGATGAAGATTGTAGTACAGGAGCTTTCCCAGACCAACAATTACAAAATTGTACAGATGAGAACAAACATGACAAAACACTAATGGCTTGCACTCGTTCCTTTATCAACTGTGAAAGAAGGCTCTCCACATAAGGCATTTGGCTATAGAGACATGTCTTGTGGTACGTAAAATGGAATGCGATATGCATCTTGGACCCGTTTCGCAAACTGCATTTTGCAGTACATAAAGTAGTACTATAGTTTTTTTATTTGAGTTTTATATAGCCCTGGCTAGATCCGGAGGTATCAGAGCACTTTACAGAAGGAACTGCGAGTTGCAAGTTACAAATTTTACATAAGTTACACAGTGATTACATAGTAACAACAAGAGTTACTAGCAAATAGCCTATAAGGACACCTGATGAAACCACAATAGCACAGTAGTATGCATTACTTGTGTGTGGCGGAACAGAGACAGGGAAAGGAAAACGGGGGAGGGGAATTCTGATAGTCAAGGAAGGTAGGAGGGGGAAAATCCAAGCAGTCCGTGTGAAAGACTGATAAACCAAGAAGAACCGTGAAAAACAATGTCCGATGTCTGGCTGGGTAGGTGACGGCAAAGGGGTCCAGACTCCTCTGTAGCGGCTTAGGACAGCTCCACCGGGCAGTGGCCAAGGGTATTCGGTCTACGAGGTAAGTACAAACAGTTTCGGTTTCTGCCCATGGAGCATCATCAGATTTCAATCAATGGTAGCGCTGGCTAGACCCGGAGGTATCAGAGCACTTTACCAGAGGATCGTAGAGATTAGAAGGGGGTGCCAGTCGCTGTGAGTCCAAGAGGTCACCAGTAATTAATTAATGGATGCTGCGTAGTACCCCACAAAGTATGAAGTCGGTGTGCCTGGGGAGCTCTCTACACGCTCCAATTACTGGAACAGACCTCCAGGCGCAATAGGGTGGGCACACAGCAGCTCCCAGGTCTCCCAAGACGGATCAGGCAGGTCAGAGGGGTCAAAGATATTGGGGCCAAAATAGTATTAAAGCTGAGAGCCTATTGGGCTATGGTGGAAATGCATTGCCTGCTCCTCAGTCACTCAGAGCTGCACAGCGTGTGGTGGAGTCTCCTTCCAGCTGCGCCCGGTCACCGCGCCGCAGCGAACCAGCCTAGGATGTCGGACTCTCACTTCCGAGCGCCGCCGTCCAAAACACGTCCGCGCAGAGCTCGGCTACAGGTCAGGGGGCACGGCGCCCCATAGCTTGCTGCAGCTTAAAAAGCTGTATCTGCATATTGATGCGGAGCATGAAGCGGCCCAGGACGGGACTGCAAGTGGCGAGCGCCATTTTGTGAGTGATTGCCTGGCCGCTCCTTTCCCCACTGTGGTACTACTCACAATTACAAATTGCAGTTCACAAACCTAGGTCCGGAGACCTGTTCACACACAGGCATACATTTTTGTAGTAAATGTATAAAGACTGGGGATTAGCTGGAAAAAAGGTGAATACTTACTACTGAATGGAAGGGATTTATAAATAAAAAAAACACACACATACACTCAAAGTGAGTAAGACAATTGCAGTGCACACAATTCACTTCTTATGTTACTATATCCCTGTGTCAAAACAGGTTTAAATGTACACCAGTCCAGCCGTGGAGTAAGTCAAGTGGCCCACCACTGGTACTGCAAAACACACCAATGAAAAATAATGGAGGCATTGAATAAAAAAAAATCTTTATATTAGCTTAACATTTCAAATTAAATATTTTAAGTGATTAAAAAATTGTGTAATCCTTTTTTTTATTTTTTAAATAACATTAATTTAAAAATAAATTTGAATTCAACTTTTAAACTTTTTAAAAAAATGTAAAACGTTTTTCGATTTAAATGTGGGGAATATTCATATTTCTCCAGTATTGGGGTATCTTTCATAGATTCGCCTGCCTGAATCATTCCCCGTCGTCGGAGTGAGACTAACGGGGAATGATTCAAGCATATGAATCTATGAAAGATACCAATACTGGAGAACCACTGATTACAGGTAAGTAACTTTTGATCTTTTTAATAGTTTAAAAAGAGGATTTATAAATGCAATTAATATATTTACATTTTATTTAATTTGAGGTAGTGTACTGAAACATTTTATTATACTGTTTCAAGGTTAGTAATGTGAATTTACATACATAATATACAATAAACCTATATTTATTTTTTAAATCCAACTTTATTACATTTTCATAGGGAGATCGCCTTTTCATGGCAAGGTTAATAGACATTTAGGAGGCTCCACCCCCTCTCTGGAGCAGGTAGAGACATACAAGTTTACACCGAGGGATAAATCTCCACTCAGAAGTGGTGAATAGCAACAAAAAACGGAGAGTCACACCTCGGTATAGTAGTGAATATACACAAGTATACATACATGTGTCTTTACTTTGGTGAACTGGGCCAGTTCAGTCTATGCTTAATAGACTCCGATGAATGAGAATAAACCATGCTTTTCGAGAGTGCGACTCGGGCAATCAGTTTTTGGTACATAGGACAACATAAAATGCTAACACAAGGCATATAGGTACCCAAAAAGGGAGTCCTTCGTGAATACATTGTTAATAGATTAGTACAGGGCATTTGCTTTTTCAGCGAGCCTTCAAATACTGAAGTTGATCAGGCGATGCACATATCTCAAAGTCAATGTCACTAATATAGTCCACTTGGGCAACACATGCATGGAATTTTTAACTAATAGGGGTGTTTATTTCCTCTCATAGATATCTTCACTCACTGGGCATTACTATGGCTCAAGGGTGGTCAGTCTGGTCAACCCCATTTCCATGAATATTATTAAACCGTGAACGTTGTGTTTGGAACAAATCTGCTTTCTCACACTGACCACTATTCATCGAATGCAAGAACTTTATCTCTGATTTCCAGAGGCCCATGAAGGGGGCTCCTCATTGGTTACTTTGCTTCTACATGCTTTCTTTTTTCTAAGTCCTGGCTCAAAGATCTTCGAGTTGTCAGCCCTCTTTCCCTAACACAGGATCTTTAGACAAGTGAAGGATTTAAAACGCATATAACATTTGCTTAATTTGATTGCATGCCTCCTAAGGTGTTGGTCTTTGCTTATCAGCATTGCTCCTCAAACAACAATTATGTCCTAGCAGGTTTCAGAAAATCCTCAACAATGTCTGAACACAAGAACAGGAGACAAAGGTTCATCTCTGGCTAATAAGTAAGGAGGTTAATCCTCTTAATTGTTTTGTGAACAGTCTCATGCGTTTATCAAAACTTCTGATTGATTGAGACTTTCACATTGTTGCATGCAAAAACTAGTTGGTGTCAGTATATTTTTACAGAAAGGGACCCCAGGGAAGCATATTATTTTGAAACAACGTAATCAAATGTCATTTAGTTGGCCTATTACCATTTCCTTACATTCTGAAGGCTTATGGCCAAAGGAATTACAAACTTATTGCAGTTTAGAAGAAAGCATGTCTGCTATGTTTTATCCCCATCATGGTGCCTCTTCAGAGAAGGTGCTTCACAACATTAATGTTTGATGCCTGATCCTATTCTGCTTTGAAAGGACTGAAGAATACAATTCCCGTAATATGCCTTTTATTGCTCACCATATTGAAGATGCCCGAGTAGCAGTCTGCAGAACCATCATTGCAAGATGGGTAAGGTAATGAATCTCAAATTACTCTTATTTTCCATGAGTCATCTTCCACTGCAACTATGTATGTAGACAGAAGAAAGCAGGCTTCAGTTGGACTCTTAAGGGACATCTACATTGTGTCTCCTTAGGCTAACCCACATTTCACATAGCAATGCACTCTTGGTGCATCCTCTTGCAGTAGCGAACAGTTGGTTCTCTTCCAGGGGATCCTCATCAATAGTCATAAGCATTAGAATATTCCCGCCCATGCGCGGGACCCCGGAAACAATATATTATATGTGCCCCACATATATACACTCATATATATATATATATATATATATATATATATGCAATTGCAGCCAAATAAACAGTAGAGCTGAATTATGCTGTAAATAATTTCCACCATACATGAACATTTACATGAGAAACAACACCAACGTTTGTTTAGAAACTGTTTTAATGCTTAGAAAGCAGTAGAAATTCTTATAACTCACTGAAAGCATAGAAAGCTCCCAGGCTGCGTTGCAAACACACAGTCTAAAAAGACTGAAAAGCTAACCTGTAGCAGCATGCAACAAAAAACTAACACCGTGCCTTTAAGGCACTCATGACCCCCAGTATCCCATCATGCCTCAGGGGTGACAGTTAGGTCAGTTGTTCTTTCCGGCTCCTTCAGGAAGGATCCTGGTAACACAGCTCCACTAATTTCTGTTTTCTGACAGAAAATTACTTCATTTTAACAACTTTTTCTACTTACTTTGACATTTTACATCTAGTCAAGTAAGAAACTGTCTTTTTAAGTCAGTTTAGTGAGCATTTTCAGCTGAGAATGCCTTCTCTTTTTGACAAATGTCCTTCTTGTGGCAACAAGAAAGCAAAATCAGACAACCACAACGTTTGTATTCTGTGTCTGCCTGAAGAACATGATCCAGGCACCTGTCCTCACTGCGAGCACCTGTCAGGAAGAACTCTCAAAGACAGGGAGAGAATTCGCTTTTATGGCCTGGCTCACAGGTCATCCAGAGGAATGTCTCCGGTGAAGAAGGGCTCCAAGAAGGCTAGAACATCTTCGAAAGAAAAGTCTTCACACCCTTCAGCTTCAGCGTCAGGCTTGGCGCTGAGGGAAAGCCACCGGTGGGTCATTTATCTTCAAAACTACCGTCGGCGGCGGGCTCGCCGTCGAAAAGAAGACCAGGTACGTCGACGTCGAAGGATCCAGCTCGGTCGTCGAAATCCCCTTCGAGGGACGTCATTCCTCCGTCTGCGTCAACCGGGCGACGTTCGGCGTTGAGAAATGTGACTCCGCCACCGTCAACCGGGCGACGGTCGCCATCGAGGGAGGTCACTCCGCCGTCGTCATCCAGGCAACGACCGGCGTCGAGAAGTGTGACCCCTCCGCCGTCGTCTAAGAAACGACGTTCGGCGTCGAGGACCAAGACCCCCCCGCCATCGACACCAAAAGATCGATCGATCGGCGTCGAGGAGGCAGTCTCCGTCGAAGTTTCATCGACGCTCGGCGTCGAGGGTGACCAATACCCCTCCGCCTTCGTCGCACAGACATTCAACGTCTAGAGAGGTATCCGTCGACGGCTAGTCATCACCGTTCGAGGGAGGCTCCGCCGTCGGCTGCTCATCGCCGTTTGGCGTCGAGAGAGCATAGATCCTCGCATCAATCGCCGTCGAGACAGTCTATGTCAAGACTGATGGCTCCGCCGACTCCCCTAAAGCATTCGGCGTCGAGAGAGAGACATACGACGCCAGAACGCTAGACGGCGAGACATTCAGAAAGAGCTCGATCGTCGTCGAGGAACTCTGTGATCATGGTTACGGAGTCAGCTTCTCGTCATTCCACTTCACAGTCTTCTGGCTCCTCAGCAACATCCTCAAGATCCAGAAGTCCTGTCCCCAGAACTCCTGTGCGTCAGCCAGATCCTTCGGCTGCGGAGGTCAGACTGTCACCCAGATGGTACAAGTCATTGGATCATTCGCGAGAGTCGGGGGCTACCAAGCATATGCGCGAATATGTCAGTCCGCAGCACAGATCTCCTCTCCAGAGGCTGGTGGATGAAGTGGACAGGCGTAGTCCTCCCAGGCGCCAAGCAGACAAATCGCCTGAGAAAACCAACCAGGTCCCACTCTCCCAGAAGGGAAGATCCGTTTCGATCTCCATCTCTCAGAAGAGAAGATCCGGTCAGGTCGCGTTCACCTAGAAGAGACGATCCGGTCAGATCGCGCTCTCCTAGAAGGGATGACCATCCAAGAAGATCACGTGAGAGGAGGGCACGGTACTCACCGTAGGCGTCGAAGAACTCGGTCTACTTCATCTACCTCTTCTACCAGGTCTTCCAAGAGGGATTACTCTCCCACGCTGATGGATAGTCCTATTTCTCGATCCTCTCCAGTGGATGACATCGGCACTTATCTAGATGTCCTGCAAAGAGGAGCTCAGAAGCTGAGCATTGAAATGTCTGTCCCCCAGGTTGGTACGACAGTAATTTTTGAAACTTTGCACAAAAAATCTGTCTCTCGTCCACTGCTGCCTTTAGTCCCGGGAATTATGGATCCTGTCAAGGACGTTTTCCTAACTCCAGCAACCATCAGAGCGGTGCCAGTCCGCATACAGAAGAAATATAAACCAGCTTCCTCTGACCCAGTTTTTGTAAAATCTGACCCTCCAGCAGACATAGTGGCAGCGGCAAGAAAGACGCATGCAGTTGCTGCTTCCTCTTCAGTACCACCAGATTAGGACAGCAAATCACAGAACTCGTGGAGTCGCAAAGTTTGCAATTCAACTGCCTCCACGTTGAAGGTCTCCAGTGTGGCTGTGCTGTTGGGTAGGTACAATAGAGCCTTATGGGACTCCATGGAAAGGTTCAAGTCCAAGCTGCCAAAGGAGGACCAGAAGGACTTCGAAGAAACAATGACTGAAGGATGTCTGGTGGCGAACCAGTTGATAAGCACAGCAGCGGACGGTGCAGTGCTTGCGGCACATTCCTACTCACATGGGGTTTGTGCCAGGAGGTCAGCTTGGTTGCGCCTCACAGGGCTGAAGCCGGATGCTCAACAACGCATCCTTAATCTTCCTTTTTCGGGTTCCTCTCTCTTCGGAGAACATGCTGACGAAGAGATGACCAGGATGAAGACAGAACTGGACACGGTAAAAGCGGTCGGTTTGGAGAAGAAGAAAGAATTCAAACGATGCTTCAAATCCAACAGGGGCAGAGGGGCTCAACAGAGGGTTCAAAACCCTCAGTGGTCCCAGAACAAAAATCAGGGAAAAACCCAATTTCGAGGAGGCAAATCCAACCGGGGTAGAGGAGGTCACCAGCAGTCCTCTACCACCACGAGAGGAGGAAAGGCTTGAGCAGTGGCTTCCTCTGGCGCCGTTGCCCACTCCAGTGGGAGGAAGTGCTTCACAACTCCTAGCAGAGTGGGTCAGCATCACAAGGGATCAGTGGGTGCTGACTATACTGCGCAATGGATACATGATACGTTTCCGTGCGCTCCCAAAGAACATTCCTCCAAAGAACTCTTGCCCTCACCAGCTAAGCTTGCTCCGAAGGGAGGTGAAAGTTCTGCTACAAAAAAGAGCTATAGAGGAAGTTCCTCCCTCTCAAAGGGGAATGGGAGTCTACTCCAGATACTTTCTTGTCCCCAAAAAAGATCAGGAGGACAAGTTCAGACCCATTCTCGATCTGCGTATTCTAAACAAATTCATTGTCAGAGAAAAGTTCCGCATGTTAGCTCTTCACCAAATATGCCCACATCTTCAAGCCGGAGATTGGATGTGTTCGGTGGATCTGCAAGATGCATACTTTCATATTCCGATTGCACTGCGGCATCGCAAGTACTTGAGGTTTGTCGTAGGAAGCAAACACTACCAGTACAAGGTGCTACCCTTCGGTCTCAAGTCCGCACCACGAGTCTTCACCAAATGCATGGCAGTGGTGGCGGCTTTTCTTCACAAAAAGGGACTCTTCATCTATCCATACCTGGACGACTGGCTCCTAAAGGGTCCGTCTCTGGTACAGGTAGCACACGATCTGCAACTTTGCCTACACCAGTTGCACAAGCGCGGTCTCCTTGTAAATCTGGAGAAGTCAGTCCAGCGGCCGACACAGTCCATCCACTACCTAGGCTCCGTTCTGGACACCAGATTGGAGGAGGAGAGACTTTTTTCCATGAGGCAGAAGTGTGGGATTCTATTAGAGTCTCAGCTTCCAACAGTCCGGCAGGTAGCCTCCCTGCTGGGTTCCATGGCGTCCTGCATTTTCCTCATGCTGAATGCCAGGCTGAGAATGCGGCCTCTTCAACAGGCTCTCGAAGACCAGTGGGACCAGGCGCCAGGGCATTGGGAAGATGGAATCACTCTTTCCCAAGCAGCGAGGGATGCCATCAAATGGTGGACTCGGACGAGGAATCTGCTGGTGGAAGTACCTTTTCACCAACCTCTACCAACCCAGTCTATAGTGACAGATGCCTCTCTGCAAGGCTGGGGAGCGCACATGCGTCCCCCTCAGATTCAGGGTCAGTGGTCTGCGCAGGAGCGGACGTACCATATCAACATGCTGGAACTCAGAGCGGTGTTTCTGGCTCTCAAAGCTTTTCTTCCAGCGATAGAGTCCAACTCAATCCTAGTTCAGACGGACAATACAACCTCCATGTTCTATCTGAACAAGCAAGGAGGCACGCGGTCACGCCCTCTCTCCCGGGAGGCGCAAACCATCTGGCATTGGCTTCTCTCGCGAAACCTTTCAGTGGTGGCGGTGCACCTCCCAGGCGAGTTAAACATCAAAGCAGACGCACTCCGCAAGCACTTCGAAGATCAGCCAGACTGGGTCCTAAACGACAAAGTGGTAGAAGAGCTTTTTTGTTGTTGGGGTCGTCCAGCCATAGACTTGTTTGCGGATGAAGAAAACGCAAAATGTCACGCTTTCGCATTCAGATTCCACCGGCCAGGGACGCAGGGGAATGCTCTCCTGACTGATTGGTCGGGGACATTTGCTTACGCGTTTCCTCCCCTAGCTCTGATTCCGAAGGTAGTTTCCAAACTGCTCAGGTCAGACATGGAGATGATCTTGATAGCTCCGGATTGGCCACGACAGTGGTGGTATCCGGACCTTCTGCATCTGTCTGTGTGTCCACACAGACAACTTCCTTGCAGACCGGACATGTTGAGCAAGATGAACAGGAGGATACTGCATCCCAACCTCCCATCACTGAACCTGACAGCATGGCACCTGAGGTCCTGCAATATGGACATCTGAACCTGCCTACCGAATGTATGCACATTTTAAAGGAGGCTAAGAGACCTTCCACGAGAGCGTCTTATGCGTCCAAATGGAAAAGGTTTTACATATGGTGTAGGGATCGTCACCTAGATCCTACTAAAGGGCAGGAGGAGGTAATCCTACCATACCTCCTTCCCTTGGCAACTTCTGGTTTGAAATATGCTTCCATTAGAGTGCATCTGTCAGCCATTGTAGCGTACAGGAAATCACCTAATCAGATTTCTTTCTTTCAGGTTCCGGTGGTTAAGGACTTCCTCCAGGGGTTGAAAAAGGTGTACCCCCTCTGCGAAATCCTTCTCCTCCTTGGGAATTGAACCTGGTTCTATCCAGGGTAATAGCACCTCCTTTCGAGCCCATCCACAAGGCCTCTTTGCAACATCTCTCTTGGAAAGTAGCCTTTTTAGTGGCGATTACATCAGCGCGCAGAGTAAGCGAGATACAAGCGCTCTGTGCGAAGGAACCATATACTGTTTTCCACCACAATAGAGTAGTCCTGAGAGCTCATCCATCCTTCTTGCCTAAGGTGGTTTCTGATTTTCATATAAATCAGTCCATTTCCCTCCCTTCGTTATTTCCAAATCCTACGACCCCGGCTGAGCGGTCGCTGCACTCCTTGGCTCTTAAGAGAGTGCTCAAGTTCTATTTGGAAAAAACCATGGGTATCAGGAAGACGGATCAGCTGTTTTTGAACTATGGTTCAATGAGAACGGGCTTTCCAGCAGCCAAGAGGTCCATCTCCAGATGGATTGCCTCCTGCATTAATTTGGCCTATCAGCTTGCAGGCAGGCCTTTATTGGTATCACCCAAAGCGCATTCTACCAGAGGGAAAGCGGCCACAGTAGCTTTCTTACATTACATTCCAATGTCAGAAATATGTAAAGCTGCAACCTGGAAATCAGTTCATACCTTTACTAGGCATTACTGTCTTGAATCTGATTCCAGGGCTGATACTCAAGTAGGGCAAGCCTCCTTGAGAAATCTGTTTGGGTAGCCTATAGCCTTCTCAGGCTTGTTGATGAGATTACTGTCTTGTCATTCCTTTGCCCGCAGTGATGAGGAGAGGCTCGCTAGTCTATTCTAAAGCTTATGACTATTGATGAGGATCCCCTGGAAGAGAAGGATTAGTTACTTACCTGTAATCCTAGTTCTCTTCCAGGGGTATCCTCATCAAAGTCATAAGCAACTCTCCCGCCTCCCCGAGCAAAGGATATTCTTTAATAAGGAGATATTGTTAACCTATTTGTTACTTGGTTTTTTCAGTCTCCAAAAAGAACAACTGACCTAACTGTCACCCCTGAGGCATGATGGGATACTGGGGGTCATGAGTGCCTTAAAGGCACGGTGTCAGTTTTTTGTTGCATGCAGCTACAGGTTAGCTTTTCAGTCTTTTTAGACTGTGTGTTTGCAATGCAGCCTGGGAGCTTTCTATGCTTTCAGTGAGTTATAAGAATTTATACTGCTTTCTAAGCATTAAAACAGTTTCTAAACAATCTTTGGTGTTGTTTCTCATGTTTCTAATGCAAATGTTCATGTATGGTGGAAATTCTTTACAGCATAATTCAGCTCTACTGTTTATTTGGCTGCAATTGCTTATATATATATATATATATATATATATATATATATATATATATATATATATGTGTGTGTGTGTATGTATATATATATATATATATATATATGAGTGTATATATGTGGGGCACATATAATATATTGTTTCCGGGGTCCCGCGCATGGGCGGGAATATTCGAATGCTTATGACTTTGATGAGGATACCCCTGGAAGAGAACTAGGATTACAGGTAAGTAACTAATCCATCTTCTTTATCTGAAGTCATTGGTTCAAAGCTTACCAATCCAATTTCCACCATCTATATTGGAAGAAAAAGTGTCTCAGTCTAAATATACTCCTTGTGCCAAGTGGTATTGTATGTTCTGTATTTATCCGCCCACACTACTCTGTGTTTGTTCTAGAAACAGAGTAGTTTCTAATGCCTCTACATTGTGAACTAGTTCCCCATTTCTTTGGTGTGGCATTCCATTGAAAGCAGAGTTCCTATTGCAATCGTCATTTTTCTTATTCATATCTGTATGACTTTGCAGCGTTGGATCGGACCTAAATATGGATTTAGATTTCTCTGAGCATCCAAACAGTCATTAAGGTCCTATTATTTTAGTCGAAGGTAGTATTTAACCTGCGGAAAAGTGGTCTAAATGAACATAAAAGCAATTAGTGATCATCAAATCTGTACATTTACTAAACTAAATTATTTTAAACCATACTGTGATAAAATACAAATCAGAATTGATAAAGAATCATGAAATTTGAACTTAATAAGAGAGCCATTGATTAACGTAAGGTGAGCAAGCAGGATACATGCAATCAGTAAAAGCAGTTCTAGGGACACCCCTCTCGGGAGGCCCAGAGTGAGGCCCAGAGTGAGTCCCAACATGGGAACATTTAGGAACATCTGCTGGCTGTTTGATTTTGTAATACTTCTCAAGAGTGTTGCACCTTGTTGGATGCAGACAAATACACTTGTAAGATGGTGTGCCTTTGCCTTAATGTTCCAGGGGTGTACCCTGACCAATGAAAGTTGAAAATATTGTGTAATGTCTCCATAGCTCGAACATATGTCTTTAGCTCCCAGTACCTAGTATCCCAATAGCTTAAATAGTTCATTGGTGCAAGGTGCATGCAGAAAAGGTAATGACCTTCGACGAAATTTGTGATCATGACAGATGATCAACTCCACATTATCCACATTTGGTAACAGTCCACCTCATAGTGATGTGTCACTGCCAAGTAAGGATAGTATTCTGGCATGTACGCAAGAAATAGACCTTCATTTAATCATTCCTTCAACTCTAGATAGAGGACCCGACTGGTCCTTTGTCTCAGTACATCTGCACATGCCCTCTTTCTCCCACAAAGTCCAGTTTGAATGAAACTGGACAGCAGATGCATTGCTGGCAGTCCTGCTCATTCTCTCAGCCTTCTTGATAGGTCTACAAGCTCTTGTGAATGACAAGGCTTGGTTCAGCTAAGCCCATAGAACAAAGCATACCACATTAAAAGAAAAATACAATTGGTCTGAACAGGGAGTTAGGAACATTACGTAAAGATACTTAGACTTAAAATTGTATTGATTAATGCTTTTTACAGAGTAATCAAAAAAGCTATGAAGTAAATGGAGTACTTTCAAAAGTAGAGTATGCTTGACAATATGTAGGACCTACGTATTCATGTGGACTAAGTTACAATAAGATGATTTTATGAATGGACTTTGGGAGAATTGTGTTGTACAAAAAATATTTTTTTAGAAAAAATGTATCCTCAAAGAGATTTATGTAATATTCCTAGCTTCGTACTTAAATCCATTTTAAGAGTGCGCCCGAAAGTTTGCTGACCTAGTAGGTTGAACAGCGCAGGGCCTATGCTTTTAGTTAATCTTAACATTTAAAATCAGTTTGATTGGACACGAATGGTCCCAGGAGTTTATACTTAACCTGGATGATAGTGGTAAGACCCTCTGAACATTTGTGAAAAATTGGGAAAAAAGTGCTGTGCAAAAGAGTCCCTGTTTTGCCCTAAAAATGGCATAAAAAAAGATTTTTTGTGCTAAAATCACCGTCTAGCTTTGAGGATAAATAAGAAAAAAACGTACATAAACGCAGTTTAGCCCTTTTTTAGGTCTCGCCCTGGAATTCGCATCCAAAGGATGCGTCCAGGGTCGGAGACTTATAGTGAGCTGACACGGGGGAATGACGGACAAAAATCTGTCACGCGCTTCTCCCCGGCTGGATTCAGCTGCTTGCACGCGCACCAACATTCACGCATGCGCACATCACAGGCACACGCATACACAGCACTCACGCATGCGCACATACACACGCGCTGCTTACTTTCACTTTGCAACCCCCCCCACCAGTCATCGGATTTTTTTACACACGCACGCATGCATGCATACACACACACAGACACGCACGCACAGGCACACACGCACACACAGGCACACAGACAGACACACACGCGCGCGCGCACATGTCCCCTCCCCCCCCTCACACCCCACTCACCGAGTTCTTTTAGTGTGTCCCTCTCTCCTTCCCTCTCTCCTTCGGCAGGCAGCGGCAGGCAGCGGGTCATCCTAGTAGCAGGCGGGGCTCTCCACGAGCACAGGAGCCCCGCTAGCTGACACGCAAATCTTCCGGCAATCTTCCGGCTGACGGGCACAGGAGCGCGGGGTAGGCTCCCGTCTGCTTCCTGTCTTTTTGCGGCCCCGCCCCCGTCCCAACACAGGTTGCCTGGCTTCCTGTTCGAGCCGGGCTGCGGCGGTGAGTTTTTGCATGTTCTACAACTTTAAATTGTATGTCTATATAGTCAATTAAAATGATAAATAAGTCCACAAAGCTAAGTAGTCACATATATAGGCTTCTAATGTATAAACGGTCTTGACTTGTTTATGCCAGGATGCGATGCCCACTCATAGGTCGCCACCCAGCTGGATGAGACAGCGTAACCGCCATTGGCTGAAGAAAACTGTAAAACGCAAGGCGATTGGTTACTATGGTTCAGCTGATGTTTTGGAAGTTAGACTTAAAGCTCGTACAGCCCTTCCTTCTGCAGAGCGCTACTACTGGCTGGTGTGGCGCTAAGTAAAAGAAACTGCAGTAAAACACCTCGCAGCGCCGCTGTTAGACATGTAAGCGGTGGTGTGATATCCAAATCTTATTTGTTTGCCACTAGATGATCGTGAGGAAATCTCCTTCTCTTATTCTGCCTCCCTTTTCCTCCGGCCACAACCGGTGTCACGTGGATGCAGACTGAAACCTAGTACCCGTAGCATCATAAGTGTATGCTTAAGGCTTGGGAACCGGAAGGCAGATTGGGGTGGACTCCGGGGCCGGCCACCTCGGGGAGAGGATGGAGCCGCTGCAGAGGAATGGCTACCAGGGGCACGGCCGGTACGTGCTGGCAGTGGACGTGGGCAGCACCGTCCTCAAATGTCACGTCTACGACAAGGCGGCGGCATTCAGGGGAGCCGGCAGCAAGAAGGTGACTGTGGGGAAAGAAAGGGGGTTGTGGGAGAGAAGGAGGGGTGTGTCGGCTGGGAGTGCATGAAAAGACCCGGGCTGTAATAAACAGACAGTGGGACAATGCAGGCTTGCAAGAAGAGGCAGAGAAGGGAATGCAAGAGCGGAGGTTATGCAGAGCTGTCAAGTTTCCTAAGTCTATGCTTCAGTGGGTCACCCGGCCCAAGTTTTTCCTTTGCTTTTTGGGACTTAGAATAGTTCTTTTTATGGAGGGGTAAACCGGACTGCAAGTAGTGGGTCACCCGGCCCAAGTTTTTCCTTTGCTTTTTGGGACTTAAAATAGTTCTTTTTATGGAGGGGTAAACCGGACTGCAAGTCCCAGCATGCAAAGGAAATCCTTGAATTGATGACTTACTCACGACCATGGGGAACTCAAGAACTCTGTCTGTGATACATTTCAACTCACCCTCATTTTGGGGGGTGTCCCACACACCTTAGACTCATCTTCACCTTCCAAACGAGCAATGCCTTCCTTGGACTTCAACAGGGTCACAGAGGAACCTCCTCGCCTTCCAAAAATGCTTCAATTGAGTTCAATAGGCTCCCCCTCAAAGGACCCCCAATTTACACACACTTAGGATACGCAAAAGCTTAGGGGTGCGGTGCTCTGCCTAAGAATGGTCTGAGACAGAAGCATGTGGGAACGGGCTGCATAAGAGAATGCTTTGTAATGCATTAAAGAGACGAGTGCAGTGCAGAATATCCACTGTAGCACTTGCTCAGTGTGCCATGCAGTGTCCTCGAGAGAGAGAAAACTAAATAAATACAAATATATATTATATATATATATATATATATATATATATATATATATATATATATATATATATATATATAATCAAGTAGTCAGTGCTATGTAGGTTCTGCAGCTGTTGGAACATTGAGGCATAACGCATACTCCGTGCACTATGATTACTGATAACTGAAGTGTAAAAGTGCACTGGTCCTTTATCACGTAGCAGTGTGAAGTGCAATTGCTGAACTTGGCACACAGCTCAAAAGGTGGTAGATACATAATTAGGTTATGGAGACGTGGCATGCCTATGGTATTTTTTAAACGAGCAATCTTTCTCTATGCATTTTCTGGTTATGTGTCATGAATTATGTGGCAAGTGATACATTATGTGGCAAGTGATACATTATGTGGCAAGCGATGAATTATGTGGCAAGTGATACATTATGTGGCAAGCGATGAATTATGTGGCAAGTGATAAATTATTTTGCTAGTGATAAATTATGTGGCAAGTGATAAATTATGTGTCATGAATTATGTGGCAAGTGATACATTATGTGGCAAGCGATGAATTATGTGGCAAGTGATACATTATGTGGCAAGCGATGAATTATGTGGCAAGTGATACATTATGTGGCAAGTGATAAATTATGTGTCATGAATTATGTGGCAAGTAATAAATTATGTGGCAAGCGATGAATTATGTGGCAAGTGATACATTATTTGGCAAGTGATGAATTATGTGGAGGAGAGGGGCTATAATCATGCAGAAGACGCCATTTTGCTGCTGCATAAGTCATAGGTGGGCTGCATCATTATATGTCAATATGCAACATATTTTATATGTCCCTTTTTATAAAAACAAAATATAACTACTGCAAAAAAAAATTATTTTATGCAAACAAATGTAAATACTGCATAAATAATTTTAACAACAAATACTTTATATGTAGCTTTTTATGTACATAAGAAAACTATAGCATAAAGCAAAAAACATTGCCATTTACAATAATAATAGCTCAAACTTAAATAATGCGAGACCTATTGCATTGCAAATGCTTGTTCTATTTTTGGAATGAATCATTATGTAGATCCCTGAATGCTTACCTAAACAAGCTAACTGTTGAAATAAATTAACTTCTTGTCATAATGGAAAAAATTACAAAAGCAACATATCACTATGTCCGCTAGACCCTTCAAGTTGCGGGGATATGTATGGTTTGTAGGTTCTTCAAGGTACCCGGAGCCAACAACTGAGCTGCTCCATACAATGTGTTTTTTATTGTGCACAGAGTATAGAGCAATCTCATAGAGACTTCTTTGCTGGAGCGCCTTCAGGGCCTGCGGACTTGGAAGGGCCTCTACTGGTCTTCCACTGGAAGGCTTGCCCCTGGCACTAGTTGGGCCCCTTGGATCCGTGGGTGGATTTGGAACGACGACAGTCACCCTATCTCGACCTTCGCCGGCTACAGTGCTGACATCCCCCGGGTGACGATGCCCCACAACAGCGACATTCCCATAGTGACCCCTAACTCTGACACGGAGCTGAATAAGCATCATCAGACGTCGACCGGGTCAGATTCCCCATGTCGCAGCCTTGTCCTCCTTCCTATTATAGGCCGGGGCTGGGAGACTAATAGGAAGTGTCTGAAGACCTTTATGGATACCAGTTAGAGAAGCCCAAGGACATCTGGAATGAGGATCTGGCAGATGCCAGTGGTCTGGACACCTCCCCAGTCATTGGTATGGCCTCACCCCCTGCAGTGGCTATACAGGAGGAAGCCTCTTTTGCAGTGGTGTTGCGGAGGGCAGCTGATGTCCTAGACCATAAGCTGCCCTCGTTGGCAGTCAGGACTAACGTCTTGATTGAGATGCTTCATCCAGGAGTTGCCCCTGCTGAACAGTTACTCCCATTCAATGAAGTCCTCACTGATGTCCTACTCGGGCCTGGTCAAAGTCTTACACAGGAGCTCCTGTTCAAACGACAATTGCCAGCCTCCATCGCCCCACGGCAAGGGACCCCAGTTCCTTGGTGCATTCCCTACCACCCCACCTGAATGGGAATCAAAAAAGCTGGATATCTTCGGGAAGAGTGTGTTCTCTTCTGATAGCCTGCCAACGCTGTGTGTGAACACCACATGCCTTTTGGGCTGATAACTCCCATACCATCCGGGACTCTGTTGTTCAAGTGCTGCGCATGATCTCAGAGGCCAGAGCCATACTCTCTCAAGCAGTTGCTGATGGGAGGGACGCAGCCAGATTCACCATACAATGTGGGCAGAATACTACTGACCCGCTGGACAGAGCGATTTCATCTTTGGTGGCCTTTAGGCACAGCGTCTGGCTAGGAACTACCAGCTTTTCAGGGGGTGTCCAGGCCCTGCTTATGGCTCTTGATGAGTTGTTCAGACTCTATGCTCATGCACTGTAAGGATAGCAGAGCTACGGCCAGGTCCTTGGGCCTTTTCATAGCACCCACGCCAACCCCATTCTGCCTTCCGCCCCATTCGTGACCACAAGAGGGACTTCTCACTGCATCTTTACACACCCAGCCAGGACTCCTCTCAGTCTTTCTGTGGCTAAGGACACGGTTCCCTCAGACATGTGAGACAGGTAGCTAAAGTTCAAGCCAGTCCAACCCCCACCCCCACCCCAGCAGATGCATCATCCAAAACCCTTTAGTGCTTCCGACATCCTGCCCCCCACTGAGGTCAATAACATCCGACTGTTGGATTTTGTTGCTCGTCCAAAGGGGCTTCTCTCTCCTCTTTGTGACCACTCCCCCAACTCATGCCACCAACTTACAACAAGCAGACAGAGGACCACCTCTCCTTGCTTCTTCAGGAGGCATTAGCTCTGTTAGCCAAGGGAGCTATAGAGAAAGTGCCAGCATCAGTAGGTCGGGGTTTCTATTCCAGTGACTTTCTGCCCAAAAGTATGGGGGACCTCGTCCTGTTTTAGACCTGCACCTTCTCAATCGCTTCCTGAAAAAAGGGAAATTTAAAATGCTCACGCTCTCTCAAGTCTTGTCTGCCCTTGACCCAGGAGACTGGATGGTATCACTGGACTTGCAGGGCGCTTATTTTCACATCCCCGTCCAGCCTGCCCACAGGCGTTACTTGTGGTTCATGGTAGAGCACTTTCAGTTTGCCGTGCTCCTGTTCAACCAGTCTGTCCCTACATTGATTGGCTGTTGAAGGCAGGCTCGCCTGAGGCAGTCATCCCCCACCTCCAGACTATGGCAAACTTTCTTCACTCGCTGGGGTTCACTATCAATGCAATGAAGTCACACCTGACTCTCTCAGATGCTCCTTTTCATCGGAGAGGTTCTTTACACAGTGCAGTTTCAAGCCTACCCTCCTGAGCGGCGAACTCAGAATATTCAGGCTATGATGCAGATGTTTCAGCCTCTAGCCTGGATTTCAGAAAGACCAACTCTGAGACTGTTGGGCCTCATGACCTCCTGCATCCTTGTGGTGACACATGCCCGTTGGCATAGGAGGGCTCTGCAGTGGGACCTGAAGTTTCAGTGGGTAGGGCATCGGGGAATCTCGCCATCATGGTCCAGATCTCGGAGGGAACCATACAAGACCTGCAGTGATGGCTAATGAACTACTGTGGGTCAGTGGCAGACCCCTCTCACTTCCTCACCAAGAGCTGACTGTGGTGACAGATGCATCAGTTCTTGGCTGGGGCAGCCTTCTGGGAGATGTAGAGCTCAGAGGGCTCCGGACTCCACATCAACCTGTTGGAGCTCCGAGCAATCTGACTGGCATTGAAGGCCTTTCTTCCTTCAGTCAAGAGAAGGATGGTTCAACTGTTCACGGAGAACACCACCGCCATTTGGTATTGCCACAAGCAGGGCAGAGTGTGGTCTTGGACCCTTTGTCCAAGACCTGGCTGGAGCATCAGTGTATATCCCTGGTGGTTCAACAGCTAGCTGGCTCTCTGGACGCCATTTTTCAACTGTGGAGGGTCATCATAATCTACTTAAGGCTTTGACTCTTGTAAGTCATGTCCCCTTCCACACTTCACAGTGGTAACAAATGCTTTCACATAGGGTGATATAAGATTCATATAGCACAGTCCCCATGTGCTCTGGTGGGTACGTTTAGGGTGCATGCTTAAAACACTACTTTACGTTTCATATTTTCTGAAGTTCTGTTTGAGCATTAAGATATTATTTTGCCAGTTGAAGTGTGGCTAGTTGGCAGCGATGATAGGGGCCCTAAACCTCTGTAGAAGCCTGGACTCTTCACGCTTAAAGTGCTTGCTCTCTTCACTACAGACATACACGTGTATTCAATAAATTGATTGTCTTGGTTCTTTACAAATGAAACCTTTTGGAAATGTGTTTTCTGCAAGAGAAACATGTTTGCTTATGCAAAGAAACATGGATGCCCACTCTGAACAAGTGTACAGACACTGTAGATAATTTTGTGTTCTCATGCCTTTTGTGTAGATGTGAAACAGTAAAATATTGAGAGCTTTTATAAGTATTGCTTAAGATCTGGTGTTCAGTTGTTTTAGGGAACCAAAAAACTGTACACTTGTACCATTTCTAGGTTCATTCTAATATTGTGTTTTGTGTTTCCATTGTAGTGCGAAGCAGTTGGTCCGAGGAGAGCCCAACGTTTCCTACATCTGTTCTCGGTACTACAGGGCGCCAGAGTTGATCTTTGGAGCTACTGACTATACCTCTAGTATAGGTAAGCTCTTGTAAAATCTGTCACTTCAGTTTGTGAATTCTATTTAACCCCTTGGCTGCTAAGACCTTACCCTAAAGAATGCTGAGCACTTTTTTGGCTATTTGGAATAGTTGGAGCTTCGGCCTAGATGGCATTTGTTCCACAAAAGGTATCCACACCAAATTTGCGTCTTTTTTTTCTTATACATCTTGTGGATTCCGAAGGTAACCAGGGTTTCAGAATTTCCTTTGAGGGGACTGATAAATAGCCAAGATATAGGTAGATTTCTGGCTTTTTAAGAAAAATAAGAAAAAAGGGATCTGCAGAATAGTGTCATCTCCATAAAGTGGCATCAATAAAAGGTTTGCTGTGCTAAAGTACCCTATTCCCAGCTTACAGGAACATGCACAGCGGAATCAAAAAACAATATCTAATAGAGACTTTTAGCTGCAGATTCTTTTTCTCCGAATTATCCTCAGGCGTGAGACTAGATCCAGAGACTTTTCAAGCAGTTACCCTTGTGCACTGGTAGGTGACATTGTTAGGATCCACGTGCCATTGTTGGCGTGCTGAAAGTGACGCTGATCTGGAGAGAGCTAGCCTCCGTCATTTTTTTACAGTTTTTTTTCTTTCTTTTTGTTGAAGCTTTTTTCAGATTTGTCCTGGTGTGGCAGGAATGTCAACAAGGATGGCTGTATTCAAGCCCTACGGCGCCTGTCACCGAGAAATATCCTGCGTCTCTTCTGTCTCTGGTGCTTTGAGCGGGACCAGTGCGCCAAGACCTGCATCGATTTCCCTCAAACTCCTTGCTGCTCGACATGTGAAGGTCTCCATCTTAGTTGAGAGGAAGGTCCCGGGTTCGGTCGGAAAGTCAGTCGTCCCGGTTCAGTTAATCCCTCAGGAAAAAGAACACGAGTTAGTAGAAGAGGTATTCGACTTCGAACCCCATGGTTTTGGAAGGGCGACTAGTGGTCTTCTGTCTGAGTACCTCAGTGCCAGTCCGTTCCCTGGGATCCATAAATAGATCCACACCGGCGCCAGTCATTCTACCTCGACCTTCCCCAGTGCTGGCCCCGCTGTTGATGCTCAGTGCACCACCAGAGCCATACCCATTATCGTCTTTGACTCCAAGACTGAGCCGATTTGGCGCCATCCGACCCAGAGCCGAAGCCCTATTCCTCTGGGCTAAGACTTGAGGTAGATTAGGAGGGCAATGGATCCTTATGAATACCAGCCCCTAGAACTCAATGAGGACACTTGGTGTGAGTATTTGGCAAATGCCAGTAGACTAGACACCTCCCCAGGTATTGTCTTGGTCTCTCCTACCATGGCCATGAAGGAGGGAGCCTCATTTGCTTTGGTGGCAAGAATGGAGGCTGAAGTTCAGGACCATAACCTGCCCTCAATAGCAGTCAAGGCTAACATCTTGATGGAAGTACTTCAGCTGGGAGTTACTCCTTCTAAACCGCTTCTCCAATTTAATTAAGCCCTCACGGATGTCCTGCTTGGGGCCTGCTCCAAGCCCTACACCGGGGCTCCTGTGAACAGGACAATTGTCTGCTGTCATCCCCCAACTTCCTCACCCAGCACCCTATCCCAGGGTGGTTGAAGCCTCCAATTTCTTCTGCCTGCTGGTACTGCGGTCTGTGAACACTGCATGCCTTTTGGACCGTTACCCCATTCACTCTGGGATTCAGTTGCACAGGTGCTGCCTGTTTTCTTGGAGGAGGCCTTGCCATTTTCTCCCAAACTATGGTTTATGGAAGACGCACCTAATTTCACAATTCATGGGCTGGGCACGACAGACTCGCTAGACAGCGCACTTTCTTAGTCAGTGGCCTTACAGTGCCACGCCTGGCTGAGTACTAATGGCTTTTCAGGGGATGTCCAGGCTTTGCTTATGGAAATGCCCAGTTGCTGGTACCCATCTCCTTGGAGACGAGGCAGACTCCATGCTTGAGCGCTTCAAGGATAGCAGAGCTACAGCCTGGTCCTTGGGACTTTCCCTGGCCCTTTGCCAACCTCTGTCAGCTTCCGCTCCTTTCATGGCCACAGAAGGTGCTTTCATCTGTGTCTCTACCTGCCCAGCCGCCACAGCAAGCAAGCTTCCCAGCCCCTGTTTGGCCAGGGAAGTGGTACCGCCAAACCCTGTGGGTCAGGCAGTCCGAGGCCGAGCCAGTCCACCACTCCCCCAGCAGCTGCAGTCTCCAGGCCTCTTTAGTTTGCACTTAGATCATCATGGGGACTGAGTGGGAGTGGGATATGGCATCCCCTGCTCCAGGTGAGGTTGATAACATCCGACCATTGTGCTCTACAGATTGTCCGAAGGGGCTACTGGCGCCCCTTTGTGACCACCTCTATGCCAATGCCACTAACTTACGACATGCTGACAGAAGACTATATTTCCTTACTCCGCCAGGAAGTGGCATTGCTCTTGGCTAAAGGAGCCATGTAGACTGTGCTGGCAGCAGAAGTAGATCGTGGCTGCTATTCCCGCTACATTCTGGGGCCTAATCAGGACGGAGGTCTTCGGCGTACCCTATCCTAGACCTGCATCCGCTCAACTTCTTCCTGAAAAAGGAGAAATTCAAAATGCTCACTAGAGTCGTGTCTGCCCTGGAGTCAGGAGACTGGATAGTAGCATTGGACTTGCAGGGTGCTTATTTCCACATTCCCGTCCTGCCTACCCACAGATGTTACCTGTGGTTCATGGTATGTCATGAGCAGTTTCAGTTCACTTTTCTCTCCTATGGACTTACCAGCATCCCTCTGGTGTTCACCAAGGTGATGGTGGGGAATGCAGCCCATCTGCGGAGATCGGGGGGCCAGTTTTCCCATATCTTGACAACTGGCTGTTGATGGTGGGCTCACCACAGGTGGTCATCTCCCATCTCCAGACCGCCTGCACTCTGAGGTTCACTATAAATGTGCTGAAGTCACACCTGACCCCTTCTCAGACGCTCCCTTTCATTGGAGCTGTTCTGGACACAGTGCAATTTCGGGCTTATACTCCCAAACGGTGAGTCCAGCATATTCGGTCTATGATACCAATGTTTCATTCACTATCCTGGGTTTTCGTGCGCCTGACTCTTGAGACTGCTAGGCCTCATGGCCTCCTGCATACTGTTTGTAACGCATGCCTGTGGGCATAATCGGGCTCTTCCTTAAGTTCCAGTGGCCGATCAGGGAAATCTCTCCAACATGGTCTAGATATTAAAGGGCACTGTGCTGCTTAATGAACCACGATTGGCTCGGTGGCAGACTCCTCTGCTTTCCACAACCAGATCTGATCGTAGTGACAGATGGGTCCCTTCTGGGATGGGCTGGTCATCTGGAAGAGGTGGAGATCAGAGGCCGCCTCTTCTGCGGAATCTAGACTCCACATTAACCTATTGGAGCTCTGAGTGATCCGGCTGGCATTCAATCAATCAATCAAGAAATTTGTATAGAGCGCGCTACTCACCCGGAGGGTCTCAAGGCGCTTGGGGGAGAGGGGGTCCGCTACTGCTCGAACAGCCAGGTCTTGAGTTGCTTCCTGAAGGAGAGGTGGTCTTGGGTCAGACGGAGGTGGATGAGGAGGGAGTTCCAAGTCTGGCTGCCAGGTAGGAGAAGGATCTTCCTCCCGTGGTGGCTCTTCGGATGCGTGGAACGGCGGCGAGGGCGTGGCTGGTCGATCGTAGCTGGCGGGTGGGAGTGTAGAAGGTCCGCCGGTTGTTGAGGTATCTGGGTCCCAGGTCGTGGAGGGCCTTGTGTGCGTGGGTGAGGAGTCGGAACGTGATTCTCTTGCTGACGGGGAGCCAGTGCAGGTCTCTCGGGTGTCCGGAGATGTGGCTGTGTCGGTGGATGTCCAGGATGAGTCGAGCGGAGGCGTTCTGGATGCGTTGGAGTCTTTTCTGTAGTTTGGATGTGGTTCCGGCGTAGAGGGTGTTTCCGTAGTCCAGTCGGCTGGTGACGAGTGCCTGGCTGTCCGTCTTCCTGGTTTCGGTGGGAATCCATTGGAAGATCTTTCGGAGCATGCGTAGGATGTTGAAACATGACGATGAGACGGCGTTGACTTGTCTGGTCATTGAGAGGGAGGTGTCCAGGATGAAGCCCAGTTTGCGTGCGTGGTCCGTTGATATGGGTGCGCTGCCCAGGGCAGGGGGCCACCAGGAGTCGTCTCAGGCAGAGGGTGATGATCCCAGGATGAGGACTTCCGTCTTGTCTGAATTCAGTTTCACGCGGCTGTTCATCATCCACTCGGCTACGTCTTTCATCCCTTCGTGTAGGTTGGCTCTGGCGTTTGCGGGGTCGTTGGTGAGGGAGAGGATCAGCTGGGTGTCGTCGGCGTAGGAGATGATGTTGAGGTTGTGTTGGCGTGCGATGGCCGCGAGGGGGCTCATGTAGATGTTGAAGAGGGTGGGGCTGAGAGATGATCCTTGTGGTACGCCGCAGATGACTTCGGTGGCCTCAGATCTGAACGGGGGGAGGCGGACTCTCTGGATTCTTCCGGCGAGGAAGGAGATGATCCACTCGAGTGCCTTCTCTTGGATTCCGATGTTGTTGAGGCGCTGCACTAGGGTGCGGTGGCAGACAGTGTTGAATGCTGCGGAGAGGTCCAGGAGGATGAGGGCCGCTGTTTCCCCGTTGTCGAGCAGGGCTCGGATGTCGTCAGTGGCCTGCTCTCCGGGAAGGTGGCGGTGTTGAAGGAGCAGTTGATGATGTCCAGGAGTTGGGGTGCGATGACTGAGTCGGCCTTGTTGAAGACGTGGTGGGGGCATGGGTCGGTTGGTGATCCGGAGTGGATGGTGTTCATCGTGCGGATGGTGTCTTCGGTGCTGACCGGGGTCCAGGCGCGGAGGGTGGTGGTGGGGGGCGTTGGTTCGGTGGTAGGGTGCGTGGTCTGTGCTCCGAAGCTGTTGTGTATGTCTGCGATCTTGCTGTGGAAGAACGAGGCGAGTGAGTCGCAGAGGTCTTGCGAGGGAGTGATGTCGTTGTTCCCGGCGCTGGGGTTGACCAGCTGTTTGATGATGCTGAAGAGTTCCTTGCTGTTGTGGGCGCTGTTGTCTAGTCGTTCCTTGAATGCTGTCTTCTTGGTGGTGTGGATCAGCTGGTGGTGTTTGCGGGTGGCGAGCTTGAGGGCGGTCATGTAGTCTGTAGTCGGGTCTTTGCGCCAAGCTTTCTCGAGGGTACGGCAGTTCTTCTTGGAGTTCTTGAGTTCGTCGGTGATCTAAGAGGCTTTCTGGCTGCCGGGTCTGCTGGGAGGGGTCTTCAGTGGTGCGAGGTTGTTGGCGCAGTTGGCGATCCACTGTGTGGGGTTGTTGGCTGCTTGGCAGGGGTCTGTTGCGCTGGTGGGAGGGTTCTGGCTCAGGGATGTGGTGAGCTGGTCAGTGGTGATCTTGTTCCAGCTCCTGCGGGGAACCTGTTGTGGGTGGTGGTGGGTCGTGGTCCTTCTGAAGCATAAGTGGACGCAGCTGTGGTCTGTCCAGTGAAGTCCAGTGGAGTGGCTGAAGGAGATGTACTTGCTGGAGGAGAAGACAGGGTCAAGCATGTGTCCGGTGTAGTGGGTGGGGGTGTTCACCAGTTGCTTGAGTCCGAGGTTGTCCAGCAGGGTGGTGGTGTTGTTGTCATTGTTGTTCTCCAGGTGGAAGTTGAGGTCCCCTAGGAGGATGTAGTCGGCGGAGGGCAGGGCGTGCGGGCTGATGAAGTCTGCGATGTCTTCGCTGAATTGTGTGCGAGGTCCCGGGGGACTGTAGATGAGGGTGCCTCTGAGAGTGGTCTTGGGGTCGGTGTGTATCTGGTAGTGCAGGTGTTCGGCGGTTGTGAGGGTGTCGTCGGAGTTGGTCGTGATGCGGATGGTGTTTTTGTGTACGATGGCGATGCCTCCTCCAGTCTGGTTGGCGCGGTCCCTCCGGGTGATCTTGTATCCGTCCGGGATGGCGATGTCGGGCGCTGAGGAGGCGTTCATCCAGGTTTCTGTGAGGAAGGCGACGTCTGGAGATGTGGTGTCGAGCAGGTTCCAGAGTTCCACGGCGTGTCTGTGGACGGAGCGGGTGTTGAGCAGGATGCACTTGAGGTGGTTGTTGATGGGGGTCGGCTTGGCGGGTGCAGTGCAGGTCCGGAGGCAGGTGAACTTGCAGGCTTGGCAGGTGAATGGTCCGTGGGTGCGTCTCGGGGTGGCTCGGTAGCAACCGGGGATCCCGCCGGTGTTGAGTGTGTTGAGGGTGGCGGCGTCTTAAGTCCGGCGGGTGGGCTGGCATCTGCGGGGACCAGGGGTCCTGGCGCTGGGCGCAGTCCATGCGCGGACGGGCGCAGACGGGCTTGCCTTTGGCGCGCAATCGGCGCACCCGCTGCGCGTACGCGTGCACTCTGCCATAAATGGCGAAGTGGGAGGGAGGAGCAGCTGGGAGGCGGGAGCGGGGCGGCGAATGGGAAGGGATACAGAAAAGAAAGGGGCGGGCCGCAGGGGAGCAGCGGCGGGGAGAGGGCGGGAAACGCAGCAGGGGCTGGGCACAACAAGTGCGTCAGAAACACACAGGTTCGAGGCATGTGGGCTGCTGAATTCATATCTAGAGCATAGATCGCCGCCTAGTGTTGGGTCCGGATGATTGCACATTGTTGTCCTGGAAGAGTCTTCGAAGTATCACAAGATAGGTGGCTCCTCCCCTGGACTACAGTGCGCATGGGCATCGACTCCATCCTCCGATTGTTTTTTTCCGCCATTGGGTTCGGATGTAATTTCGTTACCTCCAGTCGGAATCGACATAAACTTTTTTCGAGGCCAAAAGGCCTGTTTCGAACCGTCGGTATTGTTTGCGTTCGGTCCCCGGTTCACTTCCTACTCAGTTCGAGTCGGATATCCAGGGAGTCGAGTGACTCTTTGGTGATCGAGGCCCAGTTGACGCAGCAAGACCCTCGATAACACAACATGGAACGGAGCCCGTTCAAGAAGTGTCCCGTGTGTGGATCGAAGTACCCACACATCGACGTCCACCCGGTGTGCAACAAGTGCCTGTCGTCGTACCATAATGAAGCCAGCTGTATGGCTTGTTCGAAGTTTCGTTCGACGAAGACTCTTCGGCGCGTGGCGTGCATGGCGGCCCTGCAGTCGGCCCCGGCACCGGTGGACATCTTCGACGACGAAGAGGCAGACGAACAAGAGATTCGAATGCAGATTTCACCTCCAACGGTGGACATCGAATGCGAATACGACGCGGATGTCGAAGGCCTCGATGTTGCAGGAGTCGTCGACGTGGTAGGAGACGACGATGAGGCCTATGGGGCCATGCAAGATAGCTCAGAGGAAGAGCTATGCCCCGTTCGAACATTAACTAAGGCTCAGGTCGAGGGATCGCCACTTGGCCTTACCCAAGACCTTATACGAGCATCCACGGCCCCGCCTTCTGGCCCGGCTACGGACACTTTGGCGGAGCCGCCATTGTCGAAAACGAAACCGAAACTGAAACCCTCGGTGTCGACAACAACTAAAATGGCAGAAGCACCTTCGAAACCGAAGACGTCTGCTCCCCCATCGACGCAGTCATCTTCCGAGGTGTCGAAGCGGTCAACGCCGAAGAAAGCTGTCGACCCGGTCAAGGTGCCAAAAGTGGTCAAGGTCGTCGAGCCGAAGCCAAAGAAGGCCACCGACTCGGAGCCGAGAAGGACCGTCGAGCCGAAGCCCAAGAAGGCCAGCGAGCCGACATCAGGCAAGGGCGTCGAGCCGAAGACCGGAACCCCGACGCCAGTGGTCAAGGCCGCCGATCCGAAGCCGTCGCCGTCTGCGGCCAAGGACAAGGGTCATGGTGCCCCTAAGGAGGATGCTCCAACGCCTCGCTCCGAGAAGCAGAAGTCATCGATGCTCGGGTCTTCCCCTGGGGGTGGACAGAGGTCGGCTGTCAGGTCAACAAAACCGTCCGCTTCCTCTACGAAGCAGGTCTCGGACTCCCTGAAGCGAATTAGGGACAAGGCTTCAACGTCGGATCCAAAGACACCTTCCGCCCCGAAGCCCGTTGTATCGACGCCGAAGACTTCGACGCTGATCTTCTTCACGCTGCCGCCAAAGGTGGCGCCGAAGGCCTTCGCACCCCGCTCGGTGCCCAAGGACTCTGTGGTATCGAAGCCGACTCACCCGGCTGGGAGTTTGCTGCCTCAACAACACTTGCTAGAGGAGCAGACAGAGCATTTCATCGATGCCGACACCGGGAAGCTTACGCTTTACAAGAGGAAAGTCACGGCAACGCAACCTTTGGAGTCGTATACCATTCCTCTAAAGCGCAAAAGGCCTGCTACAGATTCAATGGTCTTGGTCGAACCAATTGTTCCACAGTCTCAAAGAATTGCGACACCCTCACCCACTTATTCTGATGGAGAGGATGCAGGAGCACAGGACGAGGAATATAATTTCCCAGCCAACACAGAGCCTGATGAGCAACAGGACTCCTGGATAGGGGCAGGTGACCAAGGGGATCAGCACACCGTCCAGGACCCTCAGGTGTACAATGTTAAAACCTCTCCCACAGAGGATTCTGCTGCATTTAATGCCTTAATTGAAAGGGCAGCCAAGAACCACGACGTGGAACTACATGCTGACCCTGTGGATGTGGACTTCCTCTTTGACACTTTCTCCACTGCTGAAAAGACTGTCAAGACTCTTCCTATGCTAAAGGGAGTCCTGAAACATGCTGCGGACATCTTTAAGGAACCCACACGGTCAAGGGTAGTCAACCCTAGAATCGAGAAGAAATACAGAGCGGCACCTGGCGATCCTACCTATATCAAGGGCCAGCTGCCGTTGGACTCTTTGGTAGTTTCTAATGCCCGCAAGAGGGCGAATTCGCAAACCACCGGTGAAGCTCCTCCCCCAGACAAAGAATCGAAAGTGCTGGAGGCATCAGGAAAGAGAGTAGCAGCTCAAGCTGCGAATATCTGGCGTATATCAAACACGCAGGTGCTCTTGGCACGTTACAACAGGGCACACTAGAGACCCTATTGCAACATCTACCAGACCAATATAAGGAGGCAGGGGAGATGCTTATCCAGGAAGGGAAGCTCATCACCAACGCTTCCATTAAGTGCGCACTAGACGTGGCGGACACTGCCGCCAGAGCAATTAATACCAGTGTAATGCTCAGACGGCAAGCATGGCTCAGGATCTCAGGTTTTAAACCAGAAATCCAAACTACCATCCTTAACCAGCCAGTAAACCCTGACAGGTTATTTGGTCCAGAGGTGGATACCACCCTGGAAAAAATAAAGGAGGATACTGAGACTGCCAAGTCCATGGGAGCTCTCCAGTCCCAACAGTTTCAAGGGAACACTTTTCGTCGCTCAGGCAATCGAGGTGTTAACAGAGGCCAGATGTCACAGCAGACACAGTTCAATAAAGGTGGGGCGCAATCCTCGTACACCAAGCAGAGTAGAGGAGGATACCGGGGCAACAGCACCAAGGGCAGAGGCAGGGGCAACAACAACTCCCGTTCCTCTGCCACCAGCAAACAGTGACTCCCTGTCACTGCCCCCCCCGACCATCGAACACCTGTCGGGGGGAGGCTCCAGCAGTTCCTGCCAGTCTGGAAATCCATCACCACAGACCGGTGGGTCAGGAAACTTATCCAGTTCGGCTATTGTTTGGAGCTAACATCCACTCCACCCAACATACCACCAAAGCACCGTCCTATGTTAGCAGAGCATTTGCACTTATTGCAGCAGAAGGTTCTTGTCATGCTGCAAAAAGGCGCAATAGAGCTCGTGCCAGTGGAGGAAGAAGGCACAGGGGTGTATTCCCTGTACTTCTTGATCCCAAAAAAGGACGGGTCCCTCAGACCTATTCTGGACCTAAGGCCCCTAAACAAGTACATTCTCTCAGAACACTTCCACATGCTAACACTGCAGCAGGTTCTTCCATTGCTCACTCAGGGAGACTTCCTCGCAACCTTGGATCTCAAGGATGCCTACTTTCACATCCCACTCCATCCATCCCACAGGAAATACCTCAGGTTCACCATTCAGAATCGGCATTACCAATTCAAGGTCCTTCCTTTCGGGGTGACCACAGCCCCCAGAGTGTTCACGAAATGTCTGGCGACAGTGGCGGCGCACCTCCGGAGACAAAACGTCCATGTCTATCCTTATCTGGACGACTGGCTGGTTCAGGCAAAGTCAGCCCAGCAGTGCGCCGCCATGTCCCACACCATTCATCTCCTTCACGGTCTGGGCTTCTCACTAAACTATCCGAAGTCGCACCTTCAGCCAGCACATGTGCGGCAGTATCTGGGCGCGACGATAGATACTCTGGCAGCCACGGCTCAGCCAAATTCAGTGAGGATCGACAACATCCAGTCGCTGATACAAAAGTTCAGACCGCAACACTCACTTCCAGCGAGAGTGTTCATGCAGTTGATAGGCATGATGGCCTCCTGCATCTTCATAGTCCCGCATGCGAGGTTACATATGCGTCCGCTCCAGGAATGCTTGGCACATCAGTGGACTCAGGCTCAGGGACATTTGAAAGACCTAGTGTTGGTGACTGGTCGGGCGTACAACTCTCTGCATTGGTGGAATCCACACAACTTTTGCAAGGGCCGACCGTTCCAAGAGCCTGTGCCACAGCTTATCCTGACGACGGACGCATCTCTCCAGGGATGGGGTGCTCATGTACTCCACTACACGGTGCAGGGACTGTGGTCGACGCAGCAAAGGAAGATGCACATCAACTACTTAGAACTGATAGCAATCTTCATGGCACTGAAGTCCTTCAAAGTACATCTGTGCAACAAGGTCGTGTTGATCCGGACGGACAACATGACGGCAATGTACTATATCCAAAAGCAGGGAGGTACACACTCTCCACAGCTGTCTCACCTGGCTCAGAGCATGTGGAAGTGGGATATTCAGAGGAACATCTTCCTCATGGCGGAACACCTCCCGGGCAAGGACAATCAGATGGCGGATCTGCTCAGCAGGTACAGCCACCAGATGCACGAGTGGGAGTTACACCCATCAGTACTCCACCCGTACTTCCAGCAGTGGAGTCATCCAGAGATAGACCTGTTTGCCACAAGGGAAAACGCAAAATGCCAAAGCTTTGCCGCCAGGTTCCCTCACCCAAAGTCGCAGGGCAATGCGATATGGATGAACTGGTCAGGCAGATTTGCGTACGCTTTTCCCCCAGCACCTCTCATACCGCTGGTGGCAAGAAAGCTAAAGCAACACTCGATGACACTCATCCTGGTTGCTCCAGCGTGGGCACGCCAACCATGGTACACCACGTTTCTAGAACTCTCCGTGGTACCGCATCAAAGGCTGCGCCTCACACCCAGGTTCTTGACGCAGAACCATGGCGACATTCAGCACCCACATCCGCAACAGCTCAACCTGGCGATCTGGCTCCTGAGGTCTTAGAATTTGGCTACCTTGACTTGCCCCCTGAATGCATGGACATCATCCGGGAGGCAAGGAGGCCCACTACCAGAACTTGCTATGCTGCGAAATGGAAGCGGTTTGTCATTTACTGTACAGAACACAACATCAACCCGCTAGATGCATCCATTCCTAATATCATCTGCTATTTGTTACATCTTTACAAATGCAATCTAGCATATGCTTCCATTCGGATACACTTATCCGCCATAGCGGCTTATCTCCAAAACAGGCAGCACCTCTCTGTTTTCAGGGTGCCTGCCATTAAAGCCTTCCTAGAAGGGCTGAAGCGGGTCATCCCTCCCAAGACACCGCCAGCTCCTGTGTGGAACCTCAACGTGGTCCTCACCAGGTTGATGGGCCCACCTTTTGAGCCTCTCCATTCCTGTGAAATTCAATTCTTAACATGGAAAGTGGCTTTTCTCATTGCCATCACCTCTCTACGACGTGTTAGTGAGCTACAGGCGCTCACTGTACAAGAGCCATTTATTCAAATTCATTCCAACAGGGTGGTGCTGCGCACTAACCCTAAATTCCTTCCGAAGGTGGTTTCGCAGTTTCATGTTAATCAAACCATCGAACTGCCCGCATTCTTTCAGAACCCTGAAACTGTGGCAGAAAGGATGCTCCACACTCTTTATGTCAAAAGAGCGTTAATGTACTACATTGATAGGACAAAAGATTTTAGAAAAACACAACAGCTCTTTGTTGCCTTCTCTGCCCAGCACAAAGGCAACCCCATTTCCAAAGCAGGTATAGCCAGGTGGATCGTTAAGTGTATTCAGATTTGCTATCACAAGGCTAAGCGGACTTTAACGATCCCTCCCAGAGCCCACTCCACCCGCAAGTTGGGGGCCTCTATGGCTTTCCTTGGTAATATCCCTTTGGAAGATATTTGTAGAGCAGCCACATGGTCTACACCACATACCTTTACCAAACATTACTGTGTAGATGTGCACTTCAGGCAGCTGTAGGGCAGGCTGTTCTTAAGACACTATTTCAGACTTCTGCAGCTGGCACAGGCGGCCGCCGTTAATGGAGGGACTGCTATGTATTCTATGCTATAGATATGAATTCAGCAGCCCACATGCCTCGAACTGAATATGCTACTTACCAGTATGCATCTGTTCTTGGCATGTAGGGCTGCTGACATTCATATCGCCCGCCCTCCTCCCCGGCGCCTGTTGCGGGTGCAGACTTTTCTTGCATTTACTCTTAGGCATGGCCATAGCTTACACTATTACACTCCATCTTTGCCACAATGGCTAAAAACAATCTGAGGATGGAGTCGATGCCCATGCGCACTGTAGTCCAGGGGAGGAGCCACCTATCTCGTGATACTTCGAAGACTCTTCCAGGACAACAATGTGCAATCATCCGGACCCAACACTAGGCGGCGATTTATGCTATAGATATGAATGGCAGCAGCCCTACATGCCAAGAACAGATGCATACTGGTAAGTAGCATATTCATACGCTGGGAAACAGAGGCAATCGACGAGAAAAAGAGGCAAAATACAAATAAGCGCAACAGAGGCAAATACAAATTAAACGCAACAGAGGCAGATACAAATACAAATGCTCAAGGACCAGGAGCACAGCTGCGGGCAGCGGCGGCACTCGGCGGGATCGGGGGCAGCCTGGGCTCACTCACGGGGAGTGTGCGCGGTGCGTGGGGTGACCGGCCCAGAGGGTCAGGGGTCACTGCTCACCACCGCGTGCACTCCGCCATAAATGGCCAAGTGGGAGGGAGGAGCAGCTGGGAGGCGGGAGCGGGGCGGCGAATGGGAAGGGATACAGAAAAGAAAGGGGCGGGGCCGCAGGGGAGCAGCGGCGGGGAGAGGGCGGGAAACGCGGCAGGGGCTGGGCACAATAAGTGGGTCAGAAACACAGTACGCTGAGAAACCGAGGCAATCAACGAGAAAAAAAAGGCAAAATACAAATACACGCAACAGAGGAAAATACAAATTAAACGCAGCAGAGGCAGATACAAATACAAACGCTCAAGGACCAGGAGCACAGCTGCGGGCAGCGGCGGCACTCCGCGGGATCGGGGGCAGCCTGAGCTCACTCACGGGGAGTGTGCTCGGTGCGTGGGGTGACCGGCCCAGAAGGACATTCTATCCTCTATCAAGGGAAGCCTAATGCACGTGTTAACGGACAACACCACTGCCATGTGGTACTGCAACAAACCAGGCGCGTGGTGTTGTGGACCCTTTGTCAAGAGGCACTAGTCCCTAGACATGGCTGGAACCTCAGGCGCAAGGGGAGTTTTCTCCAGCTTTGCGCATCCCCGGAGCACTTTGGTATTACAGAATATGCTGTAATACAGATAGCACTGCCGCACCTATAGCGCCAATGCAGTCATCAGAGGGCATTCCCTCATTTACATGGGAGCGTGGCTTCATGCATATGAGGAAATCTCTATGCCTCTTGCCTACGCTGTATTATAGATGCAGGCGCAGAGGTAAAGAAGCTGTCAGAAGGCATGTTGACAGTGTGCCCCCTGATGAAGGGGGTCCTATGGAACCCCTAGCATCCCATTGCAGGCAGGTGGAGTCACTCATTGCTCCCATCTGCAAGGGGAACTTTCACCCCTCTTAAAAGTGCAGGCCGGTAGCTGCCTGCACAGTGAAACACAGAGCAGTTGCTTCAAAGCCACTCCGTATTTCACTTGAATGCGCAGCTGCCTTGGCGATAGCACATTTATCCGAATACACTGCACTCTCCTTGTTAGCGCTAATGCGCACCTTTTGAAACGTGCACCCAGCGCTAACCGGGAAAAATGCGCTGTATTGTATAATATGGCCTGAGGTGGGCTCGCTGGATAACAGGGCAGATTGACTCAGCTGAAGCTGCCTAGTGGTTCACCAATGGTGTCTCCACCCGGAGGTGGTGCAAGGTCTCTTTCAACCGTGGGGAGAGCCTTGGTTTGTTCTGCTCACCACCGCCGAAAACGTGCAGTGTCAGCAGTTTTGCTGGAGTTTCCAAGATGGCTCCTGTTCGGAGACTCTTTTTGGCTCCAGTGGATCTCAGGCCTCCCGCATGCCTTTCAACCATGCCACTCCTGCTCAGAGTTGGCAAGAAGATAAGGAACGACCAGGCCCAAGTTATCCTTGTGGCTCCGGACTGGACTTGGAGTGTTTGGTATCCCGAGCTATTGAGCATGGCCATCAGTCTGCAGATCAGGCTGCCCCTTCGGTAGGATCTTCTGTCCAAGCAACCGGGGAGGGTTCTCCACTTGAACTCGTCAACCCTTCACAGTCATGCGTGGAGAATGAGCGGCGACAGTTGACAGCTTTTGACCTTTCACCCGAAGTCTGTGATGTTATCTTGACAGCTCGGCGTCCCTCCACCAAGATTGTATATGTTGGCCGTTGGAGTAAATTTGTAGCATGGTGGGCTGAGAAACAGGTTGATATCATATCTGTTCCTCTTTTCCTGGTTCTTTTGTTTCTTCTAACCCTGGCCTAGCAGGGCTCTACATTAGGCACTTTGAGCTGTTATTTATCTGAATTTTCCTCATTTCTGCGGCTGCTAGGTTAGACTTCTCTCTTCAAATCCCCTATTGTATATAGGTTCCTTGCCCTCTTAGGCTCCTCACCATCAAGACAGCCTTTCTGGTGGCAATTACACCTGCCCAGGAGGTCAGTGAGCTCCAGGCACTATCATCTCAGCCGTCCCATATGTTTAATTTTGCCCCAACAAACTGGTTCTTCAAACTGTAGCATCCTTTTTTGTCAAAGGCAGTCAGCCCGATCCACATAGGCCAGTCCGCCACCTGGCATACCTTTTACACTCCACCTCACCACTCTAAAGAAGAGGAAAAACTCCACTGGCAGGACCAAAAAAAGCGTTGTCATTCTACCCTGACCGCACAAAAAACATTGCAGGTGGACGTTCAACTTCGTGGGGTATGTCGGGGCCAAAAAAGGGAAGACCGTACTGAAACTGACCATCTCACGATGTTCTCATTTAAAATTTGCTACGCATTGGCCAAGAAGCAACCCCCACAGAGTTTGCGTGCTCATTCCTCCGGAGCAAAGGCTGCAACACCTGCGTTATCACGCAGAGTTCCGGCCCTTGACATCTGTCAGTCGGGAATGTGGGCCTCTTTGTACACATTCACTAACCTACTTGGAAACAGGTGTGAAACCCATCAGGGATTTTGGAAAGCTATAGATTTCTGAAAAGTAGACATCCTTTTGAATTAATCAAAGGATCATATGTGTAGATCCCTCAAGGTTTTGCCAAAGAAACTAATGGTTGAAATAGCCGGCCGTGGAGATCCTATAGGGTTTATTGGTTCTCCAAGAACACGAGGTACCTGGAGTTTACATCTGAGCTGCACTTTGCAATGGTTTTTCATCATGTACTGACTCTACAGCAGTTCATATGGTAACAATCCGAGTGAAAAATGGGTATGAAGGAAACCTATGTATTATTGAAATGTACACCAGATACTGAGTTTAGGAGCAGTGGTTATTTGTACATCTCAGAATGTGTGGGTATCCATGCTTGCATGTGGTTCACAGGGCATTTTGAAAGATGTCTTCTATTTTATACACTGGCTTACATTTGGAAGGTACAAATGGAGTGAAATCCAATTAGTACTAAACAAGTTCTACTTTCGTATGCTTCAACAGGTCTCCTGATAAAAATGATACATCACTGTTGTGGGTAGGCCTAGTGTCTGCGACAAGAAAGGGCCCATATCGCAGCAAGGACATATCACAATTTTCCACTGAAAACTACCCTTATTTGCACTGTGGGTAGCTATAAAATTTGGGCCCTAGCTCAACTGGTACCTAGGAAAACCTAGCAAACCTGCACATTATTGAAAATCAGACACCTGGGGAAATTGAGGGTGGGGTGATTTGTGTGGCTCTCACCGGGTTTTTTTCTTACCCAGAAGCTCTTGCAAAACTTACATTGTGCAAAAACACACATTTTCCTCACATTTCTGTGACTAAAACTTCTGGAATCTATGGGAAACCTCAAATTTCCTACCCCCCCCCCCCCCCCCCGCATTCTCCCAAGTCTCCTGATTAAAAATGCTCCCCTACTTTTGTGGCTGAGCCTTGTGCCCGCTATGCTATGGAATCCACGCGAGGCACACAACCCTGAACTCCAGTGTGTGTGTGTGTGTGTGTGTGTGTGTGTGTGTGTGTGTGTGTGTGTAGTTTCAGACATGTTTAAGCCTGAGAGTATACGAGCAGCCATAGCCTTAAGCTCAGTGAAAGCTTTTTAATAGGTATTCTTTCAACTCCTCCTTTTGTGAACAGTTTTAGGTGAGTAAATGGTCAGCTTTATGATTTAGATGAGACCTATTTTCACCGGAGTATTTTATAGGGGAAAAAGATAAAGTACACAAAAACAATTCTATTGTTCTCTGTCGAGTACAAGATAGAAAAGATCAAACATATTATAATCACAATAGGAAACACGTAGCGGTATATTTACAGGAGCTTTGGGAAGATTTCATGTGAAGTTGTTCAAGGTTATTAAAAAAGTAATCTGCTGTCAAGTCACCAGTGAAAATGGCACCCAAAAACATCTCCGATTTTGTTGAAGGTTCTGAAGGATGTATTTATATTGATTTCATTAAGCATAGAGGTCCATAATATGGGCACAGTCCATTAAAAGGATTGCTTTAGAGTTCTTATTTTAGCAAGGTTCGATGTTAAAAACACAGAGCCCCAAAGAGTGATAAGGCCTCCTCAGATGAGTGACTTTTAAGACCATTCGCTCAGAATCACTGAATGAGTATTTTATGAACTGTACAGACCAACTTAAAAATATTTGTGGCTTGATTCAGGAGCATTTGGTGACGGTCACCATAATTCGGGTGATATTTTCAAACTTTCTAGGTCCTAAACTAATTAGTAAGATGTAATGACCTGATAATTCTGCCAATCACCAGGGCATACCTACCTTATCCCCTCTCGGGACCCAAAAGGATACAACACTTCACAATACTTACCCAAGAAAGGAATAATACTAACAACTAACCAAAGAGATATATATATATATATATATATATATATATATATCTATTGCCGAGGAGCTTGCAAATAACGCCAACTGGCGACAACAACGCAAGAAACAATACCAGTGACGACAACAACCCGGGAAAACAAAGTCACTCGGTAAAACAACGCAAGAAACCAATGGCCACAAGGTAACAACGTACCCCAGGGTACGAAAACACAACACAATACCAAGGGCCGCAGGGTAGCAACAATGCGAAACAAAGCCCACCCTGGAGGAACTGAAACAATGCGCACTCCTCCTAACAATGCCTCGGAGTGGATTACTTATCAGTTTTGGTTTCCCTAAATGAGGCTGGACGTCCCTCTCTCTACAATTGCCTGCAGGAAGGGAAACTTACCTTCCTTCCGATGCTACAGCATTTGGGTCAGAAGGGCCCTGACCTCCCCTCCCAAGGAACACAGACAAATAAGTATATACTCTGGGGTTTCTGTATTACACAATGATAAAAGGACAAAAGAAAGAAATTACTACTATGTCACGATAGGCCTTCCTTACATCAATTCCTAAGCGTGTGCTAAATGCAATTAGGACGTACATATACAGAACTTCTATGCAAATCAGTGTATAACCTGAAAATGGGAGACAATAGTTAGATAAGAACAGTTAGGAAACAAGAGTTAGTGGAACACCTCACCAAGTTTCTACACATCCTGTTTCCACTTCGCCAGAGGGGAGTCCGTTTCTCCAGCCGAATCAGGATTCTCTGCTCCACTGTCACAGCTGCACGTCTACACCGTGATAGACTACCAGTGGTCGAGACCCGAACACCCCCTTTAGTACAAGTGGAAACGTTAGTCGAAGCTTCTAGCAAGCCTCGCCCCCTGTTCTCATCATATTCCGTACCACTCCACGCCAAGGCCACAGCATCAGCTAGCTAGGCGTTTGTTATGACTCCGGGGCAGAGCGGGCACATTCCTCCGACAAGAACCGGTTCCTACCAGCATACAAAGTGCGGAAAGCAAGTGAGAAGTTAAACATGACTCCTCACCCAGAAAAGCTTAGAAGATGGCGACAGCTTAGAAAATCGAGTCGCTTAAGCATAGGCCACTATTCCAGCAAAGAGCCCGAATTAGTATGCAAGATGGCATTAGAGTATGCCAAAGCCAATAGGTAAGCCCTGCCTTTGAGCAAGATACAGTCAGGCACAGAAAGAACATTGAGTCTTGCTTTACAGCTAGTTTGTATTATACAGCATTATATTAGAGCAAAATATACTGAGATGGTAGTGGGTAACGGTCATATTCAAGCCGTTTCCATACAAAATGGCTCAATCACTACACAATGACATATGGTGCTGTGTTAAGAAGCACTTGATGGTTAGTTGGGATACCACTGAGTAACGATTTACTCTTGAGTAGTGATTGACCCACTGCTGACCTAGAGGGAAGACGGCAAAGCTCTCGCAACCACAAGGCAGTAAAATAGCATGATACACAGTAATGACAATAAAGTGAAGAACAACAGCAGATCTTGTATTTTCAAAATTCCCAAAGACGTTTTATTTGGATCCACATTCAGCCGACACGTGTTTCGTCGTGTTCTAAAGTGGAGTCAACACGACTCTTCAGGGCTGGTAAAGACCCAGGCATCTATCGGTTAATACAAAATGTTGATGTTGTGGAGCGGTGAATCCTGTGTATGTACAAATCCGTCGATACTGTGTCCCTCCTCTGTGTGTTCCCGGTCGCCGTGTTCCATGGTCCGTCCATGGAACACGGCGACCGGGAACACACAGAGGAGGGATGCCAAATCTAAGCGTACCGCTTGTGTTTTAAAAAGCAATCAAACTACTCTAGTCCTTGCAATTTGGATCCCCTCCCGGTAGAATCCGACACGTACACGTGTCTAGTCTCTTTATGCTTCCACCTATGCGCTTCAGTGAGCGCCTACGTCATAACCTAGTCGTATTCCCAACCCGGATCTGAGTATTTTGGATTACTTACACTGTGATCTTCTTTCGATTCATACACAGGATTCACCGCTCCACAACATCAACATTTTGTATTAACCGATAGATGCCTGGGTCTTTACCAGCCCTGAAGAGTCGTGTTGACTCCACTTTAGAACACGACGAAACACGTGTCGGCTGAATGTGGATCCAAATAAAACGTCTTTGGGAATTTTGAAAATACAAGATCTGCTGTTGTTCTTCACTTTATTGTCATTACTGTGTATCATGCTATTTTACTGCCTTGTGGTTGCGAGAGCTTTGCTGTTTTCTCATTATTGAAAGTCTTTGATTTTCCTTGAACGGTTTGGGTTATCCCGTTCGCTCTTCACGCACCACGCTACAAACATTATTTTCCTACTACACTGTAACGTTTACTATAGGCAGAGCGCCTTCCAACTGTACTGAATATAACCCTCACAGCTGTCTCTTGACCTAGAGGGAAGGGTTAACTCTCTCCTCCCTGCCTCCACGGATGATCTATCCACAACCGAACTCACCGCCCACTACAACACAAACATGACATCCATTCTAGATCAAGTAGCCCCCTTGAAACTAAAAAAAACCAGGAACACCCCATCCAGATCTTGGTTCAACACGGACATTAACAACGAAAGAAGACAACTAAGAGCTACGGAAAGACTATGGAGGAGCAACCCCTCCTCAAGCCTACTCGTACAACTCCAAGCAGCTCGAAGGAAATACAAAAAACACATCTGCAGCGAAAAATCCACCTTCTTCTGCGATGCCCTGGACAACGCAAAAAACAGGCCCAATGAACTGTTCAAAATCATCAGACAACAAACCTCCAAATCCTCGAAATCCCCCCTACAGGTCTCCAAAGACTTGTGTGAAAACTTTGCCAACTTCTTTGAAGAAAAAATCACCAGGATTGAACTCTCACTGGACAAACGTCAACCCCGTCTGCAAAAACCTGCCTCCAGTGGCAGTAGATAGCTCGCCCAAGCACCCCACAAACACCTGGAAGTCCTTCAACCACATCCCGGAAACCGAGATCCTCAAACTGATCTCCACCTCCAAACCACCCTCTCACGTCCTTGACCCAATTCCCACCAAACTGACCAAAAAACAGAGACTCTCCATAGCCCTGTTCTGGTGCAAGATCATTAACAGCTCCCTGAGAACCGGCATCATACCTGAATGTCTCCATGTTGACCAAGTCACGCCACTACTAAAAAAAACAGGCCTTGACTCCAAGGAACTGAATAACTTAAGACCCGTCTCCAATCTCCTCCTCCTATCCAAAATTCTTGAAAAATGCGCCCTCCAACAACTGACTTAGCACATGGATAACATCAACCTTCTTGACCCCCACCAATCTGGTTTCAGAAAAGGCTACAGCACCGAGACCGCGATCCTTAACATCACAGACGACATCCACAAATCCGTCGATACTGACCGATGCTGCCTCCTCATTCTCCAAGACCTATCGGCAGCCTTTGACACGATTGATCACCAACTTCTCATCAAGGCTTTACAAGAAAGGGTAGGAGCTGATGAGGTGGTCCTACTCTGGTTCTCCTCCTCCTTACACAGCTGCTCACTTGGGATAAAAATTAAAAACTTTACCTCCGACTTACACCCTGTCAACAGGGGTGACCCCAAGGTTCAGTGCTCTCACCTCAACTGTTCAACATATACATGGAACCCCTCACCACCCAGCTCAAAACTGCTAACATCCCTTTCCACCTCTGTGCAGATTACACCCAAATCTATCTAGAAACCTCCTCCATTGATGACATTCACTGACTAAATGTCACTCTAAAAGAAATCCAACATTGGCTGTCGGAGAACCACTTAAAACTCAACCAAGACAAAACCGAATTACACCTCATTTCCAACAAAGAGGAGAACCCTTATATTTCAGAATGGCTAAAAGCGTTGGATGCTCTTAACAGCAATCACACTCTGACCCACTCTGTTAAATCATTAGGTATTACCCTAGACTCAAAACTCGACATGGCCAATCACATCAAGAACTCCGCAAGAAGTGCCTTAGTCAACCTGAAGTTACTTAACAAAATAAAACCATTCATCCCAACCAACGATCTCAAACAAGCCACCCAATCACTGGTGCTATCCAGACTCGACTATGGGAATGCCACCCTCACTGGTGCAACAAAATCGCACCCCTCAAAACGACACAACACAGCAGCTAGAATGGTCACTGGAATCAGGAAATACAATCACATCTCACCGGCACTCGGAGAACTGAAATGGCTCCCAATCGAACTGCGTGCCAGTCACAGAACTGCCTGCCTCACACACAAAGCCCTGCACACAGGAACACCTGAGTATTTGGCTGCCAAACTCAAGAGGGCTGGTCAGACAATGAACTTCAGGAGCTCCAGCACCCTACTACTTATCCCCATGAAAACACGCAAACAAAAAACTGCCACACGTTCCTTCACTGGAAAATCTGGAACGCCATCCCAGTCGGTATCATGACTATCTCGTCCTTCACAAAGTTAAAAAAGCAACTTAAAGTCCTTTTCCTCAACCGCTATTTCCTGCTTGTCGTCTCTTCCTGACATTGTTGCTCTAAGACTCACCTCCTCCCTGCTTTTCGTCCCACAACCCTCCCCCCCCCCCACCCCCTTCCCCCTTAATTGGTTCAACCCCAAGACACCGTGCACTCTATGAGATTATCTCATGACTCACGGACCTCAATGCTACTCAGCACACTTGGTCTTCTGAACCTATATGTAGAATCCTCCCTTATTGTATCTACCTCAAGACAATGTGCACTCTATGAGGTTATCTCAGGACTCACACACTACCTCAATGCTGCTCAGCACACTTGGAGTGCCGAACCTATATGTAGAATACTGTTTATTGTATGAATCTTGCTCAAAAACTGTGAAGCGCTCCGATACCCTCGGGTCAGGCTAGCACTATATAAAACACATTAATAAATAAATAAAATGAATGGTTTTCTTAAAGAATTATGATTTTGATATGTGTGCTTTTAACTAAGAAATTAATGTAAGCAGGTAGGTTCACATTTTTTCATTCTTAAATCTCAATTATGTAGAGCATTCAGTAATTGATGGCTTGCCAGTTGACTGCATTGAGGGAGGATTTACCTAGAATGAAACACTATGGGGGTAATGGAGATTGGTAAGAATTCATTCTTCAACAGATTCAATTTCAGATGAAGACATCCAAGAGGAATTAACTATGGAAATCCTTACTCTTGGAAGGAGAAGTTCTTATTCAAATGAGCATTAGCAGCATATAGATGGCAAGCAATATTTGAGTTTCTCAGAAGAGAACTGACAGGCTCAATGTAAAGGTTAAAACGAGTAGACAATGGGATCAAGGCTTTAGATGCTCTTGCCTAAATAGATAAAGGTTGTGGAGAGTGTTGGCATTTTATATGCTAATATTGTTTCGTAACTATTAGAAAAAGCCCTAAGAGAAGAACCATCCCAGGATTTTTTGGAGAAAGAAATGAGTGACCTTGTCAACCACTGGGTGCAGGTACCAGTCAATGTGTAAGCATGATTTATCTTTGTCTAGGATATGCAGTTCATGGTCTTCTATTTGTAGCCTATGAGTCTCTGTGCTACAGCCAGGCTTCAAATCGCATTGAGAGTGAGCAAAAAGGTATTTTATCCAGCCTGAGCTTGTATTAACCGCAATTCCACTCAACTTTGAAGGACGTTGGCTAAGAAAGGTATGTTAGGCACAAGACCGGGATTATAAAAGATTTCCAATACACATGATTTATTTAATAATGAAGTGACCTGACCAGTTACAAATAGAGAACTTTGCACTAATACAGATATTACCAAAGTGGTGCACCACTGTTCTCTGGATTTATCTGTTTACCCTAAACTAGGGTGGCGTCCTTTGGGCAGAAGGTGTCTATAGGGTGTGCACACATTTTTAAACAAATTATGTTTATTGACTTTTTTAGTGGAGATAACATTGAGGGTTCTACATGAGTTATGGTCCACTGCCCATTTTTTCTTTTGTATAACCTAACAAGTTGTTAGACAGCCACAGAAACATTAATGCCATTTGACTAGAATATGGCTTTAGATGTGCTAAAGTCTTGAAGTAGGTTTTTGATAATATATTTTACTTGTGCTACATAGTATTTCGAGGTTTGCTGAGGATCTTTTTTTACACAAGAGATATCCTAGCCTCGTGCGACTTTCTGTCATCCTTAAGTTCTTTTGAATACTAATAGTTAGGTTTCGTATTTTTCAGTCTCTTCAGTTCTAGCTGGTGAGCTCAGCCGTGATCCCTGTTGTGCCCTTATTATAACTATCTTTAAGATTATTCTCCAGCTTCACTGGGATATCTGGTCAGTTTGAAGAGACTCCTCAAGCATTGGTGGGTATGTTGATGCCCCTGCAGTCACTAATGCATTCTATGGTTCTACCCCATTGACTTTGGAGAATAGGAGAGAGAAAAGGGAAGAAGAAATGTTCTGGACAAACAGCAGATACATATTTTGGAAAGTGGGTAATTGTCCATTTCTTTAACACAAGGAGGAACTACTCAGTCATTTCCCTTAATGATTATTGATTAGAATCATTTCTGGAATCTGTAACCACTGTTAGGCCGATGGTCTGCAGCTGTGCTGGAGGCAGTTGAATAAGGTGTGAACAATGTTTGTACTAATATGATTATTTGATATCTCACTGATGTTTGTGAAGAGGACCACTTCAGGGGGATTGAGAATCCAGTCTTCTGAAGCCTCTGATGATATGTTTTAGAAATACCTGGAAGGGAACTTGTAGTACCCTATG